>NC_081410.1:454549736-454904111 GCF_030272615.1 Cryptomeria japonica | reverse complement strand
TTGAAATGGGTCTTTCTTATATTTTCATGTTTCACTTTTTTTCATTCTATGCCTGCATCATATTTTTTGCAGGTAAAAAACACCAACCTACAACAATCGACAAACAAAATTAGCAGGTCAAGAGTCCATATGGGTAGTTGACAAGTTGGGACAACATACTAGCAGGTCTAATATGTATTAAGTCTATTTAGGAACATGTAGGAATAACATATTAGGCTATGACATGCTATAATTTGAGATGGCAAATTATTATGAGATGTTATCATCCTCAAAAGAAAAATGGCTCATGGTAGCACTCTTTGGAACAAATATATATGACATGCCTAGGGTTATGAGGATGGGGTGATGAAGGATTATATGGACTTATTAGTTCATGAATGAAGTGGAATAGAGATTTCAATATGTTTAGAACATATAGACTATTTTTGACTTGAAGGGAATGGATGTATATGTGATATACAAGGTAGCTTAACAACCTTTTATGGAGGTCCATTGGAATTGATTTATTCATATCCTTATCTCATCCTCCTTTTCTCTAGGTGCTCTAATCATTAACCATCCATTATGTGCCATTTCCATAAAGTGACCACCATTTTCAATAGTAGGGTGCTTGAAATTATTTGGAAATTTCAAGTCCCAACAAACTCATCATATATATACCCAACCAATAAAAAGAAATGGTAGAAGCAACAACTGCAATATCTCCAATGCTATCAATTTCTTCCCTTTGGGAAGCAATGACCACATGATCTACTGTAGGGGTGAGAGATGGGGATATCACAGGAAACCTGTGACCAACCAAATACTTGTAGGTTGTCACTTATTGGTCAACTCTATGATATGGCTCTCGATCTGCTACTCTACAATGCCCCTATCCAAAATAGCTTAGAAGGTCAAGGTAATTGACCTTCAATCCCAAACGGACCTCAAATTACACCTGCTAAGAAAAGTATAATGGAATCTGATCATTATTAAGATAATGACGATGTGTAGCTAGGAATCAAGGGTATATTTTCTAGGCCACATTTGCATCTATACATCGTGTAACCTTGTACCCTCTCACCTTTTCTGTATCCAGATAATAAGTATATAGATCTTGTTTGATAATTTTCTTGGGGACCTAGAATTGGACCTCCTCCAAGGAAACAATGTCTGAGACCTCTGCCCTCAACTCCCTAAAATGGTCTCCACAATATGAGGGGAGTATGATGTGTGTTGGCCTAGGCACTCTCTAAGGCTCTCTAAGCTCCTCAAAATGGTCTGGCATGTATTCTTATACACACCATCAATAAGGGGGCCATCTATTATGGTTCTCAATTTATGGATCTCCTGATCACTATAACAAAAAATATCATCATAATTAGGAATTGCATCTTGATGTATAGGTGCTGCATGTGGAGCCTAATCATACACCTAGAGGTGTCATAAAACTTTACAAATTATGTAAGTGTACATGTACACACATGTTAAAAGCATGATATTTACTCTATAATTTCTTTTTAAAAACTGCATATTAAGAACTACATAACTTATTTATGTGCATTTATAACAACACAAATTTAAATACTAAACATTAAATTTACACTTGTCAACTCAAACTAAACATTAAATTTACACATGCACGAACTCAAACTACATAAAATTAAAACTTTTCAGAGTTGTTCATACATAATCAATTATTTAACCTTGTGCATGTATATAAAATTTAAATGTGACAATACATATAAATGAAATAAAACTGGTAATGTAACTTAATATGACAAAATCAAACCCATGTACATATATACATAAAAATGATCATTAATTTAATGAAAGAAATTGTGTGTGTGTGTGTGTGTGTGAGAGAGAGAGAGAGAGAGAGAGAGAGAGAGAGAGATCCTAAAAGGACTTAAGGGGAGGAGAGAGAGTAAAAATAATTAAGGGGAGAGAGGGAGAGAGAGAGTAAAAAGACTTAAGGAGAGAGAGGGAGAGAGATATTGAGAGAATTTGTAAAAAGACTTAAGGTCCAGAGAGGGAGAGAGAGAGAGAGTAAAAATAATTAGGTGAAGAGAGGGAGAGATAGAATAAAAAGACTTAAAGGTGTGTGTGTGTGTGTGAGTGAGAGAGAGAGAGAGAGAGAGAGAGAGAGAGAGAGAGAGAGAGAGAGAGAGAGAGAGAGAGAGAGAGAGAGAGAGAGAGAGAGAGAGAGAGAGAGAGAAGATTTAAAGAGAGAGAGAGAGATCTACTAAAATGACTTGAAAGGGGAAAGACAGAGAGAGAAATGTTTTATTGAAAATATTTTAAGGTTTTTAAAGATTTTTCTATGATTCGTAATGTAATACAAGAATTTTCCTAAGGTTTTCTATTTTTTTAAAGGTTATCTAAGTTTACTTAACAAATTTCTAAAGTTTTCAAAGATTTTTCTAAGGTTTTTTTAATGTTTTGTATGTGATTTAAATATCCAATTATTTATCTAAAAATACAAGAATACAAAAATAAACATTTGTACCCGCTAATTTTATTTTCATAAATCTAACAATAAACAAAAAAAGATGACATACAAGCGATTTTAAACAAGAAAAAAATTAATTTGGTGCACCTGATATAATAAAGTTGAAATAGTGGCTAGTGAGTGTTGAAGAGCTTTGCTAGCCAAAAATTTCCAAGGGGGTTCAATCTAACACCTCGTGGAGCCCAAAAAGATAGTTGAAAATGAAAAAATTGTCACCTCAGGTTAATATAATGTTTGTTAAATAATTTAGTTAATAGGAGGTTCAATCGAAGGGGGTATTTGATTGAACCCCATAAAATATTAATAAAAGCCCCCTTCGATCAAACCCCCCGACATCACCTGTATGATCAAACACCCAAGGGTAGTTTGATCAAGCACCCTCTGTTCGATCGAAAATGCTTGATAAATTTTTTTCCCATCCGCATTTTTTTTCATGGGAGAAAGTGTAAGCCACAGTTGTGGGATTGCCCTTCTGTGAATGATGTACTATCAGGTGTGCAAGTCCTTTGATTGCTTAGTATTGGCATTTGCATGAAGATTGCATTAATGAAGTGTTATGTTGTCATTGATGTCAATTAACCGGTAATGATATTGTTATAATGTTGTTTTGTAACCAGTAGGAAGAGCTAGTCAAGGGAACTCCAACCAGTAGGTGAGTTTGTGGAGTGAACCGGTATTGCTAAGTAATGGAGAGTTGAACCGGTAAACCCTACTTGTTGATTTGATAAACCCTAACCGATTAAGTTTGTTGTATTGGTTTATGATCTGATGATGAGTAGTAGTGATTATGACACATATGCATGTTGTATGAGAAGAGTTTCAAAGTGTTTTTGGGGCGTTGAGATAATAATTTTTATCTTGGGAATGAACAAGTATATTGCATGTAATGCAAACCGTGTGATGAGTTAATAAGATTGATGAAGCGGTGATCAAGGAGTGGTCGAGGCTATCTTGAATGATGTGTAGAGATTATTATGTAATCCAATGGTCATACTTGAACCAACTTGTTTGTAATCTCTATGAGATAATTATGTTTTTGTTGTGTTACTGACCTGATGATTTGTTTATAAGGTCGATGAATTGTTTTGTTTTCAGATTTGGCAAATTTCTAGTTGAGTGTGGTTGCCCAACTGGATGATGTATCTACAGTTTGTGTAAAGGTAGATAGGAGCATGAAAAGGATCTAATCAAGCAAGTGTAGTGCTATTCAAACTAATCAACAAACCTTTGTTGTTTTCTAACAATTACAACAGTAAAATCCCCTAACCGAGTAAGCTCTAACAAGCTTAGTGTTATTCAAATCCTCTAACCAGGTGGTCCAATATCTTGGATTTCAAATCCTCTTTCGACATCACTCCTCACAAGGTATTGCTTCTAATAGGGCATTATAGTCAATCCCTTAACCGAGTGGTCCCTAACAAGATCTGTTCTTAACATGACTTTTGTAAAGCTTTAACAGGCTTGGCTCCTAACAGGGTGAACTTTAGAAGAGTTCATAATACTTGTGGGTATTCATCCCCACTATGGTTTTTCCCATTTGGGTTTCCATGTCAAAAATATTGTGTCTTGTGGTGAATGTTTTTGTGGTTATGTTTACTATGTTTGAATTTCTTAATTGCTTAATCCACTTTGATATATTATGTTAACCGACAAAAATCGGAAATGAGGTTTTACTTATGTTAGTAAAATGTTTGGATATCAGTGAGTTTCAAGTTATTTGATGTTAGTCTGTTATAACAGTCAACCAGTTTAACTTGACAGCGATATTGCATTTGTAGTTCAGTGGTTTAACTTGTCAGTTTAGAGTTTGCTTTGAGAGGTTGATTATGAGATTGGTGAAAGTTTATATCAGTTTTCTATCTATTGCTTCACCCCCCCTCTCAGTAGTTGACTGGATCCTTATTCTTTCATCATACCATCAATTGGTATCAGAGCTTCTTAGGTCCTCTAAGGTCTAAGCCTAACAACTTGAGGTAAAGATCTTGTAGAACATGAAGTAGAAGGAATGTCCGAAGTTTACTAGAGAGAACTATAGAATATGGAGTGATAGAATGAAAATTTATATTAAGAGTCTAGAAAGTCAATACCGGGAATATGTTGGTACTCAATATGTTGCACCTTGTGGGATTATGATTGATGATCAGAATAAAGAGCAACAAGAAAACAATCAAGCATTAGAGGCTATTATCAGTTATTTGTCTGATGCAGAATATGTAGATGTCCATGGTCTGGAGAGTGCATATGAGGTATGAAAGAAACTTGAAGAGATTTATAGCGGTGATGAACATGTGAAGATTGCCAAAGAAGAGAGTCTAAGAGGAGAGTTTGATGACATGCGGATGGTTGAAGGTGAGAATATCCAACATTATGGTCAAAGGATAAAAGAGATAGTTGGTGAGATCAAGAGTGATGGTGGTAAAGTGGAAGATGCCACAGTGGTTAGCAAGGTGTTGAGAACCCTTCTATCGATCTATGCTATTCGAGTTGCAACCATTCAGGAGCTAAAGTCAATTGACAAAACTAAGGTAACCCTTGACTCCATCATTGGTAAGCTTACTGCTTTTGAATTAAATGGTTATGATGGTAGTGTTCGAAAATATGAATTTGCATTTAGAGCTTCGGTTTCTAACCCATCTATGAGGAAAAGTAGAGATGTCAGTCACAATTATAAATCTAGATCTAGCAGAGAAGTTGATGATGAAGACAGTTTGGTTGAGCTTGAAGCACTGTTGGCCAAGTGGTTGCGCAGAGGTATTGATAAGTACAAAGGTAAATTACCTTTGAAGTGTTTTGTATGCAACAAGATTGGACACATTGCAGCTAACTGTCCTAATGGTGACAATGAGTAGAAGCGAGAAAAGTTCAAGAAGTAGAAGGGAAAAGACAAAAGAGATTGTCTTATTGTAGTTGATGGTGGTATCGCTGATGAGGAATCTGAGGGTGATGCAAAAGAAGACATTGTTTTTGTAGCCATTAAAGAGGAGACATCTAATCAGAAGGCATTAGTTTCTTGCATGGATAATTCTGATGATTGGATCATTGATAGTGGTTGTTCACATCACATGACCGGTGACCAGAGGAAATTTATTTCCTTGAAGGAATTTGATGGGAGAGTTGTGAGATTTGGTAATGACTCGCTTTGCATGGTTAAAGGTAAGGGAACTATTTCTCTTAATGGAAAGAGTAGTGCAGATGATGTCTACTGGTATGTGCAAAATCTATGGGAGCAAATGTGAATTGATTTCATCTGGCAAGTAGACTAAAGGTAACCTGTTTCACCTGAATCCTAAAGTCAACAACTGTTTAATTGCTAAAGTAGATGATAGTTGGCTTTGGCATAGGAGATTTTGTCATATAAATTTTGATAACATTTTAAAAGTGAGTAAGTCCAAGACAGTGAGAGGTTTGCCTCAGTTGGACAAACTAGTTAATGCTCTATGTAAGGAATGTCAGTTGGGAAAGTTGACATCCTCAACTTTTAAGAGCAAATCTTTTTCAGTGGAACATCTGTTAGATTTCGTTCATACCGACCTTTGTGGACCAATAAGGACTAAAAGTATTCAAGGTGATAGATATTTTATGATCTTCACTGATGATTGCTCAACAATGATGTGGGTCACATTCTTGAAGGATAAAACATAAGCATTTAGTAAGTTCAAGGCATTGAGGGCCTTAGCTGAAAAGGAAAGTGGTAAGAAGATAAAGTGTCTGAGGACTGATCAAGGCGGTGAATTTACTTCTGAGAAATTCACTAGATATTGTGAAGAAAATGGTATCAAATGATAACTTTCTGCACCAAGGACACCACAACAGAATGGTATTATAGAGAGGAACAACCAGTCAGTTGTTGAAGCTGATAGGACGATGTTGATACAAGGAGGTGTAGCAAAAACTTTCTAGAGAGAAGCTATCAACACAACTGTCTACACTATGAACCGAATATTGGTAAAAATAGGTAAGGATAAGACTCCTTATGAATACTGGTATGGTAGATCACCTAATGTCATTTATTTTAAGATATTTGACAGTAAATGTTTTATTAAGAGAGGTGACTATGTTAGTAAATTTGAGGCTAAAAGTGATGAAGGTATATTTCTTGTTTACTCCACCAAGAGCATGGCCTATAAATGTTACAACAATTGGATATAGACAATCATTGAGAGTGCTGATGTTCAAGTGGATGAGTATCCCGAAGTCTCAGGGGAAACCAGTGTGGAGAAAAAGGATGAAGATCCTTGGATTATGTTTTTGGAACCAGAACCGGTGAAACCTAAAACTGGTAAAGAGAAGGTTGTTGTACCAGTTCAACTGGAACAGGTAGACTCAGAAGAAGATGATGATAATGAAGAAGAAGAACCTGAAGATAATGATCATGTTATTATGAGGTATGTGAGACTCAATCACAATCCTGACCAGATTATTGGAGATAAGGATGCTAGAGTGTTAACCAAAAGAAGAATTAGAGAGAATTCTTGCATGATCTCCACTATTGAGCCTAGAAATTCTAAGGAAGCATTTGGAGATGATCATTGGATTAAAGCTATGGCGGAGGAGCTTGATCAAATTGATAAGAACAATACATAGACCCTAGCATCCAGACCTGTGAATTAAAATGTGATAGGTACTAAGTGGGTTTTCAGGAACAAAATGAATGAAGATGGTATAGTAGTCCGAAACAAAGCTAGATTGGTTTGCAAAGGTTATTCATAGGAAGAAGGAGAAGATTATGGTGAGACTTTTGCACTAGTTGCTAGATTGGAAGGTGTCAAGACTTTACTTGCATTTGCAACATATAAGGGATTCAAAGTATATCAGATGGATGTGAAGTCAACATTTTTTAATGGAATATTGGAAGAAGAAGAATACATTGAGCAGCCAGATGGTTATGCTTTGACTGATGAAAAAGACATGGCATGTAAGTTGCACAAGGCACTATATGGGTTAAAACAGGCACCGAGAGAATGGTATGGGAGGCTTCATTCACACCCGATGAAGACAGGTTTTCAAAGAACCAGTGAAGACAACAAAATATATCTCAAATCTGCAAGAGATAAGATACTGGTTAGTGAAGTCTTTGTAGATGATATCATATCTAGAGGCAATGATGACATGAGCAATGACTTTGAAAATGAAACGAAAAGTGAGTTTGAAATGTCTCTAGTAGGAGAGATGAAAAATTTCACAGGTTTGCAAATTCAGCAAATGAAGAGTGGTATTTTCATCACACAGTTTAAGTATGCGAAAGAGGTATTAAAGGCATTTGGTATGAGTGACTGTAAACCAGTTGGGACACCAATGGTGACATGTTGTAAATTGTGTAAGGAAGATGAAGCCACATCTATTGATGAAAAGGAGTACAGGTCAATGACTGGGAAATTGCAATATGTTGTTCATAGCAGACCGGATATAGCTCATGCAGTTGGTCTAGTTGCTAGATTTAAGAAGAATCCAAAAGAAACACATTTGATAGCAACCAAGAGGATATTCAGATATTTGAAAGGCACTATTGACTATGGATTATAGTATCCATATGCAGGTAACTTTGACTTGAAGGTGTATATAGATGTAGACTGGGTAGGTAATGTTGATGATAGGAAAAGCACAACTAGTGGAACATTCTTTCTTGGAGGAAGGCTTGTTTCATGGAGTAGAAAGAAGAAAATATCACAGTCTACTACTGAAGCTGAGTATGTTGCAGCTTATATGAATTGTACTCAAGCTATCTGGATGAGGCACATTCTGGAAGGTTTCAAGATGAAGTTTTTTAGAATCTGTAAAGATCTTAAGTGACAATAATAGTGCCATAAATATTTCCAAGAACCCTGTTTTGCATGCACTAACCAATCATATTGAATTGAAGTATCATTTCTTGAGGGAAAAAGTGCAAAGTAAAGATGTAATATTGGAGCCTGTTTCTACCAAGGAGCAGCTTGCAGATATCTTTACTAAACCTCTTCCTAAGACTACTTTTGAGTATTTTAGAAGTCAGTTAGGGGTTGTACCCCTTCATGAGGTCAATTGAGAATGATGTAGAATGCATCAGTCCCAGAGCTACTTGTAGAATTTTACAGCCAGATTAGTGTAGAAGTGGAGTTATTCCATAGGGGGAGCATCAAGTTGCAGGTTGTTGATGCTGAACAATGAAGGTTGACATTGCATGTTTTACTTTCACTTTGGCATTATTGTCAAAGGGGGAGAAGAACTATGTGATTATGGGGAGAAGAATTTTATGATTGACAGAGAGAAGGTCTATAACTAGTTACCAGCTGAAGACAAGGAGAGTACATGGAAAAATGTAAACCAGGATTCTTATTCACAATCATATCAATCAATGGTATTGATATTTGTATTGCCATGAATGCCAAAGGGGGAGATTTTTGGCATTTGCACGAAGATTGCATTAATGAAATGTTATGTTGTCATTGATGTCAATTAACCGGTAATGATATTGTTATAATATTATTTTGTAACCGATAGGAAGAGCTAGTGAAGGGATCTACATTCAGTAGGTGAGTTTGTGGAGTGAACCAATATTCCTAGTTAATGGAGAGTTGAACTAGTAAACCCTACCTGTTGATTTGATAAACCCTAACCGATTAAGTTTGTTGTATTAGTTTATGATCTAATGATGAGCAGTAATGATTATGACACGTATGCATGTTGTATGAGAAGAGTTTCAAATTTTTTTTGGTGTGTTGAGATTGTTGGCCATTTGTTGGAATTGATTATGTATCGCATTGATGTTTTGTCATTGATGTCAACACTAGCTGTTTGGATGCTTTACCGACACCCTTCTGGTCTCGATAGGTTGAGTAGTATTTGGTTAACTTGGATCCGACATGATTTGGTTGACTCTGGTACAATTTGGTGATGGAACTAGCTTGATCATGATGATTATACTCATATTTGGTCAGTTGGTTTTAGTCTGGTAATTGGATACTATCCTGCTTGCTTAGAAGATTAGTTCTGGAAAGGGTTTCACTGACAGAGATTTTGGTGGAGATCTTTGATGCATTGCATAATCGGTGTTCATGTAGCTTCTAATGGAGTTTCAGGATGTTGTCGGTGATCATGTTCAAGACTTGACATTTGGTGATCATTGCTGAAACGTATGGACCTATACTTGGTCCCAGTTGATCTAGGTTATGGATCGACATTAATGTAATGCATGGATAGGACCTATTGTTGTAATTTTGGGATGTCCTATGCATTGGATATTATTTGTTTTGGTCTAAAGCTAACATGGTTTGTAATTATGTTATTGGTTTATTGTTTGGTGGCCAACCTAATTGTTTATGGTCAAGGGTTTGTATAAATAAGATGCAAGATATCATGGTAGATCATCATGGTTATTATAAGAGGTCATGGTCAAGGAATGTAATGTGCGAATAATGTAATATCATTTTGGCAGAGAAGTTGGTCAATCATTGGAGATTGAATTGGATTTATAAGAGGATTTATTCCTCCGGTATTGAGCTTAACTGGAATCGTACTTAGGCATAGGAGATGCTATCTTTTGCAGTTCAACACTTCTCCAGATTGTAGTTTGGATTTGTATATAGTTAGTGAGACTCCTTTTGTGATGAGTAGTGTGCTCTAGGTTGTTGGCCATCCTGCAAGTGTAGGCCCTATCATTGTAAATTCACATACTTACTGCAAAAGTATTATTTGACTATGGGTAGGCTTCCCACCATTGTTTTTCCCTTTATTGGGTTTGCCATGTACAAATTTTGGTATTGTGTGGATGAATTTTATTATGTGATTATTGTTTATACTTAATTGGATTAACTGCTATTCTGGTACTGTTGTTTCAAATTGCTAAAGCTTCTGGTAATATGTGACAACTAATTCACCCCCCCTCTCGGTTGTCTTCTGGTTATCTAAATTGTCTAACAATTGGTATTTGAGCATGGGTACTCTCTGCAGAAAGATTAACCACTTGAGGAAGATCCTATGGCGACTGACAGTTCAAGTTCATCCAGTTCTTCTAGAGCTATCTTTCGAAGGGATATACCAAGACTTGAAGGAATAAATTATACAATATGGAAGATTCAAATGGAGACTCATTTGAGATGTCTTGGCAAGGAGATTTCAGAGATCACACAGAATGGTGTCACACCCTACAATTCGGGATCTGGAAATCCTCCTTCGACAAACTTGGACAAGGATCTTGAGAATGATTGTAGAGAAAGAGAAGCCCTCTTGTGTGCACTTTTTGATAAACAAATAATGGGATTAACTGACAAATCATCTGGAAAGGCTATATGGGATAAACTGCAGACTCTTAATGAAGGTGACCCTATAGTGAAGATTGCTAAACTTGATGGTTATCGAGTGAGATATGAAAACCTCAAGATGGAAGAAGATGAAAGGATTACTGCATTCATGGAAAGGGTAAATGAGATTGTTATGGGAATTCAATGTTGGTGGAACTTTGAGCGAAGATGAGATTGTTTCTAAAGTCTTGAGAGCCCTACCACCGGCTTACAAAATGAAGGCTACTACTATTAACGAATTGAGAACAATGGCTAATACATGTATCAACAAAGATAATTTCATTGGGAAACTATTTGCTTTTGAGCTTGAGGAATTTGGACCTTCTGGAGCTGTGAAGATTGAACCTTCTTTTTCATGCATCTACATCTACAACCGGTAAGCAAGATTGGAGAGATTTATATGCAAAAGAATTAGAAGATATGAAGAGAGAAGATGATGAGTTTGAGCAACTTGGAGCACTATTTGCTAGTAGAGTACCGAAAGGACCGGTAGGAAGTAAGTATGAAAGAAAAACACCTTTTAAATGTTTTACATGTAATAAGATTGGTCATTTTGCATCTAGATGTCTTGAAAGGAATTCAAGATTTGAAGAAAGAGTTAAGAGAACATTCAAACCAAATCTTGGATATCAGAATAAGTATAGATTCAAGAAAAATAGAGACAAATCATGTTACATAGCAGATGAGGAAGGCATTATTGATTTAGATGATGAACCGACAGATGACACTGATAGTGGATCTGGCAATGGGAAAGAATGGGTATTCTTGGCTATCAAGGAAGATAATCCAGTACTGAAAGAGAATGTACCTGAGGAGAAGGCACTTGCTGCTAAAATTGAGGATAAGGATGAATGGGTAATTGACAGTGGTTGTTCACATCATATGACTAGAGATAAAGGGAAATTTCTATCTCTGGAAGAAATTGATGGTGGACTAGTTAGATGTGGAGATGACAAAGCATGTATGATCAAAGGAAAAGGAACTATATCATTGAATGGTAAGAACAATACTGAAAATGTTTATTATGTTGAAGGTTTGAAGCATAATCTTTTGAGTGTAGGACAATTGGTAGATAAGGGATTTGAATTACAATTCAAGGATGGAAAATGCAAAATCATTAACAGATCTGGATTGGAGATAGCAACCAGTACATATACAAAAGGAAACATATTTCATTTGAACTCTGGTGACAAGACATGTTTGACTACACAAATTGATGAGAGTTGGTTATGACATAAAAGGTTATGTCATGTGAATTTTGATTGTATTGTGAAGATTAGTTCAACTAAGGTTGTTAGAGATATACCTAAGATTATGAAGCCCTATAATCCTGTATGTAAAGAATGTTGAATGGGTAAATAGGTTAGAACCTCTTTTAGGAGTATACAAGATAGATCAAATGATATTATTGATCTTATTCATACAGATTTGTGTGGCCCTGCTAGAGTTAAAAGTTTTCATTGTGATGGATATTTTATGCTAATAATGGATTATTATTATAGAATGATGTGGGTTACTTTTTTGAGAGGTCCAAAGCATTTGAAAAGTTTAAAATCTTTAAGGCTAAAGTGGAAACTGAGACAATATTTAAATTAAATGTTTGAGATCAGATCACGGTGGAGAATTCACATCCGGTGAGTTTAATAACTTTTGTGACAAGCATGGTATTAGAAGACAACTTTTTGCTCCCCGGACACCTCAGTAGAATGGAGTCGTGGAAAGGAAAAATAGAACTATCTTGGATGCTGCTAGAACAATGATGATGGAAGATAATCTACCACATATCTATTGGAGAGAAGATGTTAGTACAATGGTTTATACATTCAACAGAGTACATATCAAAGGAGAAATGGGTAAGACACCTTATGAATTATGGTTTGGCAATACACCTACAGTTAAGTATTTCAGAATTTTTGTTAGTTAATGTTATATTAAGAGAGATGATACTATTGGGAAATTTGATCCTAGAAGTGATGAAGACATATTTCTTGGTTATTATAAAGAAAGCAAAGCATATAGATGTTATAACAAGAGATTGCAGAGAATAGTGGAGAGTGCTAATGTCAAAGTAGATGAGCTGAGAAAAAGTCAAATCAGAACTTATGAGAAGGAACTGATAGTGGAAATGATTATATCTTAACCGGTAGCATCTTTACCAGAACAAAAACTTGAACCAGTTATTGCGGCAACATCAGAGAATTCTACAGTAACTGAACAATAGGGAAGAGGAACAGAGAGTTAAAAGACTCCTAGGTATGTCAGATTGAATCATTCTAAAGATAAAATCATTGGGGATAAGAGCAACAAAGTGATGACAAGAAGAAGACTAGAAACTAATGAGGTATGTTTAATTTCACAAGTTGAACCGATATCAGTAATTGAAGCATGTAAAGATGAGTTTTGGCTAAAAGCTATGGAAGAATAATTAGATTAGATTGAGAAAAATAACACATGGACTTTAGTTTTGTGGCCTAAAAATAAAATGTTATTGGAACTAAATGGGTTTTTAGGAATAAATTGAATGAGGATGGTAAAATTATAAGGAATAAGGCTAGATTGGTTTGTAAAGGATATTCTCAAAATGAAGGAATTGATTATGGAGAAACCTTTGCACCAGTAGCTAGGATTGAAGCTGTAAGATTATTTATTGCCTATGCTGCTTATAAAAACTACAAGGTTTATCAGATGGGTGTTAAATGTGCATTCTTGAATGGGGATCTTGAGGAAGTTTATATTGAGAAACCTAATGGTTTTCACTATCAGATAATACTGATATGGTTTGCAGGTTAAGGAAAGCTTTATATGGATTGAAACAAGCACCTAGAGCTTGGTATGCAAGGTTAGATAAATATTTTTTGAAGCTTGGGTTTACTAAGGGCAGTGATGATAGTAATCTATATTATAAAATCACTGATGATGACATACTGATTGTAGAAGTATTTGTTGATGACATTATTTTTGGAGGTGAAGATAAATTATGCATAGAATTTTCTATAAACATGGAGAAAGAATTTGAGATGTCTATGATTGGTGAGATGAAATTTTTCGTAGGTTTGTAGATTACTCATACCGACAAAGGTATTTTTATCTGTCAAACTAAGTATTCTAAGGAATTGTTGAAGAAATTTGGTATGGGAGATTCTAAACCAGTAAGTACGCCTATGGTTACAAGTGAGAAATTGACAAGGAAAAATGTTTCTGCACCAATAAATCCTACAAGATACAAATTTATGATTGGAGGTCTACTTTATTTGACTCAGACTAGGTTTGGCATTATGAATGTTATTTGTATTGTTTCAAGATTTCAGAGTGATCCCAGAGAAAATCATGAGATGGCGGTGAAAAGTATTTTTAGATACAGGTACATCAGAATATGGTTTGTGGTATCCTAAGTATGATAACTTTCTTTTATGTGCATATACAGACGTTGATTGGGTTGGAGATGTTGATGATCGGAAAAGTACTTCTGATGGAGCTTTCTTTCTTGGAAAGAAGTTGGTTTCATGGATCAGCAAGAAATAGTCATGTACTTCTTTATCAACTGTTGAATCTAAGTATGTTGCTGCTGCTACTAATTGTACACAAGTTTTATGGATGAAGCAAATGTTGAAGGATAATATGCACCAGTAGTTATTCACTATGATAACTCTGTTGCTATTGATATATCAAAGAATCTGGTATTTCACTCTAAAACAAAGCACACATCTATCAAGCACAACTTTTTAAAGGAGAAGGTGGAAGCAAATGAAGTTAAACTGGTTTATGTGAACACTAAAGAATAAATTGTAGATATTTTCATTAAACCTTTATCCAGGGAATCGTTTGAGTACCTGAGAGACAGATTGGGGGTTTCTGCCCCTCTAGAAGAGACTTGATTAATGCGGTTTGGCATGAGTCCGACATGAATTTTCAGAGATACTATTCATTCTAGCATTGATGTGGGATGCTACCGCTCAAATGTATTAGTCATCTTTGAGATTCAGAGGCTTATACTTTGATATTTCTATCAGGTTCTTGACATTGATGTCAAAGGGGGAGAGATAGTGATGTGAAAAAGAACTTTACAAAGATATTATTCAAAGGGGGAGAGTTATTGATATTTAGAGCTACATGCAAGAGATTGTTGGTTGTCTTACATAAGGGGAGACTTGTTTGGCATTTCTTAGTACTTAGATGTTTTTCATATCTAGTGTTGCCATCAATGCCAAAGGGGGAGATTGTTGGCCATTTGGTGGAATTGATTATGTGTTGCATTGATGTTTTGTCATTGATGTCAACACTAGCTGTTTGGATGCTTTACCGATACCCTTTTGGTCCCTATAGGTTTTGTATGTTTTGTTTAACTTGGATTCGGCATGATCTGGTTGATTCTGATACAATTTGGTGATGGAACTAGCTTGATCATAATGCTTATATTTGTTGGCATTTTTGATGATGTTGTTGTGATTGTCATTGATGGACACACACTTGCTTTGAGATCACTTTTTATATGTATGAGTTATGCTCAACTGGTATTTGTTCCAACCGGTATTATGTATTATAGTCTTTAGACTATCTGTGTTTTGTAGAAAGTGTTTACCGATCCCAAGTGGCATGAAGACCTCAAGCGGTTCGAGGATCGCAAAGCGGTTGTTATCATTTTTCCCAGTCTTCATTTTGGCAACTGGTAATTGGTAAAATGTGTGAACTGGTAATCAGTAAATTATGTGAATCAGTAATAGGTAAATGTATGAACCAATATTACTCTGTGATGAGTTATCATCCACCGACACTTTGGCGGTGATTTTGTGCCGTTTTACCAAATGTGTCTAGATGCACTGAACCTAGGAACTTGCAATGTAATCCTATTGAATCGAGATGAAATCAGATTCCTTTATAAAGACATCATGTCTAGGGTTTTAGAAGTTGTTAGGGTTTTGTGTGGTTGATAAGGTTTTTGCATGTGCGATCACAGAAGAAGATTAGGTTTGTGTGAAGAAACAGAGTGTGAAGATTTTGAAGATTGAAGTAATACTGAAATGCATTAACAATGAGCTATCAAGGATCTAACCAAGCATAATGTGCTAGTATTTAGATAACTCACTTATTGATTACTCATATCTTCGACAAGTCTGTAACCCTTAACTAGGTAGGCCTGGCAAAGCCTTTGTAAATCCTCTAACAAGGTGATTCACAACTATGGATCTGAAATCCTCTCACAAGGTAGTCTTTAATCGGACTTATCTCCTAATAGAGATTGAGATTCCTAACAGGATCTGTTCTGGTAAAGAACATTGTATGACCTTAACCAGTCTGGTTACTATTCTGTAGATAGTTACTTTTGAGTTTCATTTCACCATGGTTTTTCCCATTTGGGTTTCCACGTCAAAATCTCTTGTGTTATGGTGATTGTGCTTCTGTGGGTGTATGCCTTATTTGCTGTTTGGTTTGCATTTGTGTTAACTAGTTTGTTAGTAAAACTGTTATACCGGTTTATTGCTAAATTGTTTAAGTGTTTAAGTTTAGTATTTTTTGGTATACTAATTCACCGCCCCTCTTAGTATTAATCAATTGGTATCAGAGCCAACCTTTCTATAAGTTTAACCACTTGGAAGGAGATATGGGGGAATACATTGTGAGGGAACTTACTCATCATCTCACTCAGATTGAGAAAGCCTTTGATGAACTCAAAGTCAAATATAAAGCCTCTCTAGCAAAGAGAAGAGAGCATACTGAGAAACTGATGGAGCTTACTGAAAATAGTTCTTCTGATGAAGCAGACATGGAAGCCCTAGTTGAAGAAGTTGAAAAACTGAATGAATCTAATGCTAACCTAAGAAGGGAACTGGAAGGACTGACTATCAGAATGTGTCAAGAGCTTGAGAAACGGAGGAAAGCTAAAGATCTGGTAAAAGACAAAGATCATGAGATCTCCAAGCTGAAGCAAGAAATCAGTGCACTTACCGCTCATCTCCAAGAGAATAAAGTAGAAAATGAAGAAATGCAAGGTGAACTAAATATGGCTATTTCTGAGAATGCAACCTTGAAGGAATCCAATGCTGCTATTTCCAAAAAACTCACTGAGTTAAAGGAAATACTTGCCAAATTCAATAAGAGCACTGTTAAGCTAGAACAAAAGCTTGAATCAACAAAACCAGTGAAGAATACCACTGGACTTGGTTTTTTTGGTTATGAGGAAGGTGAGACCTCCAGAACAAAAGATGGAGCATCAAAGAAGCAACTAGCAAAAAAGGATAAAGGTAAGCAAAAGTTCAAACTTTTTTGCTTTAATTGTCTGAAGGAAGGACACACTTCCAATGTATGTAGAAGTATGGCTTACAATAATTTTCCCTACTTTCTAAACAATAATCCTAGATCCAATAGATTCAATGGTAACTGTTATGCATGCAACAAGTTTGGGCATAAAGCATTTGAGTGCAGGTCTGTTATACACAACACTGGAAGATATCCTCAAAGGAGTCAAGGATTTTTTCCTGAATCCTCTATGAACCGGAATCCAAACCGGTATAATGCCTATGACCATCAATCAGGTGGTGGTGGCTATCAAGTGGCAACTGGTTGGAGAGCAACCTGTTTGATTTTTCATGGTAGTGGTCACACTGCTGCAACATGCAGGAGGAAGAATGGTAGAATGAATAATGGACCATGGAGAACACCTGGAATGGTTTGCTATCATTGCAACAAACTGGGACACCTTGCCAGAACCTACAGAATGAGAAAGAACATATCAGATGATATACCGGTCACTCTCGAAGGAAAGATTGATAATGAAACTATTAAAACAAATATGAAGACAACATGGAAGAAGAAACCTGAAGGAGTGTCACAAGAAGAACTGGTTTCTACACCTAGTGTGAAAGTTGCTGAACCAACAAACTAAGCTTCGGAAAAGTTTAGGGGGAGAAAAATGGTGAAATGTTTCGACCCTCGGTTTACACCGGTAAAAGAACTTATCTGGTATGTGATACCTGTCAATTGGCAGAAGACCAAAAATGGTAAAAGGGAAAATAGGGTTTACACCCTGTAGCGTCCTAAAATTGCGACACTTGCAATTTCGACCACATTTGGGTCTTCACGATGGCGACGCAACACTGAACTTGAATGGAGACCCCGAAACTTGTCCACAACATCAAAAACTGCATTTTTCCAGCACCCTGCCTGATCCCTCCTTGCACCCTGCTGTCCTAGGAGGTGGGACCAGAGCGCCCAGCGCCCTGGTCCCCCAGGACCATGGCGCCCAGTGCCCTGGTCCCTAGCCCTATTTTGGGCCCGGTCTCCTATGGGACTTTGGGTCTTTTTGTTTGCAAATTGGAAAATAACATTTCCTGGTCGGCCTAAGGTCGGGAAAATTAGTCTATCAACCCTAATTGGCAAGTATATAAACTACATTTTCCTCTCTCATTTGGATAGAGGGAAAAAGGTGGAAACGATACTCAAGCATTCAAGCATTCAAGCATTCAAACATTCCTTCAAGCAATTGATCATTCTAAGTTTCCATTCAAGGCTAAGTGTTGCATTCAAGACAAGGATTCAACCATTGAAGAGGAGATCACATGCTACAACATACAACATACAACAAACAACAACATCTATACCTTCGCATATAAGGATACAAACATCCTTACAACAAGGTACTAGTACTTGTTTTACATTACAATCATTTACATTTACAACAATTTCTCATTTCTTGGTTAATTCCAAAACCGGGGTTTGACCTAAGGGCAAACCCCTAATCCCTAACCCCCCAATCATCTTCACTTTTCTATGTGTAGGTTGTAGGTACGCAGCTGAAATTGAAGATCTGGAATCCTTGTGCAGAGACGAACAGATCCCCCTTCGTTTCGCGGATTTTTCGGAGGACCGTGTGCACGCTAGGCGCCATCGTCCCGTCAACTTTTGCTCAAATTTGTAGGACAGCGCTGTCTTGACATTTTACTACTAATTCCAGGTCCGCAGCTTCATCCTATATCCCTATCTCAGTTTATAAGCGAATCTTTCTCACTTTTTATGTATTCCTAGCTTAATCATTCTATCTACATTCTTTACAAAAGAGGGTAGCCTTGCTGTCTTAACCCTTGAAACTCATTTAGAATCCAATCTTGCCTTGTGTGGGATTGGATCTTGTGGGTTTCAACCCCTCTTTTAAATGTAAAGTCTCCCCTAAGTGAAAACCATCAACCCTAGTGAATCTCCCTTCTCTCTCCTTGGAGTTGGGGAGGGGAGAACGACTAGGGTTCGATTTTTCTGCTTCACATTTTGGTGAACCCGACATGAACATCCTTTTTGATTATTCATGGTTAGATTTGAAAATTGGATTCCTTGATTACATTTCCATGTTTGATCTTTTGCAAAATTTTAGAGGTTAATTGCATAAAAGCCCTAAATTTTCTTTTTAGTAATTGAGCTTGTGAAATGTTTAATTGTTAATGCTTGTTTCAGATCTGCCCTTCTATTACAAATTATCAATTCATATTTGTGCTTTAATTTTGAAAATTAAGTGGTTAAGTGTCAAAACCCTAATTTTTGAAACCCTCTTGATTCAACCTTTGTCCGACAATTTCACTGATCAAAACATCTCCAAATCAGCTGTAACTTTGGATTCCGCAATAAAATCATAATATCTTTCATCCCTAAAAATTTGGAAAAAAGTTGCAAGGACCGTGTGCACTCCGAGCGCCATTGTCCCCGACATTTTTTCCAAAATTTCGGGAGCTAGATCTTACTGTATTTTTCTGCTAAAATCCAGAATTTTGGCTGATTTCATCAATTCTAACACTTTCAAAATTATAGTCAAAGTTGGTCTAGCGATTGCCTGGTTTATGGCTTCTAATCATTCAAAAATTGTTGAAATTGAAATTTGTGTCAAAATTGTGTTGCTTACAGTCCTAAATCTGAAAAGTGTGTTATCATTCATTCAAAATTTCAGTGATTTATTCAAATTTTTGCAACTTGTGACTTTTGAAATTAAGTGCTTAATTACAACAACTTTGATTTCCGCTATCAAAATTGAATTTTGCGTGAAATTGAGTCAATTGTTAATTTTCAAAACTTGCATTGCTCTTAACATTCCCTCTAAAATCATAAAATTCAAAATTTCAGTTTCCCTCTCTTTTTCAAAATTCAAATTTTGCATTTTTCGACAATCTGGGTAGGGTTCAATTTTGAGATTGCAACTTTAATTTGGCCTATCTACAGATCGTAAAATCACTCAATTTTTTCAGGTTAGCTATAAAATCATCATAACTTTCATCCCTGCAAATTTCAAAAAAAGTTGCGAGGACCGTGTGCACCCCGAGTGCCACGGTCCCGGACATTTTTTCCGAAATTTCGGGAGATTGTCCTGATTGTATTTAACAGTTTAAATCTAGAAGATTGGCTGATTTTACTGAAATTTGCTACCTCTAAAATTCAAAATCTTCTCTCTTTCTTTAGTGCATGAGTTTTACAACAATAAGTCCTACTTACACTATTCCCGTTAGACGAAGCCTTAGAATTAAGTCCTTCCAAGGTTTAATTACTGAGGAGATGGAACCTAATTTGAATGGCCTTTTTAACGAGGACATGGGTAATTCCTCTAATCCTCTTAATGATGAAGAAGCTCTCCATAAGGTTTCTGTAGAACAACTTTCAAAATTGGATAACCAATTTGACGATTTTCAACAATGGATGTCTCAAGAATACCCTGATAGTCAAGCTCTTCCTTTAATTGAGGGTCTAAAA
Organism: Cryptomeria japonica; assembly: GCF_030272615.1. Taxonomy (NCBI): domain Eukaryota; kingdom Viridiplantae; phylum Streptophyta; class Pinopsida; order Cupressales; family Cupressaceae; genus Cryptomeria; species Cryptomeria japonica. Next base: position 454,883,624 of record NC_081410.1, on the reverse strand, counting down.
CATATGCTTCAAAGTGATAAGAATGGAATTGATATTTTGCGTGGTATTGCACACATTGTGGATTCAAATGTGATGCCTATGAAGAGTTGTGCTGAAACTTTGGGTTATACACAACCTCCTACTCAAGTTAATCATTCTATTCCTTTGACGACTTCTATTGCTAGTATACCTACTTTTACATCAAACATAATGACTACTTCAATACAAGACATTCCTCCTATGATCACTAGTCATGGGGGCAATCCCTCTTCTTCAATCAACCCTCTTCCTTCATTCAATCCGACTTCTTCAATCATTCCTTCAATAAGTGTTCCTATTATATCACCACAAATGAACATGACACAAGGGGGCAATTCGTTTTCCATTCCTCCTTGTAGTGTTCCTCCTGTCCAATCATCTCCTATGACTAACTATCATAGTGTCCCACCACCTTACTCTCTACCTTCTTTCAATAACATAACACCTCCATCACAATCTAACACGTCTAATATGAACTCTTCGACTGAAGCGACCATTAACAATCTTGCACAAACTGTCTCTTCTTTACAGCAACAAATTGCCTCTATGAATCAATCTAAGTTTAGTGTGCCCACATTTGATGTTGTGAGCCCACTTTCTCTTGACATTGTTCAAGCTATTCCCCCTAAACATGCTGAAATTCCACATTTGGAGCTTTATAATGGTAAGGGTGATCCTCTAACACATGTTAAGACCTTTCAAACAATATGCACTGATTTTGCTTATGACCAAAGGTTGCTTGCAAAACTGTTTACTAGAACATTAAGAGACAAAGCCCTACAATGGTATTGCTCATTGCCTTCCTATTCTATTACTTCTTTCGAACAACTTGCAAATGCTTTCATTCAACAATTTCAAAACAATATAAGTCCTAAAGTTACTTTGATTGATTTAATGCATTGTAAACAAGGTGTTAAAGAAAAAGTGACTGATTTCATTGGTAGATATAAGCATTTGTATGCTCAAATTTATTTTCTAGTGCCTGACAATGATATTCAAAGAATCTTTATTTCTAATTTACAAAAAGACATTAGAGAAAAACTCCTGTTTTCTGAGTTTACTTCTTTCCAACAGTTGTGCGCAACTCTTCACAATTATCAACTGACTGTGAGTCAAATGGAACAATCACATCCTATGGCTCCGAGTGATAAGGGTGATAGTAGTCAACAACCATTTGGGAAGTTTAAACCAAACAGAGAGTCCATTAAATTTAATGAAAACATCATCAACAACAATGTGAATGCAACATCAGGTGTGCCTCCTATTTCTAAGTTTTTCAAGAAAGAAAGAAAGTTTACTCCTTTGAATGAATCATTGCATAATATTATGAATAAGTTATTGGAACAAAATGTGCTTACTCTTCCTCCTATAAGGCAAATAGATCCTGCAAAGATTAATTCACCCTATTTTGATAACAAATCTTTTTGTCAATTTCATCATCAACCTGGGCATGATACTCAAAAATGTTTTGCTTTAAAGGGTAAAATTCAAGATTTGATTGATAATAATACTATCTCTATTTCTAGAGTGAATGATAAAGGCAATACATCTGTAGCTCCTCCTAACCAAAATCTTCAGATTTTTACTGATCCATTACCTTCTCATACCTCTAATGCGATTGATACTACTGATTCCTCTGCCTCACCTGATGATCTTGTGTCTATGACTCCGAATGTGATTAACTTTGTGGAGCAGCAAAAAATCCCGAAAGAACTTTCCATCACCTTTGATTCTAGTGAAACTATCAGGGCACCTGATGGTCCTTTATATATAGTTGCAAAAGTCAAAAATACACCTTGCCGTGGAGTGCTTATTGATCCTTCTTGCATGGTTAATATCATTACTGAAGAATTTCTTTTTACTTTGCAATTGAATCAAGTGATCTATTATGAAACAAATGTGGTTGTGAAACTATTTGATGCATTTTCTTCTCCTGCAATTGGTTCTATTACATTACCTATTGAGGTTCATAACAAATCCCTTGATGTGGAATTTGCTATTATTCCATCATCCGAACAATTTCGTGTGAAGCTAGGCTATCCTTGGCTATCTTCCATGAAAGCTATTGCTTCTCCTATTCACAAGTGTTTGAAATTTCCCCATAATGGTGAAGTTGTTACTGTCAATCATAGTCTCTTTAAACCAGCCGAAAGAACTTCTAGCGTTCCTATTGATTATTTTTGGCCTAAACAATTCCAATCTCTTCCTCCGCGAAGTGATCATCTTTTCAAATCTTATCAAAAGTGGAAAAAAGACATGATCCTATCTCTAAGTGAACCTAGAACACCCAAACTTGACATTCCTATCATTCTTGAGAAGGAAGTTCTTCCTTTGGAAGATAAAACTAATGTCTTTCCTCAAGAAGATTCCCAACCCATCCCTATGGATGTGACTATGCCTATATCTAATAAAATTCCTAAAAGTAGACCTATCCCTCCTCGTCATGATGGACTTGGCCTCCTTCCTAAACCGAGTATTCCTCCCTTATATGGAGCAGTTCCTCCTCCTTCCTCTTATGGAGAGAAGAGACCTTCCTCTTCTCCTATTGTTTAGCCTAAGAGACTACAACCTAAACACCCAAGTGATAAGGATGAGAACATTCCTCCTCCTCAATCTTCTCAACTTCCTACTAAGACTAGACGAAATCGTTCTGCACGTGAACATCGACGAAAGCGTCATCTTAGAGCTCAGGCAGCTGCCTCTCAAACTTTGCAATCCCCAAAAACACCTTCAACTAATATTATTCCATTTTCTCCTCAACCGGAAATTGAGCCAAAATCTCCTAAACATAAGATACATGATGGTCTTGATCTTGTGCGAGTTAAAGACCCTATTTTTATAAATCTTGATGATGATATAGATGAAAATGTTACTTCTCTTGCTTTTGATAGTGAACATGAACTTGTTGATGTTGATAACCATTTATCTAACGAATTTTCTAAAGCACTTATCCTAGCTCCTAGACAAGAACAACGTGGCTTGGAACATGAACATAGCCCTTGTTTGGATCTTGTGATAGCTCCATCTGCTATGTTGGATGTTCCTCCTCTAGCGTGTTCCCTACCTTCCCGAAACATTGATCAGCAAGATCGGGGGGTAGATGACGTGCTAGACTAGTTTCATTAGCATAGCAGATTCTCTCCTCCTCTCTTTCTTTTGTTACTTCTTCTATGTGTTATTCTCATTCTTCTATTTGTTGTCCTTAGTGTTGTCTACTTGAGGATGATGCAAAACATTGAGATCTCTTTTGGTCTCTCTCATGTTGACTCAAAAGACACATGTGTTCCCTTCTTCTAGGTGACCTTCCTTGATTGGGGAATGAAGAACAATTATGCATACATACATATGATATACATGAATTATCATACAACATACTGACCCCGAGGAAAGCGAAGTCACCTTGTGCTTTGTGTTTTGTGTCTATTATCCTTGGGCTTATCTCACACTTGGGGGCTAAATCCTTGTGATAACGTGCTCCTTTCTCATTTCTTATATGTATCACTACCTTAAAGCAATCACCCCCGGTGAGGCGTGTGTGATCGCTTTAACGTAGGGGGGCATACATCCTGTTCATATCTTTTCAAGATACTTGAAAATTTCTTGACAAATTTAGCTTTGTCTTGAAAATTTTTGATATCTTTCTTGCATGACTCATAGTGAGGGAACCTTGCTACTGATAGTCATGGTTCTCCCTCATGATCTTCCCTTTTACTTTGTCAATCGAAGTCGTAAGATCCTTAGTCCACTGGGGGCTTGGTGTATCTTGCCTCCTTGACGTGGTGAAAGTTTTTCAATGTTGTTTCCTTGTACTTTACTGGAAGTATGAGCGTACGCTTATACTCCCGCTAAAGTGGGGGCTAAATGTAGCGTCCTAAAATTGCGACACTTGCAATTTCGACCGCATTTGGGTCTTCACGATGGCAACGCAACACTGAACCTGAATGGAGACCCCGAAACTTGTCCACAACATCAAAAACTACATTTTTCCAACACCCTGCCTGATCCCTCCTTGCACCCTGCTGTCCCGGGAGGTGGGACCAGAACGCCCAGCGCCCTGGTCCCCCAGGACCATGGCGCCCAGCGCCCTAGTCCCTGGCCCTATTTTGGGCCCGGTCTCCTATGGGACTTCGGGTCTTTTTGTTTGCAAATTGGAAAATAACATTTCCTGGTCGGCCTAAGGTCGGGAAAATCAGTCTATCAACCCTAATTGGCAAGTATATAAACTACATTTTCCTCTCTCATTTGGATAGAGGGAAAAAGGTGGAAACGATACTCAAACATTCAAGCATTCAAGCATTCAAGCATTCAAACATTCCTTCAAGCAATTGATCATTCTAAGTCTCCATTCAAGGCTAAGTGTTGCATTCAAGACAAGGATTCAACCATTGAAGAGGAGATCACATGCTACAACATACAACATACAACAAACAACAACATCTATACCTTCGCATATAAGGATACAAACATCCTTACAACAAGGTACTAGTACTTGTTTTACATTACAATCATTTACATTTACAGCAATTTCTCATTTCTTGGTTAATTCTAAAACCGGGGTTTGACCTAAGGGCAAACCCCTAATCCCTAACCTCCCAATCGTCTTCGCTTTTCTATGTGTAGGTTGCAGGTACGCAGCTGAAATTGAAGATCTGGAATCCTTGTGCAGAGACGAACAGATCCCCCTTCATTTCGCGGATTTTTCGGAGGACCGTGTGCACGCCGGGCGCCATCGTCCCGTCAACTTTTGCTCAAATTTGCAGGACAACGCCATCTCAACATTTTACTGCTAATTCCAGGTCCACAGCTTCATCCTATATCCCTATCTCAGTTTATAAGGGAATCTTTCTCACTTTCTATGTATTCCTAGCTTAATCATTCTATCTACATTCTTTACAAAAGAGGGTAGCCTTGCTGTCTTAACCCTTGAAACTCATTTAGAATCCAATCTTGCCTTGTGTGGGATTGGATCTTGTGGGTTTCAACCCCTCTTTTGAATGTAAAGTCTCCCCTAAGTGAAAACCATCAACCCTAGTGAATCTCCCTTCTCTCTCCTTGGAGTTGGGGAGGGGAGAACAACTAGGGTTCGATTTTTCCGCTTTACACACCCTAATGGTGGAGCATTTATTATGGTAGGTGAAGAATTCATTTAAAAGGGATTTTCAAGTCATTTTCACTTATCATTTGTGAGTGAAGAAATTTTCAAGTGCAGAGTGACAAAAGGCGATTATCTTGCGATTCAAAGAGATTTCTAAACTTTGAAAGAAGAATCTGGAGATAATATCAATCAGTCAGGTGAAGAACACAAAGCGGTAATCCAACAGCCGAAGTAGTGTGTGGCGAAGCTAAAGTTGCAAACCCTAAATTGTAGATTTCTGAAGGTATTTACCAAAAATTCTTGGTTATCCTTTTATCATGGCTTCTGCATCGCACTCTAGTCCTAGTGCACCTGATAATTTAGTAGATTTCATCCAACAGAAGGTGAAATACAATGCCCTATCCCAGATACCTGCTGGTGTTATAGTTGAGGAAGGTATTTAAGATTACATTGATTGCAAAATAAAAGACCTAGGATCTCTAGTGATCCATTCTCAGTTAAGTTTATTCTACGGGAAGGACAAGAAGATCAAACTGGAATATAACATCCTGGAAAAGAAGAAGCTTCACAATGTGGTGTATTTTCTTGAAGAGTTCATAGAAGATCACATTCGAATCATTCTACGTAGAGTGCATGGTGACAAAATGTATCTTGAGCACACACATGACATCACACCGGAAGCTATTCATTCCATCACCAGTTTCTGTAACGTTGGAGATGTGCCAGCCCTAAGGAAAGTTATTAAGATGGAAATGACCAAGCTCACCAGTTCTGTGAGATACCAATGAGGAATGACCGTCAATACCATCAAGGACAATCTGGTCAAATATACTTGTATGGTGATAGGTTACCGGATGTTCTATGCTAGCAGAATTGACTCTGTTTCTGCTACAACAGTAAATGCCGCCTACAGGATGATCATGGAAGATGCCTCATTTGATTTATGCACCTGTATGCAAAGGAAACTTCTGGTGAACCTGAAGTCAATTAAACAGGACAATGCCTTAAGATTTAAATTTGGACAACTGCTGGTAGGATTGTTTTTCTATTTTCAAGGCTATTTCCCAGGAGTCGGTGATATACAATGGTCTGCTGACCAACCGGTTACCAAGCAAATTAGAGAGAGTATACAAGTGGTAGGAACCAGTTATCCTGAAGTCCTGAACAAATACTTTGATGAGTTCAGACGCAAGATGAGCCAGAGGGTGAGAATATTTGGTGATATTGTCAAGAAGTATGAAGATGACATCTGCTTTATCATCTTAGTAGATGAGTGCATAATGGAGGTAGTTGAGCCTAGAAAAGAAGTAGAGCCCATGGGATATGAGGAAATGTATGACATGCTAGATGGGTATGCCTCTACCCAAACTTGCCTCACCTCTTGATCCTAAGAAGAAGAGAACCGACACCTATTTGGAGAGGGTAACACTGGTTGAAGAACCTTCGGTAAAGAAGGGAAAGGCAGTGCCATCTCTATCGACACCGATTACTTCAACAAGTCCTAAAGTGACCAATCGGTCACCGACAAAGAAGAAACCAGAAGCTGCACCTGCCAAGGTCTTTGAAAGGAAGTGGAAAACTAAGAACACCTCACTAGACTTAGAGGATACAGAACCTGAGGTACAACCTAAAAAGACTAGGCAAATGAGGAAGAAGACAAAGACAACCAGCAATGAACTGACATCATTAGCACTGATAAATATAGACATTTCCTCTTACAAACCTTTGACACATTGTCAAAGAACTATAAAGAATATTAGGAGAAAGGTGTTAAGTGATTTAATAGATCATTTTGATGATTTTAATGACAATGAAAAGGAGGAAGTTGAACAGGAAGTTATTCAATATTTATGTATTAATGACCAGTCGCCATCAGAAATTAGATCTGTGACATCGGATTCTTTATATAATTCTTTAGATAACAAATGGCGAATTTCCATAGAAAAGGAACAGGAAATAAGAGAAGAAATATTTGCACAATATTTTCCTGATGTGTCAAATCTAGAACTTTATGAAGTTATGGAAAAGTACAAAGGCCTCTTCTTCATGAGAAAAAGTAGACTCTTGTTATTAGAAGGGAAAGTCACTGAAGTGGTAAGAGATACCCACTCACATGCCAAAGCCGGTCTAAGGTTGCACCAAGTGTCTGAAGCCAACAAGAAGGCTGAGCAAGAACCGAAAACTGGAAAACCGGATGAGGTGTATGACAGTGAAGGAGAACCGGTCACTGAACAAATGGACCCTATTGACATTGATGCTTTGGATGGTGAAAATGTCACTTCAAATGTAGCAAAGGACAAGGCTGACAAAGAGAGAGTGGGCAAAGAAAAACAGGACAAAGATAAGGCTAATAAAGTGGAAGCGGAGAAAGAGAAAAAGAAGCAAAAGGAAGAGGAGAAGAAGCAAAAGGAAGAGGAGAAGAAGAAAAAGGAAGAGGAGAAGAAGAAAGAGGAAGAGGAGAAAAGGAAACATGAAGAGGAGAAGAAGAAAGAAGAAGACAAGCGGAAAGAAGAAGATAGAAAGAAGGAAGAAGAAAAGAGAAAGAAAGAAGTAGAGGAGCAAAAGAAGGCTGAAGAGGAAAAGAAAAGAGCCAAAGAGAAGGAGGAAGCGACAAAGAGAACACAAGTGGAGACCCCTAAGACAACTGTTAGTCAAGCCAAACCGGCTGACATTACTAGTCCCATTGACCTCCAATCTACAAATGTAACAAAGCTATTGCAAAGCATTATGCTTGCCCAAGAGCGAATGGAAGCACTAAGGAGGAAGAAGGAACAAGATGTTATTCAAAATGCGATAGAAACTCTTACCAGTTTTATACCTGGTACCAACCTCCCCAGTATCGATTCCTCTCTGGCCCAACTGAAACTTTTATGCATAGTTGTAAAGGACCAGGTGCAATGCCTGGAAGATGTTGTTGAAGCCAATGCACAAAAGAAGCATCAAAAGGCACTGAACACTGCCTTAGTGAAGAAATTAAATGAGCTCCGGTCAGAACTTTAGAAAGCGAAGAAAGACATAAGACATGCTATGGATGGGGGGAAATTACTGCTTAGTAAGATAAGCCAACCCCATCTATTATGTGATGATGTGCTTTCTCAGAAAGACAAACTATAATCTGATTTGCAGGCATATATAAGAACCTTCAAGATGCCCTATGATTCCTTCACCACATTTGGGAAAACCATTCACTGGTTTCAACTCTAGACTGCCAGAATAGAGTTGGAAATCACCAACCGGACTCGAGATTTGCAGGAACTTCAACTAGTTCTACTACCACGATTGCAAATACTTCAGAAGTGCTATCTCAATTTGGATGCCTTAACAGTTACTCAAGAAATGAGTACCTTGGACGCCATGGAGGAACATGTATCCCAAATGCAAACGGAAAGTGAGGTTGCTACCTCATTTCTTGAGTCATGGTCCTTATCCATGAAGACATTTATGCAGGATTTTAAATCGGTTTTTGATAAGTTTCACTCCTTATTGTTCTAAACATTAATATAATATTAATGATAATGAGAAATAGGGGTTATTCTGCAATACTTTGTCATTGTTGGCAAAGGGGGAGTAGTATTCTGTATTTAAAATTTTGATGCATGTTATGTATACTTTCATGTTATGTATATGCTTAGGGGGAGTAATTTTGATTATGGCATATGTTTGTTGTAAAACACTTAGATGTCAAAATTTTTCCTAAGTGTTGCCATCAATGCCAAAGGGGGAGATTGTTGGGATTTTTGATGATGTTGTTGTGATTGTCTTTGATGGACACACACTTGCTTTGAGATCACTTTTTGTATGTATGAGTTATGCTCAACCGGTATTTGTTCCAACCGGTATTATGTATTATAATCTTTAGACTATCAATGTTTTGTAGAAAGTGTTTATCGATCCCAAGCGGTATGAAGACCTCAAGCAGTTCCAGGATCCCAAAGCGGTTGTTATCATTTTTCCCAGTCTTCATTTTGGCAACCGATAATTGGTAAAATGTGTGAATGGGTAATTTGTAAATTGTGTGAGTCGGTAATAGGTAAATGTATGAGCCAATATTACTCTGTGATGAGTTACCAATCGTTATTATTTTTGTGATGAGTTATCATCCACTGACACTTTGGCAGTGATTTTGTGTCGTGTTACCAAATGTGTCCAGATGCACTGAACCTAGGAACTTGCAATGTAATCCTATTGGATCGAGATGAAATCAGATTCCTTTATAAAGACATCATGTCTAGGGTTTTAGAAGTTGTTAGGGTTTTGTGTGGTTGATAAGGTTTTTGCATGTGCGATCACAGAAGTAGATTAGGTATGTGTGAAGAAACAAAGTGTGAAGATTTTGAAGATTGAAGTAATGCTGAAATGCATTAACAATGAGCTATCAAGGATATAACCAAGCATACTATGCTAGTATTTAGATCATTCACTTGTTGATTACTCACATCTTCGACAAGTCTATAACCCTTAACCAGGTAGGCCTGGAAAAGCCTTTGTAAATCCTCTAACAAGGTGGTTCACAACTGTGGATATGGAATCCTCTCACAAGGTAGTCTTTAATCGGACTTATCTCCTAATAGAGATTGAGATTCCTAACAGGATCTGTTCTGGTAAAGAACATTGTATGACCTTAACCGGTCTGGTTACTATTATGTAGATAGTTAATTGTGAGTTTCATCTCACCGTGGTTTTTCCCATTTGGGTTTCCACATCAAAATCTCGTGTTATGGTGATTGTGCTTCTGTGGGTGAATGCCTTATTTGTTGTTTGGTTTGCATTTGTGTTAACCGGTTTGTTAGTAAAATAATTATACCAATTTACTGCTAAACTGTTTAAGTGTTTAAGTTCAGTATTTTTTGGTATACTAATTCACCCCCCCTCTTAGTATTCATCAATAATCATATTTGGTTAGTTGGTTTTGGTTTGGTAATTGGATGCTATCCTGCTTGCTTAGAAGATTGGTTCTGGTGAGGGTTTCACCGGTAGAGCTTTTGGTGATCTTTGATGCATTGCATAATTGGTGTTGGTGCATCTTTTGATGGAGTTTCAGAATACTGTCGGTGATCATGTTCGAGACTTGACGTTTGGTGATCATTGCTGAAATGTATGGACCTATACTCGGTCCCAGTTGATCTAGGTTATGGAACGTCATTAATGTAATGTATGGATAAGACCTATTGTTGTAATTCTAGGATGTCTTATGCATTGGATATTATTTGTTTTGGTCTAAATTTGACATGGTTTGTAATTATGTAATTGGTTTATTGTTTGGTGGCCGACCTGATTGTTTATGGTCGAGGGTTTGTATAAATAAGATGTAATATCTCATGGTAGATCATCATGGTTATTATAAGAGGTCATGGTCAAGGAATGTAATGTGCAAATAATGTAATATCATTTTGGTAGAGGATTTGGTTGATCATTGGAGATCGAACTGGGTTTATAAGAGGATTTATTCCTCCGGTATTGAGCTTAACTGGAACTAGACTCAGGCATAGGAGATGCTATCTTTTGCAGTTCAACACTTCTCCAGATTATAGTCTAGATTTGCATGTAGTCAGCGAGTCTCCTTTTGTGATGAGCAGTGTGCTCTAGGATGTTGGCCTTCCTGCAAGTGCAGGCCCTATCATTGTAAATTCACATACTTACTGCAGAAGTATTATCTAACTGTGGGTAGACTTCCTACCATGGTTTTTCCCGTTATTAGTTTTTTTAGGTACAAATTTTGGTGTTGTGTGGATGGCTTTTATTCTATGATTTATATTTATACTTAATTGGATTAACTGCTATTTCGATACTATTTTTAAAAAATGCTAAATCTTCTAGTAAGCTGTGACAACTGATTCACCCCCCCTCTCAGTTGTCTTGCGGTTATCTGAACTGTCTAACAAAGATAAAGCTTTTTATCTTGGAAATGAGCAAGTATATTGCATGTAATTCAAAATGCGTGATGAGTTACTAAGTTTGAGGAAGTGGTGATCAAGGAGCGATCAAGGCTATCTTGAATGATGTGCAAAGATTGTTATGTAATCCAACGGTCATACTTGAACCGACTTGTTTGTAATCTCTATGAGAGAATTATATTTTTGTTGTCCTATCGACCTGATGATTTGTTTATAAGGTTGATGAATTGTTTTTTTGCAGAGTTGGCAAATTTCTAGTTGAGTGTGGTTACCAAACCGAATGATGTATTTGTAGTTTGTGTAAAGGTAGATATGAGCATGAAAAGGATATGATCAAACAAGTGTAGTGCTATTCAAACAGATCAAGAAACCCCTATTGTTTTCTAACAATTACAAAAGTAAAATCCCCAAACGGGTAAGCTCTAACAAGTTTAGTGTTATTCAAATCCTCTAACCAGGTGGTCCATTAGCTTGGATTTCAAATCCTCTACTGAGGTTACTCCTCATAGGGTATTGCTTCTAATAGGGCATTATAGTCAAGCCCTTAACCAGGTGGTCCCTAATAGGATCTGTTCTTAACAAGACTTTTGTAAAGCTTTAATAGGCCTGGCTCCTAATAGGGTGAACTTCAGAAGATTTCAAAATACTTGTGGGTATTCATCCCAAATGTGGTTTTTCCCATTTGGGTTTCCACGTCAAAAATATTGTGTCAAGTGATGAATGTTTTTGTGGTTATCTTTACTATGGTTGAATTGTTTAACTACTTAATCCACTTTGATATATTATGTTAACTGGTAGCAATCTGAAATGAGGTTTTACTATTGTTTACTATTAGTCTGTTACAACATTCAACTGGTTTAATTTGACAGTGATATTTCATTTGTAGTTCAATGGTTTAACTTGTTAGTTTAGAGTTTGCTTTGAGAGGTTGATTTTGAGATTGGTGAAATTTTATATCAGTTTTCTATCTATTGATTCACCCCCCCTCTCAGTAGTTGACCAGATCCTTATTCTTTCATCATACCATCACTCATATAATAAGGTTAGCTGTTATTTTTTGATAGTAAGGTCATCTATCAGTTTGGTCTAGAAATTACCTAGTGGCTTCTAGATATTAGGATTCAAAAGTTGTAGTTTGGAGGACACGTTCATTTGGTTTGTGTAGTATTCTAGTTCAACTTTTAAGTGTTAGTTTTGTTCCATAGGTTAGTTTTATTGGTATGTGCTCAACATGTTTTTTTGTTTTGAGTCTCAATTCTTCTAGTTGGTCTATCTTGTTTGGATTATGCTCTTTTCATTTGGATAATCTTTGGAGGATGAGTTAGAGTGTTGATATGGATCTCACCATGGTGTGTGGTGATCCACACTTAGTAATTTGCATTGGAAGATGTTTCTAGGCTGACCCGTTGATGTGTTTCATTATGTTTCTACACACTTTGTGTTGGAATCAATGAACACTAAGAGGGGGGGGGGGTGAATTAGTGTTATGCAATTAAAAACTTTCTTAAACTTATTCTTAAATTACCAGATGCAAATGAATAGAAGCAAAGTGCAGAAACTAAATGCAAACAAGTACAAAACTATAACACCAGAATTTTTATGTGGAAACCCAGAAAGGGAAAAACCATGGTGGGATTGAGACCCACAATATTATAATACTATGATAAGGAGTATAAGAATATTACAAGAGGGGAATGCACATGCATTCAGACACACTTCTTAGAGCTCACTGCTCAATTACAAAAGAGGGCTATAATCTGAAGGAAGGCTCACTACCTTACAAATGATTACAAAGGATAACAAGAATGACTGAACTAAATAGTAGCATCTACAAATGCCAAAAAGTAGTTTTGATTAAGCACAAAGGTCTTCTTCCACTGTTCTGTCTCTCTGCTCTATTCTGCTACTCTGTCATATACCGGAGCACAAAAAATTCCAATCACACACACAAAACTTCACACAATAACTTATACAATATTCATACACTCACATCTCATACCAAAATACTCAAATGAACCAGTCTTATATATCTGCACCACCAAAATAAATCAATTCCATGTTGGCTCCAAAAACTGCAAACATGCAACATGAAACGTGTAACAATCAGTCGACTCAAATCTGATTACAATTGCATATGTGGACCTAAAAAACTTGATAAAATGCTTTATAAATTTTGGCTCAACTACCTCAAACTCAAAAGAAATCACCAAAATCATCCCAAAGATTCTACACCACAATAATCCCGTTCTTCTTGATTTACCATATACTGGATCTTAAATATTGCACGGGAATCAATATTGAAGACTAGGATTGGGAATTAAGTTGTCTCAAACACCCAATAAAATACCTCTTCCACCACAACCAAGACTATGCAAAACAAAATTGGGATCTTCTCAATGTATTCATACTCTGTATTCCACCTTCTAGACTTAAGAAAAATGAATATGAAAACTTTCGGTAGATCAATTCTGCATATATCGAATGTGATATCTGATCCGAGTTTCCATCAATGATAATCCTGAAATTATTTATGCACTAATATCTACTAGTACAGTGTCTCCTGCCAACAATCTCCCCCTTTGGCATTGATGGCAACACTTGATTAAAAATGACACTGTCACTGCAAAACTTCAAAATTGCAACAACTCAATAACTTAACAAGCTCCCCCTAAGAATATACATATTTTTTCATTTCTCTCTCTCCCCCTTTGACATCAATGGAAAAGGTAGGAATCTACCAAATTTTATTCACAAGGGTATACTCAACAACTTACACAAATTTAAAAATGTCTACAAATATTGTGTTGTCACCGATTTTAACTAGCCTGAATTGGGGGACAACCCCTACGAAATTTGACTGTTTCGTAGCCCATGTTCTCCAAGGTTAGTTGACTTATCTCATAAGTCATGTTAGTTTGCATCTTCATTTTTGTCAGTTTTTGTTTTCATGTTTTTTTCTTTAATCTTTTATTTCATCTTTTGACTACACTTCGGGTTTTAAAACCCGAAATGCAATGTTTCTTGTGTTTTCCTGCAGGTTGGGTTTTAAAACACGAAGTGCAGTTTTGGTCTGCAAAGTAATGCAGGTTGGGAAATGTTTCTTGACCTGTAGGTCTTCCTATGTGAAGGTCGACATTTTTTTCCTGACCTGCAGGTCTGCTTAAGTGCAGGTCGAGAAATTTTCCCGACCTGTAGGTTTGCCTATATGCAGGTTAGGACTGTAGGTCTACGTATGTGTAGGTCGGGAAATTTTTCCTGACTTGCAGGTCTTCTTTGATGCAGGTCGGGAAAATTTTCTCAACCTACAAGTTTGTCTATTGGCAGGTCAGGAAATTTTTCTCGACCTTGTTAGATAGTTCAAATAACCGGAAGACAACTAAGACGACGGTGGGTTGAATTAGTTGTCTCAGATTATTGGAACCTTAAGCAATTAAAACTTTAATACCGAAACCCAAAAGATTAATATCAGAATGCATAAATAGATACCATAATAGCATATTAACCAATTAAGCATAAACAACAATCAAAGAATAAATACCATCCTCATGACACCAAGATTTGTACGTGGAAAACCCCGTAAAGGGAAAAACCATGATGGGAAGCCTACCCACAATCAGATAATACTTCTATAGTAAGTATATGAATTACAATTGAGGGCCCTACACTTTCAAGAAGGCCAAAAACCTAGAGCACACTACTCATCACAAAAGGAGTCTCATTGACTACATAGAAATCTAGACTACAATCCGGAGAAATGAATGAATTGAAAATATAGCATCTCCAATGTCTAAGTATGGTTCTGGTTAAGCTAAATACCGAAGGATGAAATCCTCTTACATAAACCCAACTTGATCTCCAATGATTGACCAAATCCTCTGCCTAAATGATTATTACATTCCGCTCATTACATCCATACCCCATTCCCATTCCATGATTATGATCTACAATGAGATCTTAGATCATATATATATATACAAACCCTTGACCATAAACAATCAGGTTGGCCACCAGTCAATAATATAAATACATAATTACAAAACATGCTGGCCTAAGACCAAACAAATAATATCCAACCCACAAGACATCCCAGAAGCATATCGAGAGGTCCAATCCACATGTTACATTAAGCCGGTCCATAACCTAGATAAACCAGGACCCAATTTAGGTCCACACACGCTAAAGCAATGATCCCAATCTGTCAAGTCTCGAACAAGATGACCATCAACATCCTGAATCTCCACTAGAAGCTACACCAACACCACTTATGCATATCATCAAATATCTTCAATAAATCTCTGTCGGTGAAACCCTCGTTGGAACCAGAAACCAAGCTTACTGGCAAAACAAGATAACATCGAATCACTAGATCAAAACCAACTGACTGAACATGAATTTGAGTAGCATGAATAAGATAATACCATAACCCAAACATACTAGAGCATACCAGATCATACTAGATCGTAATCCAACCAGAAACCAAATAGCCTACTGGGACCAAATATCGACAAAGCAACCAAAACAACTAGTGTTGACATCAATGACAAAACATCAATGCAACACATAATCAATTCCTCGAAATGGCCAACATACCTGTAGGTCATTTTATGCACATGTGCAGGTCGGGTTTTAAAACCTCTATTTTTCCCAACTACAGACTGGGTTTTAAAACCTGACCTGCAACCTTGACCTACCCAAGATCAGATCAGATTTTAAAACCCAATCTGTTAATTTTTTCGTCTTTTTGTCTAAGTGTAATTTTGATCTTGCAGACATCATTCCAGGTCTTTGAAGCTAACAATCTGATGGTGAATATTGAGTTACATGATGAAAATGTTGTAGATACTAGAGGATGACTTATCTTTCTCCAAGTAAATCAAGAGGAAATAAAATGAAGAATAAAGTGTCATTGACACTATGTAGTTTTCATGTAGTTGCATCTTTTCTTACTGCAAATTTTCTTGCAATTGCATTTTTATTTTATGCAGTAGTTGTAGTCAAGTGGGACTGTGTAGTTGAATTAGTCAACTGTGCCCACCTTTTTCTCAACTTCTTTTCCTATTTAAGGAGGACCTCATTTGTAAATATTTATCTTTGATTATGCTTAGCAAAACTCTACCAAATTTTTGTCTCAACAAAGACTTTATGTTTTTTGATGTAAAAATTGATTCAAGAGAAATAAGATAGCAGTCCGCTAGTTCTCAACTTTGAGTGAGCTGAAGATTGTGATTATGATTGGAATAATTCTTATGTTTAGTTTTCATAATCATTTCATATGCACTTGAATCTTTTTGGTGAAATTGTGAATGATAATAAAAAAGCTTTCTAATTATGTAAAATAGACTTTGTGCTATCTACATATTTGGGAAATCTTTTGACAGTTAAGTGATTATGTAAGAAGCTTTGTATTGTTACCAATTACTTGTATTTTTAGGAATCATTGATCACATCTTGGAGACTTTGAGCTACAAGTTGTGATTCAAGTTGAAATAGCGGTGATTAAAGTAGTTGCACTCACATAAGACTTTGAGCTTACATGATTGTCTAGATATTAAGAATCTTTGTCAAGAAGTTTTATTTAGTTGTTAAGTTTATTGAGTTACAAGAAATATCACCAAGTGAAGGAAAAATACATTAATTCTGAAAAAAAGAGAATTGCATTCCCCAAGCTTACACCTGAATTTTGTTTTGATAAGTTGTTGACATACACAAAATTCCAATAGGGAACCTCCCCTTGATGAGAGGAAAGAATCTGTCTTAACATAGCTATGTGTGAAATACATATTTTGTCATTGGTATGCTGGTGACAAAATATTCACCCAACATATTGTCTTCAGGGACTGCAGGTGACCATCCCAACCTTTCTTCAAGTTCTCTAAAATATTGATCAGAGCACTAAAAAGGTAAGCATGCATTTTTGCTCTTGTAAGATATACCAGAACACTCTTATTCAGAGATTTCATAGATTCCTACTGACTATGCAGCAAGGTGTCTAACCGGGGAGTTATTAAATTCTTGAGTTCTCTCACTCTACCAACTACTCTGTCCTTTTTCTAATTAAGGCTCTTGATTTTTTCAAGTAGAGCCATCACCTGAGCTTCAAGATTACTGGAAAAAACTGATTGGGAGGAAAAAGATTGATAAATATCGGCTAATTGCCCTTCACATTCCTTAATCTTCTTATCATTTTCAATTATGAACTTAGGCAAAAGAAGAGATGATTTTTAAATCTTACTGCCTTTGTCCAATGCTTCCTAAATAGCCTTTAAACCGATAGTCAACTAACCCTATCACCTTCAACCATTTTCAAAATTGTCCTTAACCGCATGGCATTGAATTTACTAAGAACCTTTCCTTCCATAAATTTCTCTATAGATACAAAATGAGAATCTACTGCTTTTAACATGCTCCTCACCTTACCAGAGTGTGAGTCAACTGTATCTTTCTCGAATGATGGCATAATTTTCTCAAGCACACATGTAGCCATGGATATCAACTCTTTATCCTTAGAATGATATTTCAATAAGTCATCACTAGCCTTGGCCTATGCAAGTGTTGCAAGATTGAGTTCTTGGACTGGAGATAGAGAGTTGAGATCGATATGCCCTTTGGTGAGATCCGTGTCTATGATAATTTGCTTTCCCTTGTCCATAGTCACAATGTCTCTTGCTGCTGAAACCTGTTCAATATTATCTCCATCCTTCTCCTTCTCTACTTCTTCACCCTTCTCACTGCCAACCTCCTCAACATCCTTTTCAAATTCAACATTTGTCACCGGAGGAGTCTGATAAACTTCATTGGAGTCTATAACCTTCTGATTATTAGTATCATCTCCAACTACTGCTTGTTCATTTGCCTGCTCATCCAAAACAAAGGTATCATCCTGTGTTACTTCCAGATGGGTGTCATCTTTCACTGGATTGATCTCATACTTATGTTCTTCAAAAAATTGTTTCAAAATTACTTTTGTTTCCTTGGCCACTTTGACAACTTTTCCAAACATTATCTTATTAACTCTAGTTTTACTTCTAAATCTACTCTTTGCAGGGGTTAAGAAGTCTGTCCACTTCGCTCTAAGAAATTACAGAGCACAGATTAATCAATACATATTGTTTTATTCTCTCATCTTCCAGGGTAGCCGTATGCCTTCTAGCATCCAAAATTTCATATAAACCCTTTAGAATCATAGATGATAATTCTATCAGAGCTTTACTATACACATTCATGTACTTTACAATGGCTTCTATTGCTCTTTGATCATTCTCATCATAGTTCTCATAGCATTCAGATACATGCTTCAAATTCCCTTCCTTCACAACTGAATCAACTATCTCACTTAATGAAATGGGTGGCACAATAGTGTATTTACCTTCAAGTTTTCTGGACTTCAAAGCTTCATCAAGCTTAGACTTGGGATTCTTGCTTGGACAAGGTCTTCCAAATTTCTCAGCTCCAACTTTCTTCTTCTTTCTTGGCTGACCTTCACCAGATGGTGGCTTCTTCACTTCCCTCACCGCTTCATCAAATTCTATCTCTTCCTCAGCAATTGCTTCCACATAGACTCTCCCAAGCTTCCCTTTCTTCCTCTTCTAGAATTGCACTTGAGGGAATAGCAGAATAGCAAAATTACTTGGGGCAGCAATATTAGATTGGTTAACGGGTGGGATAACACTTGTTTGTATCATTGGTTGAGTGTTCAACAAAGAGGCAGAAGTATTCTGGGATGTAGGATTACTATGATCTATAGGTGGGAAGGTTATAGGAGGAGCTTTCAAGAATCATATTTTTCTTCTGAAATCAGCTTTAAGTGCTTCTATTTCAGCCTTCTCCAACTCCCTTTGCAGGTCTTCATTTTCTTTCCTTATCCTTTCTACCTCAATCTCATCTGACATCATTCCTAGGGGTCCTTCTGCACTTCATGACACTAGACCTGTAGATCTATTCTCCACCACTTTCTTCTTCTCTTTGTCAATAATAGGTCTAGTAGGTTGGGGATCACCATGGACCTCCCTACTAGGTTGTGATACAACTTTAGGTGCAAAAAATTTTTTTGGATCATGGATTTTCCTAATAATAGGACCTTTCTCTTTACTCACAGGTTCTTCTGGAGCAAACAACTCAAGCTCTGCAATCTGTCTTAATAACCCATCTCTTTCAATGAGTTTGGCTTTGGTTTCATTCTCCTTTTCCCTTTCTTTCTTTTTTCTTAATGCAATCAATTGATGTACTCTCTGATTTAGAACCTCAATCTCCTGAGCCACTTCATCTTGGTCTAGCAAAGTTTCCTCTAAATCAGACACATTTTACTGGTCCATATCAATCAGGCTGATATTTCCTTCCATAGTTTTGGGAATGGAACCGGGTCTATTACTTGCACTATGCCTATCTCTCCCATAAATGTTGGTATTAGACAATCTTGGGTGAGAGGTTTGGATATCATCATTAGTGCCAAATACGCCAACATGAAAACCCATAATATCATGGTCAGAGTCATGAGAAGAGGCATTGGATCTTGCATATACAAGATGCTCAGAAGACTTTCCTGTTTGATTACTCTTCTATTTCCATGACTGATTTGACTGCTCAGGAATAACAGTTCCTCTCCAGCCCTTCTTGACTAGTTGAGGTAACCCTTCATGCAACTTCTCTTGAGGGGTTTTCTTCATATAAGACCTAGTATTCCTTCTCCTATTCATTTCACTAATTTTGTGAAGTGACTGTGATTTGTCCAAAAGAACACTGGGTTTTTTTTTTTACTTCAGAGTCACCACCCAATATCTTGGGAAAACAATATATAGTTTAACACAGTGAATCCCTTACAAGACACTTAAGAATGAAACTGTTGATAAGCTTAATAATTTTGAGGCTGGAACCAAAAAGAACCCAATCTCAACATTTTTATGCAAAAGACACAAATCTGTAGTATAAGACTTAACTTATTTGACTCTCCCCAGCAGAGTCGCCATTTTTGTTGTTCTCCATTTTGAAAACTTCTGTTCCTTCTCTTGAAAAGTGAAAACTACTACCTTTGTGCTGCAATGGAAGAGAAGAACAAAAGTTTGAAATAAAGAAAACAATATGAGGTTCCAGACTTAGGAAACCTCCTACACTTTAATCTTATAAAAGCTTGGGCAGGTGAACCCTTTAAGACTATTTTCTCACAAAAAATATTAAATGTTTTGTAGGAAACCAATGTAAATTCCTACAAATTTTCCTTACTGACCAGTACAACTAAAACATAAATGGAAAGTTGATTTTGTATTTTGAATAGAATCACAAAATGCACCCAAAGAATCAATAGATAAACCAGTGCCTTATCTAGGCAACAAAGTCATCTACAACAGATTGCAACGTGACAAGATAAACTATTACACACATCACAAATTCTTGATCTATCAACTCTGGATATGCCTAACATATACAGAGTCCAAATCTACATTAGACTTCATCATCCAATCCACACCAAAAGTATTGATATCAATGATTTTATTTCAAGTATATTTATATTTTCCTCCTTGAGAAAAAGACTAAAAACAACATCATTAGATGCCTAGCAAATCATTCAAATAAGAGATCATTGATTACTTAAATGGAATAAACACCAGTACAATGACACAGAGACAATATAAGTCTGAGTTTAAATTCTCTAGACTATATATTTCATTCCTCTGTCAGAAGGTTACACGTACTTCATATTTGACTTAGAAATTGCTAAGACAAAGGCATGTATTAACTTTGCCAAAGTTTAGCTAAAAAAATTGTGTCCCCTTTTCTAGGTAGCCTTGGTATCCTTTTATAGAAAATTAGGATGCAACAAGCTTCGGGCTACCTTCAAGAAAAATCTTACCCTAACTGCCATTTTTACTAAAAGTTACATTGCAATGCCGTTGCAGTTGAGGGAGAAACCTAACATTCTTCCTAGGATGCGTGCTTCATTAATTAGCTGGTCATTCAGTTGGAAAGTAGCCGAAAGGGCAGGCTCTAATCTCCCAAAATTGGTTGCAACCACCGATAGCCACATAATGCCAATGTATCATCTTGTGCCAGAGCATTGATGAATTCTTACCTAATAAAACACACAGTCGTGCACCATTATGTTCTCTGTACATCGCCTTGAGTACCCCTCACCAACTTTCACTTTGGACAATATTTGATAGGATTTGCACATCTCTGCCATCATTTCTTTTGAATATTTAAATTTCTTTGGTGCCAATGGATTAGGAGGCCTTCTCTCTGAGCATTTTTCCTTTAGTCGCCAAGTCATGGCTATTAGCCACCGAGCAACTTTTTGTTGCAACTTGGTGACAACTGTTGATCGTCTTTGAACTTGCTTGTTCTTTACTTCCTCCAAACTGCTCTTCCTTTCTATCGGGCCCCAACCCTTGGTTGCCAAGTCACGACTTTTAGCCATCGAGCAAATTTTCGTTGCGACTTGGAGACAATCGTTGATCTACCTTGGATCATCGTTGATCTGTCCTAACTTGCCCGACCTTTGATGAATACTAAGAGAGGGGTGAATTAGTATGCCAAAAATTACTGTACTTAAACACTTTACTAGACTACCAGTAAACCGGTAAAACAATTTAGCAAACAAACCGGTTAGCACACATGCAAACCAAATAGCAAATAATGCATTCACCCATAAAAGCACAAACACCATAACACAAGAGATTTTGACATGGAAACCCAAATGGGAAAAACCACGGTGAGATGAAACTCACAAGTAACTATCTGCAAAATAGGAACCAGACCGGTTAAGGTCATACAATGTTCTTTACCAGAACAGATCCTATTAGGAATCTCAATCTCTATTAGGAGATAAGTCCGATTAAAGACTACCTTGCTAGAGGATTTTAGATCCATAGATGTGAACCACCTTGTTAGAGGATTTACAAAAGTCTTTTTGGGCCTACCTGGTTAAGGGCTTCAAACTTGTTGAAGATGTGAGTAATTAACAAGTGAGTGATCTAGCAAATAGCACAGATTGCTTGGTTAGATCCTTGATAGCTCATTCCTAATGCATTCCAACATTACTTCAGTCTTCAACACATTCACACTCTACCTCTTCTCATAGACTTGAACTTCTCTTCTATATTCACACTTACAAAAACTCATCAACCACCTTAAACCCTAGCAACAACATAAAACCCTAGACATGATGTCCTTATAAAGGAATCTGATTTCATGTCGGTCTAATAGGATTATAATACAATTTCCTAGGTTCAATGCATCTAGACATATTTGGTAACATGACACAAAAAGCACCGCAAAACAATCGGTGGATGGTAACTCATCACAAAATGTCAGTTGGTAACTCATCATAGAGTATTACTGGTTCATACAAAATACTGGTTTAAGCAAAATACCGGTTGCTGGTTTGACAAAATGAAGACTAGGAAATATGAGTTGTGCTACTTCCTTCCTTCATACCGCTTGAGATCCTTGAACCGCTCGGGGTCTTCATACCGCTTGAGATTGGTAAACACTTTCTACAAAACACCGATAGTCTAAAGACTATAATACATCATACCGGTTGGAACAAATACCGGTTGAGCTTTAACTCATACATACAAAGAGTGATCTCAAATCAAGTGTGTTTCCATCAGTGACAATCACAACATCAATCATAAAAAATGCCAACAATCTCCCCCTTTGGCATTGATGGCAACACTTAGGAAAATTTTGACATCTAAGTGTTTTACAACAAAAATATGCCATAATCAAAATTATTCCCCCTAAGCATATACACTATCCCTTTTGCAGAAAATACAATGTATACTACTCCTTAATAGAAATAACATGAAAGTATACATCAAAAAATTTATAATTTATACTTCTCCCCCTTTGCCAACAATGACAAAAGTATTGCAGACTAACCCCTGTTTCATTAATATTAAAATAATAAGTGTTTATGACAGCAAAGAGTAAAACTTGTCAAAAACTAATTTAAAGTCCTGCAAAAATTTCTTCATAGATAAGGACCATGAGTCAAGTAGGGAGGTAGCCACCTCTTTCTCTGTCTGCATCTGGGAGACCTGTTCTTCCATGGCATCTATCATGCTCATCTCTTGAGTGACCATTAGGGCATCAAGATTTAGATAGCATTTCTGGAGAATTTGTAGTCTTGGCAGTAGGACCAGTTGAAGTTCCTGCAAATTTCATGTACGGTTGCTTATCTCTAATGTCCTTGTGTGCCTTTTGAAGATCTGACCGGAGCTCTATTAACTTTCTCACCAAAGTAGTGTCCAGAGCCTTTTGATGTTCCTTCTTGGCATTTACTTCTACAACCTCTTCTAGGCTTTGTACCTGGTCTTCTACAACTGTGCATAGGAGCTTCAATTGTGCAAGTGAGGAATCGGTACTGGGAAGGTTCATACCGGGTATCAAATCGGTAAGAGTGTCCACCGCAGCTTGGATCACATCTTGCTCCTTTTTCCTCCTTATCACTTCTAGGTGTTCTTGAGAAACTTTAATGCTCTGTAGCAACTCTGATTTATTTGCAGACTGAAGGTCAATGGGACTAGTAATGTCAGCCGGTTTAGCCTGACTACCGGTTGCCATTGGGGTCTCCACCTGTGTGCTCTTTACCACTGCTTCCTTGTCCTTGGCTTTTTGCTTATCTTCTTGAGCCTTCCTCTGCTCCTCTTCTTCTTTCTTTCTTTTCTCTTCTTCTTGTCTCTTCTCTTCATCTTTTTGCTTCTTCTCTTCTTCATCCTTCTTCCCCTCTTCCTTCTTCCTCTTCCCCTCTTCCTATTTCTTCTCTTCCTCTTTCCGCTTCTCCTCTTCTTTCTTTTCCTCTTCCTTCTTCGTCTTCTCTTCCTCTTGTTTTCTCTTATCCTCTTCCTTTTTCTTCTTTTCCTCCTCTTTTCTCTTATCCACTTCCTCTTTCTTCTTTTTCTCCTCTTTTCTCTTATCCGCTTCCTCTTTCCTCTTTTCCTCTTCTTTTCTCTTATCCTCTTCATCTACCTGTTTCTTTTTTTTTGCTTCCTGTTGCTTCTTTTCTTCTTCTGCCTTCTTTTCCTATCCTATTCCTTTTGATGGTGTACCCTAAGTAACATTTTCACCATCTAAGGCGTCAACATCAATGGGGTCCATTTGTTCTGTGACCGATTCTTCTTCACTGTTATACACCTCATCTGGTTTGCCAGTTTTCACTTCTTGCTCAGCTTTCCAGTTGGCTTTAGCCACTTGATGCATCTTAAGAGCTTCTTGAGCATGAGTATGTTTATCTTTGATCACTTCATGAACCTTTCCTTCCAGTAATAGGAGTCTTCTTGTTCTCATGAAGAAGAGGCCTTTGTATTTATTCATAACTTCGAATCTAAGTTTGATATATCAAGAAAATGTTGAGCAAATATTTCCTCCCTCATTTCCTATTCCTTTTCTATGGCAGTGCGCCATTTATTGTCTAGAGAATTATACAAAGAATCCAGTGTCTCAAATCTAATTTTTGAAGGTGACCGGTCATTAACACACAAATACTTAATGATTTCTTGTTCAACTTCTTCTTTTTCATCATCATTGAAGTCATAAAAATAATCAATTAAATCATTCAACACTTTTCTCCTAATATTCTTTATAGTTCTTTGACAATGTGTCAAAGGTTTGTAAGAAGAAATATCAATATTTACCGGTGCAGATGATGCCGGTTCATTCTTTGTCTTTTTCTTTGTTTGCCTAGTCTTCTTAGGCGGTTCTTCTGACACAGTTTCTTCTGAGTCCGGTGTATTTCTTTTCATCTTCTGCTTCCTCTCAAAGACTTTGGCAGGTGTAGCTTCTTGTTTCTTCTTAGCTGGTGACCACTTGGTCACTTTGGGACTGGCTGCAGTAACCGGTGCAGATGCTAAAGGCATTGCCTTTCCTTACTTTTCTGAGGGTTCTACAACTGGTGTAACCCTTTCCAAATAGGTGTCGGTTCTCTTTGCCTTAGGATCAAGGGGTGAGGCAATTAGGGTAGAAGCATACCCATCTAGCATATCATTCATTACTTCATAGCCCATAGGGTCCACTTCTTCTTGTCTGGGCTCAACGGCCTCCATTATGCATTCATCCACTTTGATGGTGAATAAAATGTATTCCTCATACTTTTTGACTATATCACTGGATAATCTTATCCTTTGGCTCATCTTGCATCTGAACTCATCAAAGTATTTGTTCAGCACTTCTGGATAGCCGGTTCCAATCACTTGTAGGCTCTCCTTGATTTGTTTTGTCACCGGTTGGTCGACAGACCACTGAATGTCACCTACTCCTGGAAAGTAGCTTTGGAAGTAAAAGAACAACCCAACCAGTAGTTGTCCGAACTTAAATCTCAGTGCATTTTCCTGTTTGATCAAATTAAGATTCAACAGAAGTTGTCTTTGCATACAAGTGCATAGATCAAATGATGCATCTTCCTTGATCATCTTGTAAGCAACATTTATTGCTACAACAGAGACAGGATTAATTCTGCTAGCAGAGAACGTCCGGTAACCTATCACCATGCAGGCATACTTGACCAGATCGTCCTTGATTGAGTTGACAGTCATTCCATGTGAGTCGCTCACTGAACCGGTGAGCTTGGACATTACAGTCTCGTTGACCTTCCTTAGGGCTGGCACTTCCCCTGTGTTACAGAAACTGGTGGCGACATGAATCACTTCCGGTGTGATATCATGCGTCCGCTCAAGGTACATCTTATCACCGTGTACCCTGCTTAGAATAATGCGAATGTGATCATTCAAAAATTCTTCAAGAAAGTAAACTGCATTGTGAAGTTTCTTCTTTTCTAGAATGCTGAATTCTGGTTTAATCTTCTTATCCTTTCTACAAAACAGGCTCAGCTGGGAATGGATCACAAGAGACCCTAGGTCTTTGATTTTGCAGTCTATGTAATCGGAAATACCTTCTTCTACTATTACACTAATAGGTACATGAGACAGGGCATTATATTTTGACTTTCATTGAATGAGGTCCATAGAATCAACGGGTGCACTAGAGCTATCATGTGATGCGAAAGCCATGATAAATGAAGAATTATGAAAAATACCTTCGCAGATTGAAATTTAGGGCTTCGCAATTTGAACTTTGCTTCACACTCCTTCGGTTGCAGAGATATCGCTTTGCATTCTACACTCCTCCAATAGATGTTTGCTTTAGATTCTTCTTCAGGAATTTGATAAATTCTTTGAATCACCGTGTAAAACGCTTTCCTTTGCTCTGCACTTGAAAAACTTCTTCGCTCAAAAAATGATAAGTGAGAAATGATTTAAAATTCCTTTTAAATAGATTCTCCACCTACCATAATAAATGCTCCAATATTAGGGCGTAAACCCTAATTTGCCTTTTACCATTTCCGATCTTCTACCTACTGACAGGTATCTCATACCGGTTAAGGTCTTTTACTAGTGCAAATCGAGGGTTTGAAGTATTTCGCCATTTGCTCCCCCTAAGCTTTTTTGATGCTTAGTTTGCCGCTTCTGTGATTTGCACACTATGTGCAAAAACCGGTTCTTCATGCAACACCGCTGGTTTCTTTTTCCAGGTTTTGTTCATATCTGCTCGAACAGTTTCAATATCAATCTTTCCTTTCGGAGTGACCGGTATGTCATCCGATATGTTCTTTCTTGTTCTGTAGAATCTGGCAATATGACCCGGTTTGTTGCAATGATAGCAGACTATTCCAGGTGCTCTCCAAGGTCCATTATTCATGTTATCGTTCTTCCTCCTGCATGTTGCAGCAGTGTGACCATGACAATGATAGATCAAAACAATTTTCTCTCCATCCAGTTGCCGCTTGATAGCCACCGCTTCCTGACTGATGATTAATGGTATTAAACCGGTTGTGATTCTGATTCACAAAAGGTTCTGGACCAACTCCTTGAGTCCTCTAAGGATATCTTCCAGTGTTGTTCATAACAGACTTGCATTCAGATGCTCTATGCCCAAACTTGTTGCATGCATAACAATTACCATTGAACTTACTGGATCTAGGTACATTGTTTATAAAGTAAGGAAAATTATTGTAGGCTTTGCTCCTACACACATTAGCAATATGTCCTTCTTTAAGATAGTTAAAGCAAACAGGTTTGAACTTTTGCTTACCTTTACCTTTGAATGTCGGTTGCTTCTTCGATGCTTCAGCATTTGCACCAGAGGTCTCTCCTTGCTCATGACTCGAGTAACCAAGTCCATCAGTATTCTTGATAGTTTGGCTGATTCAAGCTTTTGCTCTAGCTTAACAGTACTCTTGTTGAACTTAGCAAGTATTTCCTTTAACTCAGAGAGTTCTTTGTAAATAGCATCATTTGTTTCCATCAAGTTTGCATTCTTGGAGATGGCTATGTTCAATTCTCCTTGCATGTCTTCCTTTTCCACTTTGCTCACATGGAGTTGAGCAATTAGGGCATTTATCTCTTGCTTCAGCTTGGATATTTCATGATCTTTGTCTTTTACTAGATCTTTAGCTTTCCTCCGGTTCTCAAGCTCTTGGCACATTCGAATAGTCAGTCCTTCCAACTCTTTTCTCAGGTTGGAATTGGATTCATTCAACTTTTCTACTTCTTGAATTAGGGCTTCCATGTCTGCTTCATCAGAAGAACTATTTTCAGATAGCTCCATCAATTTTTCAGCATGTTCTCTCCTTTTTGCCTGATAGGCCTTATATTTGACCATAAGATCATAATAGGCTTGCTCAGACTGAGTGAGCCGATGAGTAAGTTCCCTCACAGTGTATTCCCCCATATCTCTTTCCAAGTGGTTAGACTTATAGAAAGGTTGGCTTTGATACCAATTGATGAATACTAAGAGGGGGGGGGGGTGAATTAGTATGCCAAAAATTACTGTACTTAAACACTTTACTAGACTACCAGTAAACCGGTAAAATAGTTTAGTAAACAAACCGATTAGCACACATGCAAACCAAATAGAAAATAATGCATTCACCCACAGAAGCACAAACACCATAACACAAGAGATTTTGACATGGAAACCCAAATGGGAAAAACCACGGTGAGATGAAACTCATAAGTAACTATCTGCAGAATAGGAACCGAACCGGTTAAGGTCATACAATGTTCTTTACCAGAACATATACTATTAGGAATCTCAATCTCTGTTGGGAGATAAGTCCAATTAAAGACTACCTTGCTAGAGGATTTTAGATCCACAGATGTGAACCACCTTGTTAGAGGATTTACAAAAGGATTTTTGGGCCTACCCGGTTAAGGGCTTCAGACTTGTCAAAGATGTGAGTAATAAACAAGTGAGTGATCTAGCAAATAGCATAGATTGCTTGGTTAGGTCCTTGATAGCTCATTCGTAATGCATTCCAGCATTACTTCAGTCTTCAACACATTCACACTCTACCTCTTCTCGCAGACCTGAACTTCTCTTCTATATTACACTTACAAAAACTCATCAACCACCTTAAACCCTAGCAACAACATAAAACCCTAGACATGATGTCCTTATAAAGGAATTTGATTTCATGTCGGTCCAATAGGATTATAATACAATTTCCTAGGTTCAATGCATCTAGACATATTTGGTAACATGACACAAAAAGCACTGCCAAAGTGTCGGCACCACAAAACAATCGGTGGATGGTAACTCATCACAGAGTATTACCAGTTCATACAAAATACTGGTTTAAGCAAAATACCGGTTGCTGGCTTGAGAAAATGAAGACTGGGAAATATGAGTTGTGTTGCTTCATTCCTTCGTATCGCTTGAGATCCTCGAACCGCTTGGGGTTTTCATACTGCTTGAGGTCGATAAACACTTTCTTCAAAACACCGATAGTCTAAAGACTATAATACATCATACCGGTTGGAACAAATACCGGTTGAGCTTTAACTCATACATACAAAGAGTGATCTCAAATCAAGTGTGTGTCCATCAATGACAATCACAACATCAATCATCAAAAATGCCAACAACCTTTACTTCGCCTGAGTGACTCCCTCTATCACTTTCTCTGCTGACAGGTCTAACACATGGCATCCTCTGATTGGCTTTGGGGTCCCAGTCCTACCACCTCAGCATGACCTAGACTCACAACCAAAATGAAACCATGACCGTCTGATCAACCTTGATCTGCTCTCTTAGTGGGCCCCAGCAATCGATCGCCAAGTCACAATGAATAAACATCACACATCTTCTGATCACAATATAGCGACCACCATTCGATCAACTCGGTCGATCATTGGATCTTTCTCAACCTGCTCAATCCTTATCTCTTTCTAAGTGGCTCTCTCTTATGCCATGGTGTCACCATGTGGCACCCTTTGATTGGCTCCAAAGTTCACAACGGGGTGCCACCTGTCACGAGGGTATTCATTCTGGGCTCTCCACTCTGACACCTTAGCATGACCTCTACTAACCGGTGGAATGAACCACCTACCTTAACTACCAGCCATGGTTCACCATTGGAATGGAGCTCTTCTTCATCACGAGGTCATGAGAGATATGCCAACTAGTAGTTTCTCATTGCGACCTAGCGACCATCGTTGGATCATCTACATATATGCTCGCTCGTGAGGTCTCTAGTATTTTGGGTGTTAGCATTTTATGCTAGTGAGTTGGAGACTGGGTTTAAGTCACGAGATCTCAAATTGGTCTTTGCTTCTCACCCCTTCTGTCAGGCCCACCATCTGTCAGCCTTTGGTTCACCTTTGGATCCAACTAGGCAACACCTTAACTACCACGTCACTTTAGGCGAGACCTTCTACTAGATTTGGGTTCGCCTTGTCGCCTAGTCGCGATGGATACTCTAATGAGAAGCTTCCCATTGCGATCTAGCAACCACCGTTAGATCTACCGCGATCACCATTGGATCAACCTTGACTTGCCCACTGGTTATTTTGCCTTTTTGCTTTGGAAAATTTGGGTGCCTCACGATGCATGCACGCGCGTGGGGTCCACCGGGGCGCTGAGCTAGTTCCTTGTCAAAATCCCTTAAGCTTCGACACTATGAATGTGTGGACTTTACATTTAAATACTAGAACACTCCTCCCCACCACCAATGTGGCATAAATGGTTTACGCTTGGCCCTTTGCTTGAAAACCCCCTGGGTCCTTTCCTCTATCATGTGACTCTTGGCATTTGCTTTCGCCTGAAAATTTTTGAGCCTCTTCAAGAACCATGCAAGGGAACTGACAATACACCAACCAATTACATTTGCTTGGAATTTTTGCATGAGGCAAGCTAGGTTTTGTTTTGTCCTTCCTTGAAATGAATCCTTATTGATCTGACCCATTAGTTAGTCCTTTGATAGCAGATGCAAAAATTAGAAATGGGCCTCCCAAATTCATCAAAATTTTATAGGTCCCAACAGTGGCTCTGACTGGGGATGTTTGGACACAAGACCAACACAAGAATTTAGAAAAACTCTAGAACGTAGACCACTCAGGAACAAATGCCTTCTCCTAAATTCAAAACAGGGGCTCTTTATTGAAAAACACATAATTGAAAGCAAATATATATACAACCTACAACTACTGTGCATGGTCTAAAACAGATCAAGAGATGTAATATTTCAGGAATTGTCCATGCACTAGAAATTCCTATACTTCACCATTCATTCTTTACAAGAAGTATGAATCCTTTCCATTGATATCACGAACAACTAAAGGGTCTATCTATAGTGATTCAAATTTCTTGTGTTTGCCTTTGTCTTGGTCTTTTGCATTCCACTACAACACCACGTCATGAATCTGGAACTTTCTTGCACTAGTCCTTTTATCAAAAAGGTACTTTGACTGTAATTGTATTTTCATATTCATTTTATGGGCTGCAGTCCTCATTTCCTCCAGCTCTATCAACTAAATCATTCTTTCTTCCATGGGTTCAGACATTTCTAGTTCTTCAATCTGCAAAAATTGGTAAATTGGAAGCAAATTATTCACAGGTAACTTGACCTTTACTCCATAAAGTAGCTCAAAAGGGGATGTACCAATGGCCTTTTTTACAGTTACGTTGTCAGCCCATAAAGCAAATCTGAGCTTTTGATCCTAGGACCTTTTATTTTCCTCTAGGATCTTCTTGATGATTTTGAGGAGGCTTTTATTGCTCGATTTTGCCTGGCCATTTCCCCATGGGTGGTAGGGTGAATAGTATGACATAATAATTCCATAACTGACACATAATTATGCAAACTCCTCAGATCTGAAGCACATAGCGTTGTCCATGACTATTTTAGTTGGCACACCAAACTTTGTCACTATATTATCCATAAAAAAATTAATGACTACCTTAGTAGTGGCCTATTTGGTAGGTATGGCTTCAATCCACTTGGTGAAATAGTTTGTAGCCACCAAGATCCACCTGTGACCCTTGCTTGATTTTTCTATTATTTCTCTAATAAAATCAATGCCCCATTGAACAAAAGGGGCTTCAACTATAACAAAATTCAAAGGCAAAGCACCAACATACCTTAGTCTAGAAGAAAACCTTTGACAAGGATCACATTTCTGAACATATTTATGAGCATCTTTGAACAAAGCTGGCCAGTAATACCATGCTTTGATTATCCTACCAGCAATAGTCTTAGCTGAATAGTGGCTTCCACACACCCCACTGTGTATCTCTTTCAAAACCCTCTCAGCTTGGAATTCATCTAGGCAAAGCAATAACATCCCATCACTGTTCCTCCAATACACATCTCCCTATATAAGAACATATTTCTGTGACTTCAACTTCAATGTTCTCATCTGGCTGTGTGTCATACCTTCTGGACATGAAGCATTCTTCAAGAAGTATACCACGACTACCTCTCGATACTAGTGATCAGGACTTCCTTTGTTTCAACATTATTAACATGAACAGTAACCAGATTTGATTCAGCCATCAACTTTGCAAGGCCTAATCCTCTTACCAGTTTGGTGATTTTGATCTCTAAGTCAAACTCTTGTATTCTAGTTATCCATTTGCATCTCTTTCCAGTTACTTCAGACTGAGATATAATGTCTTTTACAAATGCATGTGGTACATAGGGTACAATTTGAGCATTTACCAGATAAGGCCTTAATGCCTTTACGACTTTGACTAGAGCATATACCTACTTCTCCATGATTTCATACTTTAATTCAGCAACCTGTAATGATTTGCTATAGAAAGAAATTGGATGTTCATACTCTTCATCATCCTTCTGTAGTAGAACTATTGTAATCAAAAGAAAATAATGAGAAAGGCTTATTGTAATCAAGGGATTTTAGCATTGGTGCTTCCTGAATAGCCTTCTTAATTTTGTCAAAAGCCTGCGCACCTTCTTCATCCCAAGAAAACTTTTCATCTTTTTTAAGTAATTTAACAATAGGCTTAATGATTTCAACAAAGTTAGCTATAAATATTCTAACAAAATTCACCTTCCCAAGAAAGACTGAATTCCTTTAACAATTTTTGGCCGAGGTACATTATTTATAGCTTCAATCCTTTCAGGGTCTATTCTAACCCCTTCTTTGGAGATAATATGCCCTAATAATTTTCCTTCAGTCACTGCAAAATGACATTTTTTCGGGTTCAAGGATACACTAAACTCCAAAGCTTTGCAAAAAACCTTTTCCAAATGACCATAGTGATCATCTGCCTTCTTTGAGAAACACGTCAAATCATCCTGGTAGACTACCATTATGATGTTGATAAACTCCTTAAAAGCCACATCCATTGCTCTCTAAAATGTAGCTCCAACATTCTTTAGACCGAATGGCATTCTCACATACACATAAGTCCCCCAAGGGGTAGTAAAAGCAATCTTAAATTGCTCAAACTCTTTCACTAGTACCTGATTATAACCTGAGAACCCATCCATCATAGACAATAGATCACAACTTGTTACCCTTTGTAACATAGCCTCCATATTTGGGGAAGAATAATTGTCTTTTAGAGAGGCAACATTTAGATTTCTAAAATCTACACAAAGCCTTATATCCCCATTCTTCTCTCTAACAGGGACCAAGTTGGATACCCATAAAGATTGTCTTATAGGTTTTATAATCCACCCTTCTCTTAACTTGGTTAACTCTCGTTGCATTTTGGTCTCCAAAAGGGGGTTAATAAGTCTTTTCTTCTATCAAAAAGGCTTAGCATCAACAGGTAGAGGAATTTCATGTTGAAATAAATCTTGTCTATACACCTTTAGGTCCTCATAGGACCAAGAAAAAACATGTTTATACCTTTTTAATAAGTTAATGAGGTTGGTCCTAACATGGGGAGACAGGTCTTTCCCAATACACACCAACTTAGGGGATGCTTCTATCCATAAGTTCACCTCATCCAATTCCTCCAATTTTGTAGATGATGCTTGGTGTAAGTGACCATCACTGTAACTGAACATACCCTCTAGTTCAACTAGTCCCCTGGGTATTTTATTTGTCTCTAGCTACACTATGTCACTTCCAACAATGGTTTCCTGTCCATCTACAACTTCCACCAATTCATTACAATCAATCTTTTGACCCTCATAATCATTTATGCATTGTACAAATCTAAGGATGTCTTCATCATCCTCAAAAACTTGCCAATTGTACACATTATCTGGGATGACTGGTCTGGCTTTTGTCTTAATTATTGAAACTCTAGTCAATGTTACATCATCATTATTTAATGCAATATTAACTAAAAAGTCTATCATAATATTCTTAGACCTTTCAATCCAATCAATAGAAAATGCATCAAAGTGTTCAATGACATCCCAAACAACATTCTTATATCTTCTTAACTTGTCATTTTTAGATGCTTATCTTGACCTTATCTGAGATACAGCAAGTTCTGAGTCTCCATAAACCCTTAACAATTTGATCGCATGTCTTTTATGAATTTCTAAACCCAATAACAAAGCTTCATACTCAGCTGTGTTGTTTGTATATTGGAATGCTAACAAAAAAGAATACTTGAAGGTAATACCTGATGGGGAAACAAATAGCACTCCCACTCCAGACCATTCCTTAGAGAAAGCTCCATCAAAGTACATCTTCCATAGGCCTTCTTGTTGTGATTCCAGATCATTGGCAATAGTATTAGTATTCTTTAACCGAGGCTGAATGGGTTCAATCCCGAAGTTATCAAGATCTACATCAATCATGCAATTAAGCATGTTTGGGTCAAATTTTTCAATAACGACTGGGGCACGTGGTTCTCTATTCAATTTTATAGTATTCCCATTCATTGGGATAGTTGCATATGACAAATCCAGCTGAAGATGTCCTCCAACAACATCAGCCCACTATCTAGACAGAAGCATGCTATATTGTGGCTTAGTGTCTATAACAATTACATCTATTTTGTAAGTAGCTTCAAGGAAAGCTGCTAGTTTTACTTCCACATCTCTCATAATACCCACAATAGGCACTTCTCTATTATCCATAGCATAACACCTCCCATATGAAGTGTGTATAGATAGACCAAGTTCTTTCATAACCCCATAAGGCATCACATTAGCAGTTGAACCAGAATCTATCATACAATTTTTAATCAATCTGTTATTAACTAACAATGTGACATAAAAGGGATCTATTTGAGATGGTTCATGATTGATAGTGGTAAGCACATAGACTTCTGGGACCCCTTGTTCTTGATCCTTCTCATCTTTTGCATTTCCCTTTTTAGAAAAATCATCCCCATCTTATATACTTGAAATCAAAGAAAAGGTAGCCTCTCTATGTTCTTTTATTTTCAGCAGCTCTATTAAAGGTATTGAAACCTTCATCTGCGTTAAAGCTTGAGTCATGTCAAAAATAGAGTTGACATTAAACTCAACATGATATTTAATCTTTTCTGCCTTCTGGCGACTTGTTCTCTTGTCACCAGTGGTCTCTACCTTATTTCCAGTTGTATCACCAATATCAGATTTTGTAGAACTACTTGACTGATCACCTTTAGCCTAATTATCTTTGGCAGAACTTTTGTTCTCAGTGGACCTCTTAGAAGAAGTTTCTTTAAAAAACAAAGAACCAGGTATACCTTGACTTCCATCATCCTTGCTGCTCCTCAGATTATAATTATGCTTGGCTTTAGCTATTGCTTCCTTATTGAGATTCTTGACTTCCTCCTCACTAGGCCTCCTCAGATGAACCTCTTGGTCTTCTATTGTGACCATGTTCAAAGTGTGATGCCAATCAATTTTCAATTGCTCATGGAAATTTGCATTGCTTTTTGAGAGAGCATATTCACTTGCTTCATCCTCTGAAGACTCATAGTCAGTTTCCACAGTATACTCAAACATATTAACTATAGGTTCATCCTCACCTCTCATGGATTCATTAAGAGCTTGAGCCATGACACACTGGTAGGGGGAATGTGGCCCATCACATGCCATACACCAAGGGGTTCTTTCCATATTGTGTACATTTCCTCCCTTTAAATGATCAGAGGTATTATGATTTTGTGTGTCTTTTGATTTGTCTTGCATAGGTTTGCCATCTTTCCATGTAGTGTTATATGGCATATCATGCAATCTAGCAGGTCTGTCCTGCCAGTTGTAGTAAGGCCTCTTAGGTTTACTTACTTTAGCAATAAGATCCTTGACAACAATCATTAATTTTTCTATCTTATCCTCTTCTTTAGAGGATTTGTTTTGTTGTGGCTTTTGTTCCTGCCACAATCTTCCATCAGTCCTTCTTCCCACTTTACCTGATGCTTTCCTATTACTCTCTAAATTGATTGCAATTCTAAAAGCATCCCTTAAATTGTGTGGGTTTTTGTCTCTGATAATTTAAGCCATTTTGGGGTCAAATGTATTATAATAGGTAGTTAGACAAACATTTTCATCTAACCTCATTACTTGAAAAAGTCTATGCATTGCCTTTTGAAACCTTGCATTAAAATCTGTGACGGCTTCATTATCAGATTTCTTGATGTTATTAAACTCATTGAGCATGAGGCTCACATTAGTCTTGTCTCCATATTGCTCTTGAAAGCAATTTTTGAACTCTTCCCAAGAGCCTATACTATCCACAGGTAATCCTCTATACCAATCTCTAGCATCCTCAATCAAGGATTGCACAAATAGCTTCATGATGACATCTTCATAATCATTAATCATGTCACCAAATGATTTCAAATGCTCTTCAACACTCACAACATTATTCCGAGCAAACTTTTGGAGTTTATCCCTCATTTCAATAGGGACATGGTTTGGGTATCCTAGAATTCCATCAAAATACAACAACCTATACAACTCAACATTTATTGGTCTCCTTTGAAACTAATTTCCAATAAGGTTGATTCTAGTATTCACCCTTGGGCCTGAACTACCAGCTATAAGAGTTTGATGACTTTGATTGTGGGCTGGTTGTTGACTAGTTTGGTTTGCTGGAATTGCACTTATCTCTTTCTAAGTGGCTCTCTCTTATGCCATGGTGTCACCACATGGCACCCTTTGATTGACTCTAGAGTTCACAATGGGGTGCCACATGTCGCGAGGGTATTCATTTCAGACTCTCCACTCTGACACCTTAGCACAACCTCTACTAACCACCAGAATGAATCGCCTGCCTTAACTGCCAGCCATGGTTCACCGTTGGAATGTAGCTCTTCTTTGTCGTGGGGTCGCGAGGGATATGCCAACTAGCAGTTTCTCATTGCGACCTAGCAACCACCATTGGATCATCTGTAGATCTGCTCGCTCGTGAGGTCTCTAGTCTTTTGGGTTTTAGCATTTTATGCTAGTGAGCTGGAGCCTAGGTTTAAGTCACGAGGTCTCAAATCAGTCTTTGCTGCTCACCCCTTCTGCCACACCCGCCACGTGTCAGCCTCTGGTTCACCTTTGGATCCAACTGGGTGCCACCTTAACCACCATGTCACTTTAGGCCGAACCTTCTACTGAACCTGGGCTTGCCTTGTCACCTAGTTGCGATGGATACTCTAATGAGCAGCTTCCCATCGCGACCTAGCGACCATCATTGGATCTTCTACGATAACCGTTGGATCAACCTTGACTTGCCTGCTGGTTATTTTGCCTTTTTGATTTGCAAAATTTGGTTGCCTTAGGATGTGTGCACATGTTTGGGGTCCACCAGGTTGCTGAGATAGCTCCTTGTTAAAAGCCCTTAAGCTTTGACATTATAAATGTGTGCAACTTTACATTTAAATACTAAAACACTCCTCCCCACCACCAATGTGGGACAAATGGTTTACGCCTGGCCCTTTGCTTGAAAACCCCCTGGGTCCTTTCCTCTGTCATGCAACTTTATCCATTTGCTTTCAGCTGAAGGTTTGTGAGCCTCTTCAAGAACCACGCAGGGGCACTGGCAATACACCAACCAATTGCATTTACTTGGAATTTTCGCGCGAGGGGAGGATGCAAGTTGGGTTTTGTTTTGTCCTTCCTTGAAATGAATCCTTATTGATCTGACCCATTAGGTAGTCCTTTTATAGTAGATGCAAAAATTAGAAATGGGCCTCCCAAATTCATCAAAATTTTATAGGTCCCAACAGAGGCAAATATCATATCTTACTCAATAATATCACTAATTGTCATTGATTTTCTACCATGTTGAGAACCTCTGTCACTGTTGTGTTCTTCACATTCCTCAGACTGGGGACTTCACCTGTTGCATTCTAACATTTCACCACTTGGATTTCACTCTTAGTGATGTTTTATGGTTTATCTAGCCATATAAACTCATCATGGACCCTGCTCAAAATATATCTAACCCATTTGGGTTTATTGAAAACTAGAAAGTTCACAAACTGAATGAAACCCTTATCTTGCAGAAACTTGAAATCTGGTTTTAGATGGCCCATACTGTCTATCATGTGCTTGGTGTACAGTGATAACATTTCAGCATTCCCAAGCTCCTTGATATTGCAGTGGATGTATGACATAATGTCCTCAACGTGCAAAACCCCATACAGAATAGATGAGATGCACCATTCAGATCATCTTCCATTGATTTATATGGATGTTTCTTGAATTTCATCCTTGCCCTATCAATTATCGCGACTACCAATGGAATCCTCATACTAGAACTAGATGATTCCATTATCGAAATCTAGGTTATGAACAAATAGCTTCGAACTCGGAAAATACTTTTTTAACTTCAACTAGATGCTAGAAACATTCGTCAAATCTTCACAAGCTCTGGTTTAGTTGCATGATATTCTTGGCCACACTAATCTGCTCTTTTGCTTCGATCACAATGTGAGAAATGAATGTTAAAATGCCCTTTTATCTTCCACATACCTAACTTTAAGGTGCAATAAAAGCTCAACCCTAAAGTTCTCTCGGATGCTTGTATTTCATGACTATTGTACTAGAGCATCAAATAGGCATCAAATCTTCCAGATATATCTCGGGATCATCTGTACAACCATCAACAATCATCTACAACCATCCACAGTCAGTTACATATCTCATAAGGGGAGTTTTAAGGATCTGCATGAAAAGCTTCCCCCTAAGGCCAAAATGCCTTAGTTATCGGATGAGGATCAACCACCAGAATTAGGTGTGGATTCATTGACTGCATTTGAATCATCCTTCTTAAGCCACCTCTTCTTGTGCTACTCTTTGATCTCTTCAACCTTTGCTTTTCCCTTATCATTTTCTGACTTGCTCATATTCTTGCTTCTACAATATTTTGCAATACGACCATATTTGTTGCAAGCATAGCAAACAATAATGTTTCTCTGATTAGGCTTGAAATTACCTTGATTTCATCTAGATCTACATTGGTTAGCAATATGTCCAAATCTTCCACAAGCATAGCATCTCACATTTGTCCTATTTACCATATTTCTGCATTCAATTGACATGACCATATTTATTGCAATTGAAACATTGTTCGGAGAATAATGAATTATTCTGATTAGCTCTATTTCTACATTGACTAGTCATATGATCAAATTTATTGCAAACAAAACATTTACCATTGAATTTATAAGCATTAGGTTATCTTATCGGAGCTCTCTTGTTCTTCTGATGATTTCTTTGACCAGATCCAAAGCTCTCTCCTTTCTCAAATCCAAGTCCTCCCATATCACCTTTATTCTTCTAACTTTTCAGCATATCATCTAGCCTAGCCAAACTAGCATTGAATTTTTCTTTGTACTCATTAGAAGTGGTAAGTTCATCTCTCATAATTATAATTTGTCTTTCAAGTTCTTTCTCATTATTCTTGGATTGTATTAGTTCAAGCTTCAACAACTCATTTTCATGATTCAATCTGCAACATTCATAAGATCTATCCTTCAACAACTGAGCCAGACTTTCTTCATTCTTCTTCCTATATTCAATCTCCTATGTCAGGTTCATCATAATGGATTGCATTTCATTCTTCAGGGCTGCATTATCTCTAGCAATCTTTCCACATTCATCTATCTTATCTTTCAGAACTTGATCATCAATGCCTTGCTCTTCTTTCTCCTTGAGTTTATCCATTAGCTCCTTTCTCTTCTCTCTGGATGTGTTCACTTGGTCTTTCAATGACTCAATGAAATTTTCAGTACCACTCAGATTTCTTCTCAGGTTACTTTCTTCTTTCCTTGCCGCATCTAAATCTTCAAGTGCCACAATAAGCTGTTTCTAGAAATCAGAGTCCATTGATTCAATCTTCTGGATCTTCCTCAAGTTGTTAGGATTCCTCAGAAGAACTATGCTTTGATACCAATTTTTGGAATCAATGAACATTGAGAGTGGGGGGGGGGGGGGGGTTGAATCAATGTGCTGCAATTAACAACTTTCTTAAACTAATTCTTAAACCACCATATGCAAATGAATAAAAGCAAAGTGCAGAAACTAAATGCCAACAAGCACAAAACCATAACACCAGAATTTTTACGTGGAAACTTGGAAAGGGAAAAACCATGATGGGATTGAGACCCACAATATTATAATACCATGATCAGGAGTATATTAATATTACATGAGGGGAATGCACATGCATTCAAGCACACTACGCAGAGATCATTGCTCAATTAAAAAAGATGGCTACAAATTAGAGGAAGGCTCACTGCCTTACAAAGGATAACAAGAATGACTAAACTAAATAGTAGCATCTACAAATGCCAAAAATCAGTTCCAGTTAAGTGCAAAGGTCTTCTTCCACAGTTTTGTCTCTCTACTCTGTTCTGCTACTCTGTCATATACCACAGCACAAAAATTTCCAATCACACACACAAAACTTTGCAGAATCATTCATACAATCTTTGCACATTCCCATCTTATACTAAAATACTCAAATGAATTGGTCTTATATATCCACACCAACAAAATAAATCAATTCCATGTCATCTCCAAAAACTTCATAACATGCAACATGAAATGTGTAACAATGAGTCGACTCAATTCCGATTATAAATTCATATGTAGACATAAATAACTTGATAAAATTATTTATACATGTCAGCTCAATCACTTCGAACTCAAAATAAATCACCGAAATCAACCCAAATATTTTGCAGCACATGCTACACCACAATAATACCGTTCTTCCTGAATTACTGGATACCGAATCTTCAATATTGCACGAGAATCAATATTAGAGACTAGGATTATGAATTAAGCTATCTCAAACATCCAATAAACTACCTCTTCCACCATAACCAAATCTATGCAACCAAAATTGGGATCTGCTCAAAGTATTCATACTCTATACTCCACCTTCCAGACTTAAGAAAAATGAATATCAAAACTTCTGGTAGATCAATTTTTCATATACCGGATGTGATATCTGATTTGAGTTGCCATCAATGACAACCTCAAAACATCCCTTATGCACCAATCTCTACTGGTATAGTGTCTCTTGCCAACACTTTGTTTGGTGCCAATCTTGGAGATTGTGGTAGCATGTGTGGTTCATTGGAATATACTTGAATTAATGTATTAGTATGTGTTTGGGTTCCCTTTATCTCTTGGAGAGGACCAAAGTGATTGTGTTAGGATCAGATGGCCTAATTTATGTAATATTTCTTAATTTGTCTTTGGCTGACCTAATTGAGGGTTTTGATAAAAAAATCTATTTATAAGAATGTCTAGTTGTATGAGTTGAGGTATAGAATGAGTACGAATCGTTGTGAAGTGAATGAGAATAATTTTCAAGTAGAGTTGGTGTTGGTAATGTGTAAAAGTCAGTTGAGAAGTGTTTTGATAATAATATCTTCAGAGCAACTGTGATTAGAGACAATATTTTTTATTATATGTACTTGCCATGATATTGGTTTCTTGATACAAAAATTCAAGGATAATTTCATGATCATGAGATCATACTCATTTCAATTTTAGTCATTCCACTGATCTTCCAATAGACAATGAGTCTTTTGGTAGACTTATGTATCTTTCCCTAAGATAGTTCATCTTAGTTCTGCAAGTCTCTTTGCATCTTGACCTAAGATTATGTGCCTTAACATTGCAAGTCCATCAAGTGCATATTGCTCCTTGGAAGTAAGCCTAAAAATTTGTAATTAGTTTTATTTTATTGTTAGTGTTATTCTCACTATGTTCTTTTCCTTATAGGGTTTTCCATGTAAATCTAGTGTTCATGTGTTGAATGTGCTTTGTGCTTTCATGTTTTTCATTTGTAGTATAAGATTTATTGTTATACATAGTATAAAAGAATTAATTTGGAATGATTCACTCCCCCTCTCAGTCCTGTGATATGTTCAACAATTGGTATTAGAACAAGGTTCCTCTTAGAGAATTTTAACCGCTTGAGGTAGATTCGGAATCGTGTAGGTACCCAACTACAAATCACCAAAGTTTGATGGCACAAAATACTCTAATTTGAAGGAGAGGATGGAATTTTATTTGGAAAATTTTTAGATGGAATTTGAGAAATTTTCAAGACCGTTATACGATTCTAGAGAATGGTCCTTAGACTTTGGATGAGATTAAGAATCATGAGAAAAATGTGAAGGCTAGAGCTACAATTATTAGCTATACAAGTGATACAGTATTTGCTAAGGTTATAGGATTGAAAATTGCAGAAGATATCTAGGAGAAGATAAGCTATGCATATGAAAGAGATCCAAATACAGGGCAAGAAAATCTAATGAACTTAAAGCACAAGTTTAAGAGCTTGAGAATTTTTCATGATTGGAACATTGAAGACTATACACACAAAGTGAATGAAATTGTAAATGCTATTAAAAGTATTGATGGAAAAATAGAAGAAAGCGATGTTGTGAGAAAAGTTTTGCTCACTCTGCCAAAACCCTGCAAACCCAAGAGATGTTCTATTGAGTAAAGGCATGATCAAGATAAGTATACAATGGACTAGCTCCTTGGGTCACTATCTGCCTATGAGATTTCTGAAATGGATAATATAAAAAGGAAAAGGAAAGAGATTGCATTCAATGTGTTAAAGAAGCTTAAAGATGAACTAGAAGTAAGTGAAGATAAAGATGAGATCAAAGAAAACTTTGTGAGGAGACTAAAGAGAGGAACTCAAAAGTACAAAGGTATGTTGCCCTTGAAATGCTTTAATTATGGTAGAATTGGTCATTATGTTGCTATGGGTATGTATAAGAAAGATTACAAAAGATATAATGAAGATGAAAGGAAGGATAGACACATAAGAAATGACATAAATAAAACAAAAGGGAGCTTTTTCTCAATGGAGGCTCACTCATCTGATCATGAAGATGGTGATGATTCAAATGAAGAATCCTTGTTTTTGGCTATAGAGGAGATAGATAAGGGAAGGTCTGGAAGACTAGAAGATGTGAAGAAATATGGAAAATGAGTAAATGAGAAGACTTCCTTTCATGCTAAATTTGAACCAAAGGATTGGATCATTGACTTTG
Organism: Cryptomeria japonica; assembly: GCF_030272615.1. Lineage (NCBI taxonomy): Eukaryota > Viridiplantae > Streptophyta > Pinopsida > Cupressales > Cupressaceae > Cryptomeria > Cryptomeria japonica. Next base: position 454,840,904 of record NC_081410.1, on the reverse strand, counting down.
GATTCTTAAATAATATGATAGGTGTAAAGTGGAAAATTTGGGCTTAGAAAATTCACCACATGGAAGGGAGAAATCACTAAGTCAAGTTTCACTTGGAGGAATTTACATTCAAAAGAGGAGATGAATCCACTAGATCCAATCCTAAACAAGATAAGGACTTAATACTGAGTAGATTGGATTAATTTGGGTTTTCCTCTTTTGTAAGTTCAATTGTTAAAATAAGTAGAATGTTGGATATGGAAACAAAATATGTAGAAATAATGAGCTATAAGTTTGGGATTTCATTGTGCACCTGGATTTGAGAAGTATGAGATGATTCAAAACTGCTCTGAGAAAGCTACCAAAAATAGCAGGGACCATGTGCAGGGATCTAGACACCCCCTCTTCGTCCTCATAGATTTCCGATCGCCAAAAAGGGTTTTTCCATCTCTATGTCTGAAGATTATTTACAGAAGTACAACCACACACTTGTTTCCTACACACAAAAGGAAAGGGAAATTTATTGAGGATAGGGGTTTGCCTAAGTCAAACCCTTGTTGAGGAATCAACCTTGAATGAGATATTGCAAACACTAAAGTAAATAATTGAAACATATACCTTAGATTTGCAATGATTGATAATAATGCTTTGATTCTTAAATGTAATCACAGATGTTGTATGAAATGGCATGAACCTGACAAAACCCTAACACACACACATGCTTGCAAATGAATGATTTGATGTTGCTCCACAATGGATGGATGAAGAATATGCAGCCTTGAAGACCTATAGAAATGCTTGATGATAAATTTTTCAATGTTTGAATTCTTGATTGCTTGAATGTAATATCCCTCTTATCCTCCTATATCCAAATGAGAGGGGAAGACATCCTTATATACTTGCCTTCTGTGAAACTTATTAATTTTCTGACATAGGCCGACATGAAGAGGCAATTCCCACTCAAATTTGAAATAGGGCCTAGGGGCCAAAATGGGCCCCAATTGGGGAGGACGAGGGTGTGACGCTCTAGTCCTGGTTAGGACCAAGGTGTGGCACCCTAGTCCTACCACAAATTATGCTAGGGTTAAGGGCTTATGCTAGGTGTAGGATGGGAAAATGAAGCTTGGTTGCATGGAGGAGGCACAAATAGGTCCTGATCAAGCATGGGGATGAGACAACTAAGGTGAGGGCCCCAAATGTAGTAAAAATTGCAAGGGGTGCAATTTTAGGATGCTACAATAGGTGATAAAGGGAAGTTTATTAACCTTGAGAAGTGTGATGGTGGATTAGTGAAATTCTCAAGAGAAGAGTTAATACTTATATATGAAAAAGGAAACATTATAATTGATGGTAAACATAAAAATGATGATGTTTACTATGTTAAATGTTTGAGACATAACTTGTTGAATGTAAATAAGATGTGCAATAAAGGTTATGAGGTTGTATTTAAGGGGTTTGGATGGGTGATTAGAAAAGGAAATTTAGAAAGATTGGTTGCAAAAGGTGTTAGAACAAATGGAAATGTCTACTATGTGAAAGACAAGAGTGGAAGCAATTTTTTGGTGGCATAGAGAAGTGAGTGTTGGTTGTGGCACAAAAGAATGAGACATGCCAATTTTGACAACATGGTGAAGATTATTACTACTAAAGCTATTATAGTTTTACTAAGGATTATCAAGGTTATTGATGTTATGTGCAAGGAATGTCAATTGGGAAAACAAACAAAGAGAAGGTTTAAGAATAATGAATATGATACTTCAGAACCCTAGGAATTGGTTCACATAGACATTTGTAGACCTACTAGGACAAGAGGATTCAATGGAGAGAATTACTTTATATTACTTACTGATGATTACTCTAGGATGGCATGGGTTATTCTTTAAATAAAAATATGAGGCTTTTGAAAGATTTAAAATGTTTATGTTAATGGTTTAGAACCAAGTAGTTGCTAAAATCAAGTGTCTAAGATTTGATAGTGGAGGGGAATTTACTTCAAATGAATTTGTCAATTTTTTTGAAAAACATGAAATTAGAAGGCACTTTTCTACTTTGAGGACCCCTCACTAAAATAGAGTTGTAGAAAGAAAAAATAAAACTATAATTGAGATGACTAGAACTATGTTGAAGGATGCTAACCTAACTAATATGTATTGGAAATAAGTTGTGCATACTATTGTTTACATTCTTAATACGGTACAAGTGATAGTGAATTATAAAAAGACACCTTATGAGCTTTGGAATGAGAGACCCCCTATTGTGAATTATTTTAAAATATTTAGAAGTGAGTTCTATATCAAGAGAGATGAAGAAGATCTAAGAAAGTTTGATACCAAAGAAGATGAAGGAATATTTTTGGGCTATGCTACAAATAACAAGGCTTACCGGTGTTACAACAAGAGGCTAAATAAGATGGTGGAAAGTAAAAATATAAAAGTGTGTGAAGAATGGAGTTAGATTGCTCCTAAACTTGAACTTGAGACTCAAATAGAGGTTATCCTAGCTGATACAAAATAAAAGGTTGATATGGGAGATGAAGATGGAAAAGAGACAAGTATAAGACAAGTAGAAGAACCCAAGAAATCACCCAAGACACCAACTATGTATGTACGAAAGAACCACTCAAAAGATTTGATCATTGGAGACAAAAATAAAGGTACTCAAACAAGAAGAAAAGTTGTAGAAATTAGCAAGAAAGGAATTTATTGTTACTTATCCCAAGTGGAAGCTAAGTCTTATGAGAAAGAAAGAAAAGATGAGAGTTGGATAAAGGCAATGGAAGAGGAGCTGAATTAGATAGAGAAGAATCAGACATGGGAACTAGTACCTAGACTAGTACACAAGAATGTGATAAAAACTAAGTGGGTGTTCTAGAATGAGTTGAATGAAGATAGACAAGTAACAAGGAATAAGGAAATATTGGTATGTAAAGGTTATTCACAAGTAGAAGGTATATATTTTGAGGAGATATTTTCTCTGATAGCTAGGATGGAGGCTATAAGGATGTTTCTTGCATTTTCTGCTTTTAAGAACTTTAAGGTATATTAGATGGATGTTAACTCATCCTTTTTGAATGGAGAACCTGAAGAAGAAGTTTATATTGAACAACTAGATAGGTTTAAGTTATTAGAAGATCTATATATGGTTTATAGATTAAGGAAGGCATTGTATGGACTCAAACAAGCACCCATAGCTTGGTATGCTAGATTGGATAGATACTTGTTACAACAAAATTTTAGAAAAGGTATTGCGAACAACAATATTTATTTAAAAAGTGAAGAAGATAAGTTGTTGATTGTTGTTGTATATATTGATGATATTATATTTGGAGGAGATGATGATCTATGTAAGAAGTTTGTAGCAGAAGTGCATGATGAATTTGAAATTTCAATGATTGGTGAGTTATCAATTTTTCTTTCTTAACAAGTCACACAATTAGAAGATGGAATTTTCATTTCTCAAGCCAAGTATGTGCAAGAGAATGTTAAAGAAGTTTGGGATGGAAAATAGTAAATTGGTTGTAACTCCCTTGGATACCAGATGCAAATTAAACAAGAATGACAAATCTTTGGACATTGATTAGAAGTACATATCTATGATTGGAGGACTGTTGTATCTAATTTCCTCTAAACCAGATATTGTGTAGGTTGTCTATTTGGTTGCAATATTTTAGGCTAACCTGAAGGAAATTCATGATCAAACAGTAAAGAGGATTTTTTGAGATATTTGAAAGGCACTCTGAAATTTGGTCTATAGTATAAGAAGAATGGTGATTTCATGTTGAATGCATACATTGATGTTGATTGGGCGAGATGTGTTGATGATAGGAAAAGTACAGGTGTAGTATTCTTTTTGGGAGTCCTGGTTAAGTAAGAAGAAATATTCAATGGGATTATCTATTGTAGAAGCTGAATACATTGCAACACCATCTTGTTGTACTTAGATCATGTGGATGAAGTAAAATCTTAGAGGTATCAGAGTAATGTATGATGAGGCAATTCCCATTATGTGCAACAATACTAGTTCTATAAACATCTCAAGGAATTCGATAATGTATGCAAGAACTAAACACATTTCAATTTGGTATCATTTATTGAGAGATAAGGTTGCAAAAAAGAAGTTAGATTGGTGTATGTACCTACAAAGGAACAAATTGAAAAATATTTTTACTAAGGCATTGGTACAAGATACCTTTGTATACTTGAGATAGAAGTTCAGGGTTATTGCCCCTCCCTTTTCTAACTAAATTTAGTAAGGTGATGCAACTTTCTAGGGGGAGATTGAAGGCTTATCTTTTGGCTCCTGGATTTATGCGATGGATGCATTTTTCTTGTATTATAGTTGTCTTTATCAGAGGGACTATTACTGAGAAGAGAATTTAATAATTCCCCCATGTTGATGCAGGAGCATCCAGGGTGTAGGGGCAATCTTGCATCACCCAAAAAAAAGAAATGTTGTATTTTCCTTTGTTTTGTGGTTTCTCCTTTGTTCTGTGGGACCCATTAGGTTGGCTGCACTATATAAATTATGTAGAAGCTAAAAATAGCAAAAAATGGTCATGTGGTACTTTGAGGAATTTTGCTCGTTTTTGGTCGTACAGACATGAAAATTGGTTCGAAGGAGCGGAATTGAAAAATAGGTTGATTGGTGAAAGAAGCACCTTAATATCATAAGCGGTTTGAAAGATCAAAGTTTTTTGTCTTGGGCAATTTCTCCAATGAAGCTTAAAACTCAAAATTGAAAACCTTAGAGGCCCCCAAAAGGTTCAAAACCTCGAGTGCATCTGACATTGTAGATCTCTTTGTGAGCTTTCCAATGTTATATTATAATAGAAAATCGTACGCCAGGGTCAAAAGTTATGGCTTCAGAAAGTTGTGCCACCAGAACTCAAGTTCTGATGAAATTCCACCTAGGCAGGAAAATGAACCGATGGATGCCAAAACAGGAAAAGTTACACTTCCAGAACATTTTAAGGTGATTATAAATGCTATATAAAGGGATGAACGAGGGTTATAGAAGATAAATCTTGTAGTACAAATTGTGACTCTGGGTTTGCAAATTAGTGACTTGTAGATCATTGTAATGGGAATGCACATGTGGCTAATGCATGATATTTTATGAATGTTGTAATTTTATTTCATTGAGATAATAAGAAGCAGGTGTTTTCTCTCTCACATTTTTTTTATTTCTCTATTGTTCTTTTGTGTCGGGTTTATAAGGGAGTACCCTTCATCACTTTTGTCCTTAATGTCAAAGGGGGAGAGATTTCAGTAGAAGATGGTATTGGTGGTACAAGTGTTGCCATGAATGACAAAGGGGGAGATTATTGGAAACCTGAATTATGATGTGTTTTCATTGTTGTCAAACTTGTTTGTTCAGATAAGGTTTGGATACAGTCTAGTACTGTATTGGACAACAGTTGATGACAGTTACATATGTTCATTAGCATATATGGTCTGGTGATGTGTGTTCAAATGTTGTCATGTTGTTTGGAGGAGATGTTTTGCATACATAAGGTATTTATGAAAGGTTTAAGTAGAGAAAGTCTCAATATGTAGGAAAGAGTATTTAAAGTCCCAGTGGAAGAATCTTTTACTTTTCTCTAGACTATGAAGATCATGGTGTGTGGATTTGGACATAATGATTATGTTTTGTGAATGATATACTATTAGGTGTGTAGGTCCTTTGATTTCTCAAATGATGAGGTTAGTTGTTTTTGTTTTCTAACATTAAGCTTGTTTTTTAGTCTGGTCTGAAAAATTACCTGGTGGCTTTCGGATATGAGGATTCAAGGGTTATGGTTTGGAGGACATGTTCATTTGGTTTGTATAGTATTCCAGTTCAACTTTCAAGTGTTGGTATTGTTTCGCAAGTTAGTTTTGTTGGTATGTTCTTGACATGCTCTATTGTGTTGTTTTAGTTATTCTAGTTGATCCATCTTGTTTTGATTATGCTCTTTTGGTTCAGATAAACTTTGGAGGATGAGTTAGAGTGTTGATATGGATCTCACCATGGTGTGTGGTGATCCACACTTAGTAATTTGTATTGGAAGATGTTTCTGGACTAACCAGTTGATGTGTTTCAGTATCTTTCTATACACTTTGCTTGATGCCGATCTTGGAGATTTTGGTAGGGTGTGTGGTTAGAATCTACTTGAATGAGTGCATTATGATGTGTTTGGGTCCCCATTATCTCTTGGAGAGGATCAAAGTGATATTTTTAGGTTTAGATGGCCTAAATTATGTAATATTCCTTATTTTGTCTTTGGTCGACCTAATTGAGGGTTTTGATGGAAAAAATTGTATATAAGAATATTCTCAAGGAATCTCTACCCATTACATGTCCACATGCAGCTCACATAATAAATATAATATTACAATTATAAACATTATTATGCAAGGTGTACAAATTTTTTCTAACAGATATATGTAGCGATTTTGTATTACTTTTGCTAAACTTTTTATTAACAAATACATATTCCAAAATAGAGATGTCTGTAATATTTTTAGACACCTATTTCTCAAACAGGTTATCAATAATTATTATTTCACATCCAAGCATACTTAATAGTATGTTATTCCGATTATAAGAATATTTGCATAAAAAAATATTATTCATATCAGAGGCTTTGCTAGTTGATTTAAGAGTTTATGCCAACTTTAAACTCACCTTTACAAGCATGTGATAGAACAATAACCAAAAAAACTAAGTGATATTGCTATTGTCGTGCATAATTAGACATTTCCAACATTTAATTAAATTGATATTTTTAATAAAAAATTCTTAGTTCATGTCCTTAATAACCAAGTGCACAAAAAATTGCCTTTTACATTTATCAAAAGATAAATTATTTTTTTGGTAACCATAGGGGTATCCTCGTGACCCACTCCAACAACTAGTTATAATATTTTTTTTAAGTTCACTTATTTGTGCTTCCAATTGCTTAAGTTCTCTTAGTTGTGCATCTAGTTTAGCTAGAGTTGAGTTTAATTTAGCTTGTCATGCTTGGATTTTAGTTCTCTTAAATTTAGCTTAGGGCATCTTTGTGCTTTCTTTATAAGCACATCATTGTACAATTGTAATTTATCTTGCAATCTTTTCTTTTGAGGAATATGGCATATTTTTCTTGCTACACTCATTTGTTGAAGGTGTTCTAGTTTGATGTTTGATCTTGTAGGCTTTTGTTGCAAAGTTCAACATGGTATTAGAGCTCACTATTTTCTCCTACATGCTATCAGATCATGGATTTAGAAAACCTTTTCTCAAGATTTGAGTTTTTTTTTATTCATAAGCATTGTAGGGTCACCAGGTTTACCTTCTTGTGTGGATTTGAAAGGGGGAAATTTTTTCAGCTTTTGGAGAAAAATAGGATTTAGAAAAAAAAAATTCCATTTAATTTGTTTTTAAATTTTCTAGAAAGTTTCTATTTTTGGAAAGTTTATATTTTTGGAGGAAACTCTTCAAGCCTTCTAAGCCCTAATTGACCTACCTTTGTTTTTTGGGTCATAACTTGGTCATGCGAGATTGAAATTGCAAAAATGAGATATTGTTAGAAAGGTGGTTCAGAGTGCTATCCAATATTGCTAGTCATTTTCTAAAGTCTTCTTTTGGAGTTTTTTATAGGCCATTAAAATTAGACCTTTCTTTCACACTTTTTGGGTCATATCTTGCACATTCAGACTCTATTTTTTGTAAACAAGTAGGCATTAGAATGGTGGTTCAATTTTCTATCTAGCTTTGCTACAAAATTTTCTAGATTTTTCCTTAGATATTTTTTATTCATCTTTTTGTGTTTTTACTTTATGTTTGATTACTTGGTCATTTTGTCTCCTAGAAACTTTCTGTTTGCATTGGATAAATTTTCTTGGGTTTCTCTACATGTATTTCCACCACTTCACCATATTTGAGCATTCTTTTCATATACTTCTTTATTTATAGACACATTGAGGTAAAGTAACACTCTTGTGTATAGTTTTTTGGCATTTTACAGATTCTGTTGTACCTTGTTTTATACATACAATGTATTATAAAGTGCCACGAGAGGTTGTGTTGGAATCAATGAACACTGAGAGGGGTGGGGGTGAATCAATGTTCTACAATTTACAAATTTATTAAATTGATTCTTTAGCCACCAGATGCAAAGAACAAAAAATATGATGTAGAAACACAAAGCAAATAACCACACAACCATAACACTAGAATCTTTACGTGGAAACCCCAAAATGGAAAAGCCATGGTGTGATTTGAACCCAAAATATTATTATACTATGGCCAGTAGTAAAACAATATTACAAAAGTGGAATGCACTTGCATTCAGGCACACTGCCTAGAGCTCATTGCTCATTTACAAAACAAGGCTGCGACCCCGGAGGACTCACTATCCTACAACTGAGATATAAAAGAAAATACATTGTTTGAATTGGAGTATAGCATCTACAAATGCCAAGAATCAATTCCGGTTAGGCTCAAGAATGATCAACTATCACTATTTAGAAAAACTACTCTGTTATGCTCTGCTACCATGTACCGGATCATGAAAATATAAGACGTGCACGTGAAAATGCTCTCAACCACTTCCAATACAATCTCCCATACATATCCTCTATCAAAATGATCATCCAAATCGATCTTATATATCCACACCACCAATAAAAATCTCCGACTAGTTGGCTTCTCAAAATAGCAAAATGTGAAATGTGTAGGCTCATGTCGGTTTAATCCTTCTACAAATCCTTATTCTGGACCTAAAACATATAATCAAAATCTTTCAGTAAGTCAGCCCAATCACCTCAAGGAATCCAGACCACACGGTACACCATCAAACCTAATGATAACCCCGATCTTCCTGCAATACTGGATAACGGACCAAGAAACTTGTTCTAGAATCAACACTAGAGGATAGAATTGCATGAAAAACTTCATCATACATCCAATAACCTATTCCAATCACTGCAACAAAAACTCCATCACCGAAACATGAATAACATTCACCGGATCTATACACTGTATTCCATCGACTAGACTTATGCTTCATGAATAGCCAAACTTACTTAAGACTTTTGGTAATCCCAATCTCCATATACCGGATAGGATTACTAGGCTGTGTTGCCATCAATTACAACCCCTAAGTAATCTGCATGCATCTAACATCATCAATCTTTACTGAAGCATCACTAGAATAGTGTCTCTTGCCAACAATCTCCTCCTTTGGTATTGATGGCAACATTGTGAGAAATAACAAGTGATCCAAGAATCCAAAAATGCAATCAATAAGAAAGTCTGTACACTCAACTAGCTCCCCCTAAGAATGTGCACCATTTTTTATGGATTTCTCTCCCTCTTTGACATCAATGGCAAAGGTAGGAATATTCCAAAATTTATATACTAAAGAATGTATGCAATAATTTACGAGAATTTAAAAATATCCACATAAGTTACCTTCAAAGACTTCAAATACACATTCCATCCTCTCAGGAAACAATCCAAAACATTTATTAAGGCACTAAACATGTATGAGTGAACTTCCATGCCCTTAAGGTCTGCCAGAATATCTTTACCCAAAGCAATCATTGTATCCCGCTGAGCACCAAGTAAAGTATCCATCTGAGGAGTGATTAAGCTTCTCAATTCTCCCACTCTTCTTATCAACAATTCCTTTTCCTTATTCAAACCCTTTATTTTATCAATGAGATCCATTATCTGGGCTTCAAGGGTACTTGGAAAGATTGAATGTGGTACAAATGGTTGTGCTATACCAGCTAATTGCTCTTCAAGATCTCTTATTTTCTTGTCAATATTTGCAAAAAACTTAGGCAAAAAGAGACATGACTTGAAGATTTTACCACCTTCATCCAAAGCATCCTCAACACTTCTCATCGCAGATTTTAAAACTTCCATATCAGGCTCAATTATTTTCAAATAGGTATGGAGCCTCATCTCATTAAACTTGTTAAAAACCTTTATGTTTGCTGCTTTCTCCAATGATACAAAATTTGATTCAACTTGGTTTAACATACCCTTGAGCTTACCGAAGGGTGAGTCACTAGAAACTTGCTTAAGGTTAGGGAAAATTTTCTCCAAAACTATAGTTGCTAAAGATATAACCTCTTTCTCTTCTGATGCAGATTTAAGTAAGTCCCCACTTGCCTTGATTTGCACAAGGGTGGCTAACTTCAGTTATTGAAGAGGGGATAAAGTACTCAAATGTACCAGACCATGAGAAAAATCATTCTCATCAACTACAATCTCTTTTCCTATTAGGAACAATGGCTTTTATCATGGTCACTAGAGCCTCATCAATATTATTTTCACCCTTCTCCTTCACAACTTCTTCTAAATTTACATCCTCTTCTCCTTTTTCACCATTGTCTTCACCCTTTCCTTCTTCACCTAACTCCTAAGCTATCATTTTTTCCATGATTTCTATCTTTGGAGGATCCTGTATAGCTTCACCAAAGTTGTCATCTACTTGATTATTTGTGGAGTCATCGACAACTTCCTATTCAACCGAATCAATCTATATAGATGGTTGATCTTGAGAAACCTCTATTTGAACATGAACCACGAGAGGAGAAGTATCTTTGCTTGATTTTCCTTCCGGTTGGGAGTCATCCTTTTCTGGAATAACCTGATCTAGTTATTTTCTTTCAATTTTCTCCTCAAAATACCTTCTGTATCTTTTAATACTTCATCTACTCTTCTGAACATTATTTTGTTTACTCTGTGATTGCTCCGGAAGTTTTCCTTAGCAAGTCCCAAAATTTTTGGTATTTTATCTTGTTATTTTAGGACACAACTTTACTAATGTAAGTTCTTTTAACTTTTCATCTTCTATACTAGCCGTGTGTCTCTGAGCATCCAGAATATCATATAACCCTTTTGGGATCAGGGATGATAGTTCAATCAATGCTTTACTGAAAGAATTCACATAATGTACAACAACCTCTTCAATAGATCTTTGAACTTTTTTAGTAGAATGTTCATAATATACAGAAAGGTTTGACAAATTACCCTCATTAACTATTGTGTCTATAATCTTTTGTAATGGAGGAACAATAGTGTAAGAACGTTCTATCTTACCAGACTTAAGAGCTTCATCTATCTCTGATTTCTTCTTGCCCACTCTTGTTTTGTCAGATGGCTCACCTTGTGTTTTTGGCTTCTTTGCAGGTAAAGCATCATCGATATAGGTTTTCTGAATACCCTAGAAAATGTAGTAGTTTTATTCACTTCTATGACCTCTTCACCATATCTTCATCCTTCAGTATATTTTTTTCTCTGGCTCTTTGCTTGGCTTCTCGGGTTATGCCCATTTGTTCAACAAGTTCTTCAACTTCCTTTCTTACTTTCCTTTTCCTTCTGGGCCTAGTAAATTTCTTGTTCAGGCCCAGATCCTTCTCCTGCAAAGTGCCAATCTCTCTTCTTTTTGGTCCACCAATTGACTTAATAGGTGTTGAGCATATGCATCAAGTGTGACTGTATCCACCTCATACCCCATGGGCATGATCCAGATAGTTCTTGGCTCAACTACCTTCGTATGACATTGATCCTTGTCAACGATGAAACATATATTTTTCTCATACTTTTCCACTGTGTCTTTAGGAATTTTCTCTCTGCTTTTCATTGTGGCTTGAAAAGTTTTAAAATAGCCCCATAAAGCTGATTTTTGCATGACATTGTCACCCAAACCCAACAATCTTTCTTTGATTTTCATAACCACCAGTTTATCATAATCCCATTGGACTTTTCCAATTCTGGGGATCTCATTCATGAAATGAAGTGCTAAACAGACAATTAGGGATCCAAACTTGAAGACATGTTTTTTTTATCTTTCTTTATCTTCTTGAAGTTTCTCATTAACTCATTGAGAAGTATTGTACAAAGATCATACCTTTTGTCTTCCTTTAACATTTCATAGGCTACAAATATGGCTGTGTCAAAGATAGAATTAAGCCTGCTTGATTGATATACCTTGTATCCAACCACCATCGAGGAAAATCTAACATCATGCTCAATAATATCATTGATAGTCATCGACCGACTATCAAACTGAGATCTGGTAATCTTTGTCAGCATTGTATTGTATATTTTCCTTAATCCGGGGACTTCACCGATTGCTTTTAAACATGTAACTACTTAAAGCCATATGAATTCATCATAAACTCTTCTCAGAATGTAAAAGACCCATTCTACTTCATCAAGTACCAGAAAATGAATAAATTGCACAAAATCCTTATCCTGAAGTTCCTTAAATTTGGGTTTCAGATTTCCCAGACTATCTGATAGATGCTTGTTGTAGAGTGATAGCATGTTGACATTACCCAATTCTTCAATGTTGCAATGGATATAAGCCCTAATATCTTTGTTATGAAAAATACTGTATGGGATTGAAGAAAATGCGCATTCTAGATCATCTTCAACAGATTTAAAAGGATGCATCTTGAATATAGGCCTTTCTCTCTCAAAAATTTCCACCACCAAAGGAGTTGCAACACCAGATGCAGATGCCATGTCAAATTTAGGGTATGAAAATATTGCTCATAATCGGATAAATATTTCTTTCAATCTCAATCGGACGCAAGAAAACTCAAAATGATCACTTCTAGCTTGATTATCACAACTCAAAATCATTCGCCTTTCTCTTCTTGTCTTAATCTTAATTCGTAGTGTGAAAAATGAATGACTGAAATGCCCTTTTAAGCTATTTTTAATTTATAATAAATGCTCAACCTTAAAGGCTTCCAGTTACACTGTTTTTCATCATTTCATTCACCGGATTACTAGACCACCATAAATTTTCCGTTTAACAATTGCATAACTAATCTCCATCATCTACAACTATCCTTGATAGGTTATAGATCTCCACAAGGGGGTTCTAAATATCTGCATGATAATCTGGCCCCCTAAGGCAAAAATGCCCTAGTTACCCGATGAGGTTCCATCACTGGATTAAGGTGTGGAGTCATTTTGCACATTTGAATATTCCTTTTTCATCCACATCTTCTTATGTTGATCTTTGATCTTTTTGACCTTATATTTTTCCTTTTTCATCTAATTTTTTCTTGTTCACCAGTGCATTCTTTCTTTTGCAATATCTTGCAATATGACAAAGAACATTCCTGTGCATAGGCCTAAAGTTCACCCGATTTGGTCTCATCCTGCATTGGTTAGATGTATGTCCAAACATCCCAAAAGCATATCATCGCTTATTCTAAAAATTATTTATCACTATTCTGCACATATTTGACTTATGACCAAAGTTGTTGCATATGAAACATTGATCGGTAAATGTAGGACCATTGTTCATATTATTCATCATTCCATTATTCATCCTACTTCTGCATTGACTCCCCATATGACCAAATTTACCATAAATAAAACATTTACGTTGAATTTATAGGCATTAGGTTGTCTTACCAGAGGTTTTTTGTTCTTTTGTTGATGACTGCTTTAACCAGAACCGGAGGACTCTCCTTTCTCAAATCCAAGTCCTCACATGTCTTTTCCATGTCTTTGACTTTCTAGCATCTCATCTAATCGGTTTGAACTATATTTGAACTTCTCTTTGTATTCATTTGTGGTAGTCAGCTCATCTCTTAGAATTATGATCTTCCTTTCAAGTTCTTGTCTATCATTCTTTATTTACACCAATTCAAGCTTCAAATGATCATTCTCATATGTCCATCTGTAACATTCATCAGATCTATCCTTGAATGATTGAGTCAGGGTTTCTTCATTCTTCTTCCAGTCTTCAATCTCCTTAGTCAACTTTATGACAATAGATTGCATCTCATTCTTCAAAACTACATTCTCCCTGGCCAACTTCTCACATTCATTTATCTTCTCTTGTAGGATTGGATTATCAACACTTTATTCTTCTTTCTCCTGCAACTTATCCATTATCTCCTTTCTCTTTTCTCTTGAATTGTTTAATTTATCTTTCAATGTATTAATGAAGTCTTCAGCTGCATTTAGATTTCTTTTCAAGCTACTCTTTTCCTTCATCCCTACATCAAGATCTTCAAGTTCCATAGTAAGCTATTTCTGCAAATCGGAGTCCATTGATTCAATCTTTTGGACCTTCCTAAAATTGTTAGGCTTCTTCCTAGGCACAAATGAACACTAAGAGGGGGGGTGAATCCGTATTATACAGTTTACAAATTTATTGAACTGGTTCTTTAGCCACCAGATGCAATGAACGTAAACTATAATGCAAAAACACAAAGCAAATAACCACACAACCATAACATCGGAATTTTTACGTGGAAACCAGAAACGGAAAAACTATACGGTGGGATTTGAACCCACAATATTATTATCCTATGGCCAGTAGTAAAACAATATTACAAAAGTGGAATACACTTGCATTCAGGCACACTGCCTAGAGCTCACTACTCATTTGAAAAATAGGGTTGCAACCCTGAAGGACTCATTGTCCTTCAAATGAGATATAAAAGAAAATACATTGTCTAAACTAGAGTATAGCATCTACAAATGCTAGGAATTAGTTCTAGTTAGGCTCAAGAATGATCTGTTGTCACTGTTCAGAAAAACTACTCTGTTATGCTCTGCTACCATGTATCGAATCATGAAAATATAAGATGCGTACATGAAACTATGCTCAATCACTTCCAATACAATCTCCCATACATATCCTCTATCAAAATAATAATCCAAATCTATCTTATATATCCACAGCACCAAAATAGATCTCCAACTAGTCAGCTTCTCAAAACAACAAAATGTGAAATGTGTAGGCTCATGCCATCTTAATTTTTCTACAAACCCTTATTCCAAACCTAAAACATATGATTAGAAGCTTCCAGTAAGTCGGCCCAATCACCTCAAACTCATCAACATGCACCAAAATCACCTCAAGGAATCCAGAGCACACACTACACCATCAAACATAATGTTATCTCTGTTCTTCCTACAATACCAGATATTGAACCAAGAAACTTGTTCTAGAATCAACACCAGAGGCTAGAATTGCATGATAAACCACTGCATACATCCAATCAGCTATTCCAATCACCACAACCAAAAATACATCACCGGAAATAAATAATGTTCACCGGATCTATACACTGTATTCCATCGACCAAACTTATGATTCATGAATAACCAAACTTACTTAAGACTTTTGGTAATCCCAATCTCCATATACTAGATATGATTACTAGGCTGAGTTGCCATCAATGATAACCCCTAAGTAATCTCCATGCATCTAACATCATCAATCTTCACCAAAGCATCATCAAAATAGTGTCTCTTGTCAATAGGTTGTGTAGTAGATTTTTTTTCATCACACCTTTTTCAGGTGAGTGTCCCTCCATGAAAACATTGAATCCTATTGATTCTTGTCCCATGTTTGTGTGCATTGAGTGCATACCCTTTTTCAATTGCAAGTACTTTCTTGTGCACATTTAGATTCGCCTTCATGTACTACTTGGTGACACACAATTTTTGTGGACCTGTGAGCTCTCTCCATTGTTAGCATTATGGGGGGGGTTTCTTCTATTGGTGCTAATGCATCATTGGTTTTACTTTGGAGTGAGCTACATATTCAATATTTGTTCCTATGATCTATCTAGATGTAGTGGTTGTACTTTGGTGAGATGGAACTTTTACCATATAAACACTCTTGCATTCCAGTTTTTTGAAGGTGACTTGTCCTCAAATGATCAATGTTCTTCTAACTTTTGGTACTTATATTTTTGACTAGCAGTTTATTCTTGTAAGGTTAAATAGTGCCAGTGGGGTCACTCCTGCATATTCATATGCCATTTGTATCTTCTATTTCCAAATGATTTTCCTTTATTTTCCACTTAATTGTTCAAGCAGTTTCATTGGGGGAACTTATTCAGATTCTTGTCTTCTTGATCATCATCATCATATTAGTTTTAGGGGAGATTATTCATTTAGTACTATAGTAGTTATCATTTAAGAGTTGTCTATAACTTCTTTGTGCTTCAAGGATGTTCTTCATATGATAACTCAATGATGAACGGCTAATACCAAACCGGTACTGAGAGAGGGGGGGTGAATCAGTACAGACAAAAACACAATCCTAAACTAGTTTGTTAGCAGACATTGTGCTTAGGCAGACAAACAATAACACTGGTCTTAAACAGAGTACAACCGGCAAAACCCAGAGTAACTGAGACAAGCATAAACCGGTTGACACTTATCTTCTCATATGATCTAATACTTCATTTCCATTGCACCCTAGTGCATGAATAGATAATCTACCATCAAAGATATATATATATATATATATATATATATATATAAACAACTAGATCAACATGATTCACCGCTTGACAGAAAACAACATAGCATCACATGAAAAATATATCACATATGACACACATATTTTTCACGTGGAAACCCAACTGGGAAAAACTACGGTGGGGATGAATACCCATAAGCTTGTTTTTGAACTCTTTAGAAGTCCAGTCTGTTAGGAGCCTTGTCCGGTTAAAGACTGATACAATAGGTTCTGTTAGGAACTGATCCTGTTAGGGATCACCCGATTAAGGGTTAAACCCTGTTAGAGGTTACCTTGTTAGAGGATTTCAAGAACTCAATGGTTTTGAGTCACCCTGTTAAAGGATTTATAGTAAGCCGGTTAAAGCTACCCTGTTAAGGGATTTTCCAACTGTTGAAGTGGTTAGAGATCAATAGGTATTACAATGATCTGGTAACAACACTCAATGCCAATGCAGATCTGCTTAAGCTCCTCTTCACCTTCTGCACTTACACTCTATAGGTATCACTTCTCTCTTCTGGTCTGGCAAGAATCATGTATCTCTTCTCTTAGATACACACACACAACTTTTTCCAACAACCTCAGAAAGAAACACAACATTGACCTTATAGGAAAAAGATAGGTCGATAGCTTAAACCCTAAACCCCAAATCTGTTAGGTTAAGCAATTCAAATGGTTCAATCCTGACCATTGAGCACATTGCATTAAATGCAAAAGTCTTGAACCAATCTCAGGATGTTCTCCATCATTCATTTTCCACTGATTTCATGGCAGTTGATAACCCATCACATGTTATCACCGTTTATAGACTTCACACATTCCCAAGGTAGATAGGAACAATCTCCTTCACGCGCACAAGGCTGACATGGCAACATGATCCATTCTTCATTACGATGCTAACTCATCACACAAAGTCACTGGTTGAGCCACACAGGCTTGAGGCACTTCAACCGAAAACCCTGAAGTTGAGACTACCAACCGGTAGTCATACAAAGCTTCCATGTGCCGGTTCCCATAACCACATGCCGGTTCACCTTAAACAAACACACCGCTTCACTTTGGCACAAATGCCGGTTCATGGTGTTATACCAGTTCTCACATGTACCAGGTTTCTCCTCTTCAACATATTGACATAAATGACAACATACAATGTCATCATGTCCACATACCGGTTCACATAATGCCAACATCATATTCCTATTCTTTGAGACATTTTCTTGGAGGCTTCTTACTCCTCCATTCTCTTTTTCTTTCTTTTGGAGAGGAGTTTTCTCCCACGGGGGTTTTCTCCTTTTCTGCATTTGTGAGATATTACATTGCATTACATTGGTTTGTACATGGGTACTTCATCATGCCTTTTGTTGTCAAGACCCATTTTTTCATTCATTCATTTAGAGGTTTTTTACTTCTCCCCAAGTTTCACTTAAGCGAGGTATTAGAGCATTTTAACAACTAGTTATGCTTTTTTTCTTAAGTTCTCTTAGTTGTCATTCTAGTTGCCTAAGTTCTCTCACTTGTGCATCTAGTTTGACTAGAGTTGAGATATTTTAAGCTCCTCATGCTTGCACTTTAGTTTTTCTACATTTAGCTTTGAACATGAAGCAGTCACTAGTGAGGAGGGACCTCAAAGAGATCCATACAGACCGATTAGTAAGAGTAAACACAATAGAAACACAAACATATGATGGAGGAAATATAAAATAGATTGTCTTATTGCATGAAAATTGATTACAACCAACCGATAACAATTGAGTTACAACATACCGACTCACAGGCCTGGTAGTGTTGGCCATTTGGAAGAATTGATCATGTGTTGCATTGATGTTTTGTCATTGATGTCAACACTAGTTGTTTTGGATGCTTTACCGGTATCCTTCTAGTCCTGATAGGATATTTGGTTTCTAGTTGGATTAGATCATGATGATACAGTATGCTTCAGTATGTTTAGATTATGGAATGGGCTTATTCATGCTACTTAGATTAATGGTTAGTTAGCTACTTTTGATCTGGTGATTGGATACTATCCTGTATGCTGGCAAGCTTGGTTTGTTGTTCCGGTGAGGGTTTCATCGATAGAGCTTTGTTGAAGATCCTTTGATGATATGCATAAGTGGTGATGGTGTGGCTTCTAGTGGAGATTCATGATGTTGATGGTGATCATGTTCAAAACTTGGTTGATTGGGATCATTGCTTTAGCATGTGTGGACCTATATTGGGTCCTGATATTATCTAGGTTATGGACCAGCTTAATGTAACGTGTGGATTGGACTTCTTGATGTGTTTCTAGTTGTCTTATGGGTTGGATATTATTTGTTTGGTCTCAGGCCGACATGTTTTTTAATCATGTAATTGTTTTATTGTCTGGTGGCTGACTTGATTGTTTGTGGTTGAGGGTCTGTATATATATGATGTAAGATCTCATTTTAGATCATATAGGAAAGGGATATGGATGTATAGGAGCCAATAATGTAATAATAATTCATGTAGAGTATTTGGTCGATCATTGGTGATCGAGTTGGGTTTATGTAAGAGGATTTAGTCCTCCGGTGTTGAGCTTAACCGGAACTGTACTCAGGCATATGAGATGCTATCTTTGCAGTTCATTCATTCTTTCGGATTGTAGTTTGGATTTCTATGTAGTCAGTGAGACTCCTTTTGTGTTGAGTAGTGTGCTCTAGGTTGTTGGCCTTTTTGCAAGTGCAGGTCCCTCAATTGTAATCACATACTTACTACAGAAGTATCATCTGACTGTGGGTAGGCTTTCCACCATGGTTTTTCTATTTATTGGGTTTTCCATGTACCAATCTTGGTGTCATGTGGATGGTATTTATTCTCTTATTATTGCTTATGCTTAATTGGTTCATGCATTCTGATATTGATCTTTTGGGTTCCGGTATTAAAGTTTAAATTTCTTAAGGTTCTGGTAATCTGGTGACAATTGATTCAGCCCCTCTCTCAGTTGTCTTCCGGTTATTTTAATTGTCTAACAATTTGTATCAGAGCTCTGGTCCTCTTTGCAAAAGCTTAATCGCTTCAGGAAGATCCTATGATGACTAACAGTTCAAGTTCATCTAGTTCATCACCTGCTATCTTTCAGAGAGATATTCCTAGACTTGATGGAACAAATTACAGAGTATGGAAGATTCAGATGGAGACTCATCTGAGATGTCTTGGCAAGGAAATTTGGAAAATCACAAAGAATGGTGTTACACCTTATAATTCGACATCTGGTAACCCTCCTCCAAAAAACATGGACAAGGAGCTTGAGAATGATTGTAGAGAAAGAGAAGCCCTCTTGTGTGCACTTTTTGATCAGCAAATAATGGGATTAATTGACAAATCATCTGCAAAGGCTATATGGGACAAGTTGGAGACTCTTAATGAATGTGACTGTACTATGAAGATTGCTAAAATTGATGGTTACCAAGTGAGATATGATAAATTGAAGATGTAAGAAGATGAAAGGATTACTGCATTCATGGAAAGGGTAAATGAGATTGTTATTGGAATTCAATGTTGTGGTGGAATTCTGAGTGAAGATGAAATAGTTTCTAAAGTTCTAAGAACTTTACCACCGACTTACAAGATGAAGGCTACTGTAATTAATGAATTGAGAAGAATGGCTAATACTTCTATGAATAGAGATACCTTGGTTGGGAAATTATTTGCTTTTGAGCTTGAAGAATTTGGACCTTCTAGAGCTGTGAAGTCTGAACTTGGTTTTCATGCATCTACATCATCAACCAACAAGCAAGATTGGAAAGCTTTGTATGCAAAGGAATTGGATGATATGAAGAGATAAGATGATGAATTTGATCAACTTGAAGCCCTATTTGCTAGAAGAGTACCTAAAGGACCGGTAGGAAGTAAGTATGAAGGAAAAACACCTTTTAAATGTTTTGCATGTAATAAGATATGTCATTTTACATCTAGATGTCTTGAAAGGAATTCAAGATTTGAAGAAAGAGATAGAATATATTTTAAGCTTAACCCTGGATATTAGAACAAGTATAAGTACAGGAAAAACAAAGATAAGTCATGCTACATAGCAGATGAGGAAGGTGTGACTGATTTTGATGATGAACCGACATAAGACTTTGTTAGTGGTTCCGACAATGGGAAGGAATGGGTGTTTGTGGCTATCGAGGAATATTTTCCGACACTGGAAGAGAATGTACCTGAAGAGAAGGCACTTTCTGCTAAAATTGAAGATAAGAATGAATGGGTATTGATAGTGGATGTTCACATCATATGACTGGAGATAAAAGAATGTTTCTATCTTTGCAAGAATTTGATGGTGGTTTGGTTAGATTTGGAGATGGAAAAGTATGTATGATCAAAGGAAAATGAACTATATCATTGGATGGTAAGCACAATACTAATCATATTTATTATGTTGAAGGTTTAAGGCATAATATTTTGAGTGTTGGAAAATTGGTGGATAAGGGATTTCAGTTACAGTTCAAGGATGGAAAATATAAAATCATTAATAGATCTAGTTTGGAGATTCCAATCGGTACTTAGACAAAGGTAATATATTTCATTTGAATTCTGGTGAGAAGACATGTTTGATTGCACAAATTGAGAGTTGTCTATGGTATAAAAGGCTATGTCATGTGAATTTTGATTGCATTGTAAAGATCAGTTTAACTAAGGCAGTTAGAGATATACCTAAGATTGTGAAGCCCTATAATCTGGTATGTAAAGATTGTCAAAAGGGAAAACAGGTCAGAACCTCTTTTAAGAGTATACAAGACAAATCTAATTATGTTCTTGATCTTATTCATATTGATTTGTGTGGCCTTGCTAGAGTTAAAAGTTTTCAAGGTGATAGATATTTCATGCTAATCATTGATGATTATTCTAGAATGATGTGGGTTACTTTTCTAAGGGAGAAATCTAAGGCTTTTGAAAAGTTTAAAATCTTTAAAGCTAAAATTGAAACTGAGACAGGATTGAAGATTAAATGTTTAAGGTCAAATCATGGTGGAGAGTTCAAATCCAGTGAGTTTAATATCTTTTGTGAGAAGCATGGCATGAGGAGATAATTTTCTACTCCCCAGACACCTCAGCAAAATGGAGTTGTGGAAAGGAAGAATAGAACTATCTTGGATGCTGCTAGAACAATGATGATGGAAGATAATCTACCTCATATCTACTGGAGAGAAGAGGTGAGCACATTAGTCTATACATTCAACAAAGTACATATCAAAGGAGAAACTGGTAAGACACCTTATGAAATATGGTTTGGAAATATACCTATAATTAAGTATTTCAGAATCTTTGGTAGTAAATGTTATATCAGGATAGATGACATCATTGGAAAATTTTATCCTAGGTGTGATGAAGGGATATTTCTTGGTTATTCTAATGAAAGCAAAACATATAGATGTTATAACAAGATATTGTAGAGAATTGTGAAGAGTGCTAATTCCAAGGTGGATGAGCTGAATAGAAGTCAAATCAAAGTTTATGAGCAAGAACTGACCATGGAAATGATCATAACTGAACCGGTAACACCTTTACTGGAATAGAATGTTGAACCGGTTACTTTGACAATATCAGAAAATTCAATAGTAATTGAAGAACTGAGAAGAGGAATAGAGAATCAAAGGACTCCTAGGTATGTGAGATTGAATCATTTAGAAGATTAGATCATTGGGGATAAGAACAATGGAATGATGACAAGAAGGAGACTGTTTACTAATGAGGTATGTTTAATTTCTCAAGTTGAACTGGTATCATTAATTGAAGCATGTAAAGATGAATGTTCGATGAAAGCTATGAAGAAGAATTAGATCAGATAGAGAAGAATACTACATGGAGTTTAGCTCCCCGACCTAAAAAATAAGAATGTTATTGGAACTAAATGGGTTTTTAGGAATAAGTTAAATGAAGATGGTAAATTTGTAAGGAATAAAGCTAGATTGGTTTGTAAATGATATTCTTAGAAGGAAGGAATTGATTATGGCGAAACTTTTGAACCTGTAGCTAGGATTGAAGCTGTAAGATTATTTCTTGCCTATGCTACACATAAAAACTAAAAGGTTTATCAGATGGATGTTAAGTGTGCCTTTCTGAATGGGGATCTTTATGAGGAAGTTTATATTGAGAAACCTGATAGTTTTTCACTTCCAGATGATAAAAACATCGTTTGCGGGTTAAGGAAAGCCTTATATGGATGAAAACATGAACCTAGAGCTTGGTATGCCAGGTTGGATACATATATTTTGAAGCTTGGTCTCACTAAAGATAATACTGACAATAATCTATATTATAAATTAACTAATGATGATATACTGATTATTGAGGTATTTGTTGATGACATTATTTTTAGAGGTGAAGATAAGTTGTGCATGGAATTTTCTAAAAATATGGAGAAAGAATTTGAAATGTCTATGATTGGGGAAATGAAAATTTTCTTAGGTTTGTAGATTAATCAGACTAATACAGGTATTTTCATCTGTCAAACTAAGTATGCTAGGGAATTTTTGAAGAAATTTGGTATGGAAGATTCTAAATCGGTAAGTACTCCTATGGTTACAAGTAAGAAATTGATAAGGAAAGATGTTTCTGCACCAGTAAATCCTACAAGATATAAGTATATGATTGGAAGTCTACTATATTTGACTTACACTAGGCCTGATATAATGAATGTTGTTTGCATTGCATCAAGATATCAAAGTGATCCTAGAGAAAATCATGAGAGTGCGGTGAAAATAATTTTTAGATACTTACAAGGTACATCTAAATATGGTTTGTGGTACCCTAAGGATGATGACTTTCCTTTATGTGCATATACAAATGCAGATTGGGCAGGTGATGTTGATAACCAGAAAAGTACTTCCGGTGAAGCTTTCTTTCTTGGAAAGAAGTTGGTTTCATAGATCAACAAGAAACAATCGTGTACTTCTTTATCTACTGCTGAAGCTGAGTATGTTGTTGCTACTACTAACTGTACACAAGTTCCATGGATGAAGCAAATGTTGAAGTGATGGTATGATGAAAGAACAAGTATCCGATAGAATACTGAGAGGGGTTGGGGGGGGGGTGAATCAATATATTGAAAAATTGATACAAAGTTCCCAAACTCAAACTTAGTCAAATAAAGTAAACATATCTCAGTCAAGATCAATATTCATAAAAATACTTGACATCAACCGGTTTAACTATTATGATAAGTTTAACAGTAAACAAATTCAATCTTGTAAACATCAACACTACTTGATCATAACTCAACATATTCAACTCTCAATTCTTCTACATAACATGCCTTATCAGAAATTAACCATATCACCAAATAAGATCACAACCACAAAAACATTCACCACTTGACACAAATGTTTATACATGGAAAACCCAAATAGGTAAAAACCATGGTGAGATGAGGCTCACAAGGATAGCTATTTGAACTCTTTTGAAGTTCGCCCTATTAGGAGCCAAGCTTGTTAAAGATTTACAATAAGTGTTGTTAAGAACTAATTCCAATTAGCAATCACCCGATTAAGAGATTTACAAATATGCCTTGATGAAAAGCACAATACCCTGTTAGGAGTAACCTTGCTAGAGGATTTAAGAATCTAAGCTAATGGACCACCTTATTAGAGGATTTAATGAGTAACCAAGCTTGTTAGAGCTTACCCGATTAAGGGATTTCACTTCTGCTGTAATTGTTAGAAAACAACAAGTTTTCTTGGTCTGTCTGAGTAGGACTACATTTGCTTGATCAGATCCTTCTAAGATTCAATCTAGCTTCACTCAAAGTGCAAATCCATTCATTGGTTAGGTAACTACAAACTCAATAGGTTTTCATCAATCTTTCCAACAACCTTTACAAACAACTTCATCGACCTTAAATAGAAATCCATTAGGTCGGTAACACAACAAAACGCTAATTCTCATCATTGAGATTACAAACAAGTTGGTACAATCTTGATCATTAGAAATCATGACAATCTCTTCACATTCTTCAAGAAAATTCCAACCGCTCCATGATCACCGCTTCATCAGACTTTGTAACTCATCACGTGCTATGCATTAGATGAAATCCACTTTTCTCCTTCCCTAGACAAAAAAAAATGCACCAAAACAATTTGAACATATCCTCATTCAATGATCACGCGTATCTCCATCATTACCGCTTATTAGATAATAAACCATCAAACTTGATCAGTTAGGGTTTAACAACTGGTAGGGTTTATCGGTTACATTACATATAAAGGTTTAACCCTTTACACCGATTCACTGGTTCAACTCACAAACTTTACATACCGGTTTACAACATCTTCCACAAAGCTCTTCTTACCGGTTACTAGCCAATATCAAAAACAACAATATCAACAATAACATGAATACCATTACCCGTTCAATTGACATCAATGACAACATATCATTAATGCAATCTTTATGCAAAATACCAACAAATTCAAAATCCCAACAATCTCCCCCTTTGGCATTGATGGAAATATAAATATCAACGCCTCTGATTGCTGCTGAGATTGGTGAATAGGAATCCTGGTTTACATTACCAAGTATTCACCTTGCTTTGTCTATCTTCAGCCTACCACTAGTTCACCTAATCAGACACATAATTCTTCTCCTCAATCACATAATTCTTCTCCCCCTTTGACAGCAATGCCAAAGTGAAAGTAAAACATGTAATTGCGCTCTCACTGTGCATTAACATCATTCTGCAATTTGGTGCCCCCCCCAATGGAATACATCCACTTCTTCATCAATCCATGCAAAATTTTGTATGTGGTTCAGGGACTGATGTAATCAACATCATGCTCAACTAACTTCATGAAGAGGGACAACCCCCAATTATCTTCTAAGATACTCGAAAGTGGTCTTAGGCAAAGGTTTAGTAAAGATATCTACAAGCTGCTCCTTGGTAGAAACATGCTCCAAGATAACATCTTTACTTTAAACTTTTTCCCTCAGGAAGTGATATTTCAACTCAATGTGCTTATTCCTTGCGTGCAAAACAATATTTTTAGAAATGTTTATTGCACTTGTATTATTACACAAAATATTTATTGGTTCTGAGATTTCCATCTTCAAACCTTCCAAAATGTGCCTCATCCACATAGCTTGTGTGCAATTCGTATAAGTTGCTACATATTCAGCTTCAACAGTAGATTGTGAAGTGCAACTTTGCTTTTTTACTACTCCATGAAACTATCCTTCCTCCTAGAAAGAATGCTCCATCGGTAGTACTCTACCGATCATCAATATTTCCTGCCCAATCAGCATCTGTGTATGCTTTCAAATCAAAATTTCTACCATATGGATACCATAACCCATAGTCAATAGTACCTTTCAGATATCTTAAAATTCTCTTGGTTTCCATTAGATGTGCCTCCTTTGGATTCTTTTGAAATCTAGCAACAATACCAACTGCATGGGCAATATCCGGTCGACTGTGAACAACATAGTATAATTTTCCAATCATTGACCTATATTCCTTTTCATCTATAGACTTAGATACATCTTCCTTGGACAATTTACAACTTGTAACCATTGGGGTTCCAACTGGTTTACAGGCACTCATACCAAAAGTCTTCAAAACCTCTTTCACATACTTGGATTGAGTAATGAAAATGCCATTCTTCATCTACTATATCTGTAAGCCTATAAATTTTTTTATTTCCCCTACTAATGACATCTCAAATTCATTCTTCATTTCATCTACAAAACAATTACTCATGTCATCATTACCTCCAAATATAATGTCATCTACAAATACTTCACTGACCAGTATTTCATCTCCTTCAGACTTGGGATAAATGTTGTTGTCATCACTGTTTCTAGCAAAGCCTATCTTCATCAAATGAGTATGAATCCATTCATACCATGCTCTAGGTACCTTCTTTAATCCATACAAGGCTTTATGCAATTTTCATACCATGTCTTCCTTATCTGTCAATGCATAACCATCAGGCTTCTCTATATAAATGTCTTCTTCCAGTATCCCATTCAAGAATGCAAACTTAACATCTATCTGGTATACCTTGAACTTCTTATGAGATGCAAATGCAAGCAATGTTCTGACACCTTCCAGTCTTGCTACTAGTGCAAAAGTTTCTCCATAATCCTCTCCTTCTTGCGCATAACCTTTGCATACTAGTCTTGCCTTATTGCGAACTACAACACCATCTTCATTTAATTTGTTTCTGAACACCCATTTAGTACCTCTAACATTCTTTCTTATTGGTTGAGGTACCAGGGTCCAAGTGTTGTTCTTCTTAATTTGATCCAACTACTCCTCCATAGCTTTCACCCAATGATCATCACCAAATGCCTCCTTATCACTTCTAGGTTCAAAGGATCATGCAAGAGTTGTCTCTTATTCTCCTTCTGGTTAGTACACCGACATCCTTATCCCCAATTATCTGTTTAGGATTGTGATTTAGTCTCATATACCTAGGAATAATATGATCATTCTCTTCAGGTTCAACTTCTTCATTATCATCTTCCTCTGAATTTATTTGTTCTGGTTGAACAAGTACATCAAGATTTGCTTTACCGGTTTCTGATTTAATAGTTTTAGGTTCCAAAAGAAAAATTCAAGGATCTTCATCCTTCTTGTTAGAATTGGTTCCAACCAAAATTTTAGGACATTCATCTACACAAACATCAACACTTTCAACAATTTTTTGTGTCCGGTTGTTGAAGCATTTATAGGCCTTACTCTTGGTGGAATAACCAAGATATATGCCATCATCACTCTTAGGTTCAAACTTGGTTATGTAATCACCTCTTTTAATAAAACATTTTCTTCCAAATATCTTAAAATAGCTAACATCAGGTGATCTCCCATACCAGTACTCATATGGGGTCTTATCCTTACCTCTTTTCACCAGAACTCAGTTCATTGTGTACACAGCTGTACTTATAGCTTCTTTCCAAAATGTTTTTGATACACCTCCTTGTATCAAAATAGTCCTAGTAGCTTCAACCACTGACTGGTTGTTTCTCTCTGCTATACCATTCTACTGTGGTGTCCTTGGTGTAGAAAGCTGCCGCTTGATACCATTATCATCACAATATTTAGTGAGGACCAAGGTGTTGGGCACTCTGGTCCCAGTGACTGCACTAATATGCAGACTAAGGTGGTATCAGCCCCGTCTACTAAAATTTGCACCTGATTAAAGGGGACCAAGCCACTGGGTTCTCTAATCCTGAGGACAATGTAGGTCCCGGAGACAACTGAGAGGGGGGGGGGGTGAATCAGTTGTCTAATAAATTCAAACCAAAAACTTATTAACCAACTTAATGCTTAATACCAATAAGACAGTTAAGTATGTCGGTAAATAGAAAATTGCAGTATCGGTAAGAATTAATGCATGAAACATAAGTACAAAATCATCCACAACACATGACACCAATATTTGTACGTGGAAACCCTGTAAGGGGAAAAACCATGGTGGGAAACCTTACCCACAATCAGATGATACTACTGCAGATAGTAAGTGTACAAAGAGGGGTCTGCACATGCAAAAAGGCCAACAGCCTAGAGCTCACTGCTCAATCACAAATGGGAGTCACACTGACTATAGTTGGATGGTTAAATCCAATGAGAATGTACTGCACAAAATAGCATCTTCATATGCTGGATTCAGTACCGGTATAATGCTGATATGCTTCTACAAAATCCTAACTTCACCTTCAAATGATGTCTTCATGTATATCTCTATTTGATCTCGCATATACCCTTCCTTAAATCTTTTTCGCATTCCACACTTGATCTTACAAATAAGATCTTACATTTATACCATACCCTAAGACCAATTTTAGTAGGTCGGATCTACAAGATATTACAATAAAAAATTTTTACAAATAATACAATATCCGATGCAATAACCATTTGAACATGTCGTCTTAATGCATTTATAACAATAATAAATCATCTCCATAGCGTGCCATGCTGATCTGGAAAAGATAAACCTGCCGGTGTAACCCTAGATAACTTGGACCTATTTGCTGGTAAAAGCAAATATGCAAATAAGAATATACCAATGATTATTACTTCAAAGTAAAGTGTCCACATGATGTCTTTGACATTACCAAGTGTCTTCTATGTCATTTTAGGTACTGGTGAACATTATATCCTTCCGGTTGACCATATATCAGTAACTATTTGCCGGTGAATGTTGCTGGATCTCCAAAGTAGGTGTATTTAGCAGGTGTTGACATCAATGACAAAACCATACCAAAATACCAACAATCTCCCCCTTTGGCATTGATGGCAACACAAGATGGAAAAACCATCAAAGTGCCAAAACAAAAATGCCAAGTACAAAAACCAATTCTCCCCTGGGAGTAATATGTGTTTATACCAATCTCTCCTCAAAAAGATAATGCATTTTTCATACATCTCTCTCCAATGCAATTTTTTTCCATATATCTCTCCCCCTTTGACATCAAATTCCAAAGTCACAACAAGTCAAGTTCATACAAAATACCAACCAAGTCAATATACCAACTACTCCCCCTGGGAGGTAGCTTCCTCATCAAATACCGGAGTAAAAGATTCGTCCATTTAATTCTGCCGGTTGATGACAATCATCAACTATCTAAGTCTCTACCGATGGAGGTAAGACTCTGAGTTGATCTTTGAGATACTCAAAAGTTTCCTTAGGCAAAGGTTTTATAAAAATATCTGCAAGCTGTTCTTTAGTATTCACATAAACCAGTTTTATCTCCTTTTCTTCAACTTTTTCCCTTAGAAAATTCAGTTTGATAGAAACATGTTTTGTTTTAGAATGTAATATTGGATTCTTAGATATATCAATTGCTGCAGTGTTATCACAATATATAGTAATAGGTTCCTTGCATTTTACTTTTATGTCTTTCAACATTTGCTTAAGCCAAAGTACCTGTGTACAGTTTGTTGCTACTGCAACATATTCTGATTCTGTTGTTGATAAAGATGTACAACTCTATTTCTTACTTAACCAAAAAACTAATCTCTTTCCAAGAAAGAATGCTCCTCTAGTGGTTCTTTTTCTATCATCCACATCTCCTACCCAATTTGCATTTGTGTATGCATATAGATCAAAATTTTCATCTTTAGGATACCATAATCCAAGATTTGTTGTGCCTTGTAAGTATCAAAAAATAATTTTTACTGCTGATTCATGATTTTCCCTAGGATTACTCTGAAATCTAGAAACTATACAAACTCCATTCATAATATTAGGTCTAGTTTGTGTCAAATACAGTAATCCTCCTATCATAGATTTGTATCTGGTTGGATTAATAGGTGTAGATTCATCCCTTTGAGATAATTTGTCATTTGTAGTCATAGGTGTGCTTATCGGTTTAGAGTTTTCCATCCCAAATTTCTTAAGTAGTTCTTTCAAGTACTTAGATTGACTCAAAAATATGCCTTTATCAGTCTGTAAAATCTGCAATCCTAAAAAGAATTTTATTTTTCCGATCATAGACATTTCAAATTCATGCTGCATTTTAAGAGAAAATTCTTTGCATAATCCATCTTCTCCTCCAAAGATTATATCATCAACAAATACTTCCATAATCAAGATGTCATCATTAGTTACTTTGTAATATAAATTGCTATCTGCATTTCCTTTAGTAAAACCAATCTTTAAAAGATACTTATCCAATCTTGCATACCAAGCTCTTGGAGCTTGTTTTAATCCATACAGAGCTTTTCTTAATCTGCAAACCATATCATTGTCATCTGTCAAGGAAAATCCACCAAGTTGTTCAACATAGACTTCCTCTTCAAGATCTCCATTCAAAAATGCACATTTGATATCCATTTGATAAACTTTGTAATCCTTGTGAGTTGCAAAGGCCAAGAATAATCTAACTGCCTCAATTCTAGCTACCGGTGCAAAGGTTTCATTGTAATCAACTCCTTCTTTCTGAGAATATCCCTTACACACTAGTCTTACTTTATTTCTGACAACCCTACCATCTTCATTGAGTTTGTTTCGAAATACCCATTTGGTTCCAATTACATTTTTATTTTTAGGCCGGGGAACTAATGTCCAAGTATTATTTTTCTCAATTTGTCCTAATTCTTCTTCCATAGCTTTAATCCAAAAGTTATCTTCACATGCCTCATTGATAGATAATGGTTCAATTTGAGAAATAAGACATACCTCTTCATTTTCCAATCTTCCTCTTGTCATGACTCCTTTAAATTTGCTTCCAATTATCTGATCTTCAGAATGATTCAGTCTTACATACCGAGGTGTCTTAGTCTGTTGTTGCTCTTCAATTACTGTGGAATCCTCTGATGATACCGGAGTAATTGGATCATCATTTTGTACCTGTGGATTTACTATTGGTTCATTTGTCATAATTTCTGTTACCGGTTCAGAGTCTATATACCTTGAAGTTCCTCTGAATTGTTCATCAATCTTTACATTTGTACTCTCAACAATTTTTTGTAATCTTTTATTAAAACATATATATGCTTTACTCTTAGATGAATAACCAAGAAATATTCCTTCATCACTTCTAGGATCAAACTTGCCAATATACTCATCTCTTCTAATATAACATTTACTTCCAAAAATTCTGAAATACTTAAGAGTAGGAGTATTACCAAACCATAGTTCATGAGGGGTCTTACCGGTTTCACCTTTGATGTGAACTTTGTTGAATGTATAGACAACAGTGCTTACTGCCTCTCTCCAGTACACATGTGGTAGATTTGCTTCTGATAACATACTTCTTGCTGCATCCAAAATAGTTCTTTTTTTCCTTTCAACAACTCCATTCTGTTGTGGTGTCCGAGGTGCTGATAATTATCTTTTGATTCCATTTACTTTACAGAAGGTATTAAAATCTCTAGATGTGAATTCTCCTCCTTGATCTGATCTTAAACATTTAATTTTCTTACCGGTTTCATTTTCAACCATTGCTTTGAATAGTTTGAACTTCCCAAGTGCTTCTAATTTTTCTCTAAGAAAAGTAACCCAACACATTCTAGAATAATCATCAATAATTAGCATGAAATATCTATCACCTTGTAAGCTTTTAGTTCTAGCTGGACCACATAAATCAGTGTGAATTAAATCAAGAGCAATATTGGATTTTTTTGGAATACTTTTGAAACTAGCTCTAACCTATTTTCCAAATTGACATTCCTTGCAAATTGTATTATGAGGTTTCACAATTTTAGGTAGATCTCTAACTACCTTAGAAGTACTGATTTTTACCATGCAATCAAAATTTACATGACATAGTCTTTTATGCCATAGCCAACTTTCATCTATATGAGCAATTAAACATTCCTTTTCACTACTATTCAAATGAAAGATATTACCTCTAGTCTGATTACCAGTTGCAATTTCCAAACCAGTTCTATTCATGATTTTGCATTTTCCATTTTTAAATTGTAACTGAAAACCTTTCTCAACTAATTGACCGACACTTAAAAGATCATGTTTTAATCCTTCAACATAGTAGACATTGTCAGTGTTATGTTTACCATCAAGAGATATTGAACCCTTACCTTTGATTGAATAGGCTTTGTCATCTCCGAATCTTACTAAACCTCCATTGTATTCTTGAAAGTTCAAGAATTTACCTTTGTCTCCAGTCATGTGATGTGACCATCCTGAGTCAAGAATCCATTCATCCTTTGATTCAACTTTAGCTACTAGGGCTTGTTCTACCGGTTGAGCAATAGGTACCGGTTGATCTTCTGTTATAGCAACAAAGACCCATCCATTGTCTGCTGGATCCTCATCAGAATCATTAGTCACACCTTCATCAACAATGTAACAAGATTTATCTTTGTTTTTCTTAAATCTGTATCTCTGATATTCAGGATTAGGTTTGTATGTCCTTCTAGCTTCTTCTCTTAGTCTAGCATGTCTTTCAGGGCATCTTGAAGCCATATGACCAATCTTATTGCAATTGAAACATTTAAAGGGTGCTTTACCTTCATACTTATTTCCAATTGGACCTTTTTGCATTTTTCTTGCAAATAGTGCTTCAAGTTCTTCAAGCTCTTCATTCTCCTTCCTGGTTTCTTCAAGTTCTCTTGCATAAAAGGCTCTCCAGTCTGATTTGTCGAAAGATGGAGTAGATGATGTTGATGCTTTGAAGGCCAAATCAGTTTTTATAGTAGCAAAAAGAACAAATTCCTTAATTTCAAAAGTTGAAAGTTTTCCAATCAATGTATCCCTAGTTACTGATGTATTAGGCATTGTTCTCAACTCATTTATCGTAGTAACCTTCATTTTGTATGCCGGTGGCAAACCTCTTAAGATTTTTGAAACAATCTCATCTTCACTCAAGGTTCCTCCACAACATTTGATACACAAAACAATTTCATTTACTATTTCCATAAAAGCAAAAATCCTTTCATCTTCTTCCATTTTTAGATGTTCATACCTGACTTGGAAGCTTTCAAGTTTTGCAATTTTGATTGTGGAATCTCCTTCATTCAGTGTTTCCAAATGATCCCAAATAGCTTTTGCAGTGGATCTATCTGATAATCCCATGATTTGTTGATATGATAATGCGCTCAAAAGTGCTTCTCTTGCTTTGCAATCATTTTCTTCATCTTTAGCTAAAGTAATGAGAGCAGTTTGACCAACTACAGCAGTAGTATAACCATTCTTAGTAACTTCGCAGATGTCTTTACCAATGCAATTCAGATGTGTCTCCATTCTGATTTTCCATATCCCATAGTTGGTTCCATCTAGTTTAGGACTATCCTTTCTGAAATAATTAGTAGACATTGGATCTCCTTAAGTTGTTAAACTTCTGCAAAAAGAGGACTAGGCTCTGATACCAATTGTAGGTCCCAGAGACAATTTAGAGGGGGGCTGAATCAATTGTCTAATAAATTCAAACCAAAAACTTATTAACCAACTTAATGCTTAATACCGGTAAGACAGTTAAGTATGCCG
Organism: Cryptomeria japonica; assembly: GCF_030272615.1. NCBI lineage: Eukaryota > Viridiplantae > Streptophyta > Pinopsida > Cupressales > Cupressaceae > Cryptomeria > Cryptomeria japonica. The sequence goes on along the minus strand of NC_081410.1, from coordinate 454,807,754 downwards.
GTAAACAGAAAATTACAGTACCGGTAAGAATTAATGCATGAAACATAAGCACAAAGTCATCCACAAAACATGACACCAATATTTGTACATGGAAACCCTATAAGGGGAAAAAACCGCGGTAGGAAACCTTACCTACAATTAGATGATACTACTGCAGATAGTAAGTGTACAAAGAGGGGTCTGCGCATGCATAAAGGCCAACAACCTAGATCTCACTGCTCAATCACAAATGGGAGTCACACTGACTATAGTTGGATGGTTAAATCTAATGAGAATGTACTACACAAAATAGCATCTTCATATGCTAGATTCAGTACCGGTGTAATGTTGATATGCTTCTACAAAAACCTAACTTCACCTTCAAATGATGTCTTCATTTATATCTCTGTTTGATCTCGCATATACCCTTCCTTAAATCTTTTTCGCATTCCACACTTGATCTTACAAATAAGATCTTACATTTATACCATACCCTAAGACCAATTTTAGTAGGTCGGCTCTACAAAATATTACAAGAAAATCATTTTACAAATAATACAATATCCGATGCAATAACTGATTAAACATGTCGACTTAATGCATTTATAACAATAATAAATCATCTCCATAGTGTGCCATGCTGATCTGGAAAAGATAAACCTGTCGGTGTAACCCTAGATAACCTGGACCTATTTGTTGATAAAAGTAAATATGCAAATAAGAATATACCAATGATTATTACTTCAAAGTAAAGTGTCCACATGATGTCTTTGACATTACCAAGTGTCTTCTATGTCATTTAAGGTACCGATGAACATTATATCCTACCGATTGACTATATACCAGTAACTGTTTTCACAGTTTATTGTTTGCCGGTGAATGTTGCTGGATCTCCAAAGTAGGTGTATTTAGTAGGTGTTGACATCAATGACAAAACCATACCAAAATACCAACAAAAAAAGGTGTTGGGTGCTCTGATCCCTAAGATTCAGATCTAATTTTTGTTGGTTTTATGAATGACTTTGTCATGTGTTGCATTGGTTTTGTCATTGATGTCAACACTTATCTATTTGGAGGTCTACATTGTTGATTTGACACTTTGGTTATATTGGTTTATTGATGAACTGGCACATTGTGGTCCCGACATGGATATTGGCTTATGCAAAGTTACCGGTATATGTTTCACCGGCAGCTCAGGAAGTTGGTGATGACTTGTTATCATATGGAGATCATTTGGTTATGTCGAAGACATGGATTGGATGTTTGCATTTGGCATTTTGCATATTGGTCTTATTGAGTTTACATATTTGCCTTAACCGGTATAGGAAAACATGTTTGAGATCAGCAAGGCACGATTTGGAAATGATTTATTGATTGGATAATGTGTAAATGTATTGAGGCCAATATATTGTATTGCAGCAAGACTTATTTTGTAATTGATTTAAATGTAATATCTTTTGGGAGCTAACCTAATGATTAGGTCTTAGGTTTTGTCTAAAAAATTGTAAGATCTTATTTGGAAGAAGTGTGTGTGAGTATGTGCGTATATTGAAGATCATTGTGAAGAGTGAAAACAACAGCTGCTTGTGCGAATCATGCAGATATCGTCTGAAGGTTGAAGGAAGGTTGTTAAAGGTTATGAAGGTGTTTGGTCCTCATGTGCAGAGCTTAAACCGGTACTGAATCTGGTATTGAAGATGCTAAATTAAAGCAGTACATTGATTATTGGATTTAACCATCTAACTGTGTAGTCAGTGTGACTCCTAATTTTGTGATTGAGCAGTGAGCTCTAGGCAGTGTGCATTTCTGCATGTGAAGACCCCATTATTGTATTCACTTACTATCTGTAGTAGTATCATCTGATGTGGGTAAGGTTTCCCACCATGGTTTTTCCCCTTACAGGGTTTCCACGTCAAAATCTTTGTGTCATGTGTTCTGGATTTTGTTTCTTTTTCTGTTTCATGCATTAAGTTGTATAGGTAATACTATAACTATTAATCTATTTTACTGACAGTGAGTTTTAAGTTGGAATAATTTGTTTTAGGTTACAATTTATTGACAACTGATTCACCCCCCCTCTCAGTTGTCATTCCCAGTTCCTAACAATTGGTATCACAACCTAGTCCTCTTTTTGTGGATGCCTAACAGCTTGAGGAGATCCTGTGGCAGCAAATATCTTCAGGAAGGACAGTCCCAAACTTGATGGAACTAACTATGGTATATGGAAGATCAGAATGGAGACACATCTAAATTGCATTGGAAGAGATATATAGGATGTTACAAAGAATGGATATGTTTCTCCTAATTTGAATAACCCTAATCCACCAACCTTAGCTAAAGACTTGGAGAATGATTGCAAATCAAGAGAAGAACTTTTGAGTGCATTATCAAATCAGCAAATCATGGGATTATCAGACAGACCTACAAAAAAATCTATTTGGGATAAACTAGAAACATTGAATGAAGGAGATTCTAGTGCCAAAATTGCAAAACTAGAATGTTACCATGTTAGGTATGAAAATTTAAAAATGGAAGAGGATGAAAGAATTTGTACATTTATGGAAAGAGTAAATGAAATTGTTTTAGGAATACAATGTTGTGGAGGATCTTTAAGTGAAGATGAAATTGTTTCTAAAGTTTTAAGAGCTTTGCCACCGGCTTACAAAATGAAAGTAACAACTATTAATGAGTTGAGAACAATGCCTAATACATCAGTATCTAGAGATACTCTGGTTGGAAATCTTTTAGCATTTGAGCTTGAATAATTTGGTCATGTTGCTATAGTCAAGACTAATATAGCCTTGAAAGCATCATCATCATCATCATCATCTGACAAATCTGATTGGAAAGTACTTTATACAAAACAACTTGAAGAAATCAAAAGAGAAAATGAAGAACTTGAAGAACTTGAAGCACTATTTGCAAGGAAGATGCCTAAAGGTCCAATAGGAAGTATGAAGGTAAAGCACCTTTCAAATGTTTTAATTGCAATAAAATTGGTCATATGGCGTCTAGGTGTCCTAATAGAAATTCAAGACTAAGAGATGAGGCAAAGAGAACATATAAGCCTAACCCTCAATATTAGAGATACAAATTTAAGAAAAACAAAGATAAGTCATGTTACTATGCAGATGAAGGTTTTACAGATGATTGTGATGAAGATCCAACAGATAGTGGATGGGAATTTGTTGAAATAAAAGAATATCAACTGGCACCTATTGTCAAATCAATAGAGCAGGCATTAGCAACAAAAATTGAAGAAAATGATGAATGGATCATTGATAGTGGATGCTCGTGTCATATGACTAGTGATAATTAAATTTTTATCATTACAAGAATATCATGGAGGTCTACTAAGATTTGGAGATGACAAAGCTTGTTTAATGAAAGGAAGAGGTACTATATCTTTGGATGGTAAGCACAATACTAACAATGTTTATTATGTTGAAGGTTTAAAGCATAATCTTTTGAGTGTTGGTCAGTTAGTGGGAAAAGGATTTCAATTACAATTCAAGAATGGAAAATGCAAAATCATAAACCGAACTGGATTGGAGATCGCAATCGATAATTAGACTAAAGGTAATATCTTTCCTTTGAATACCAACGATAAGACATGTTTGATTGCTCAGATTGATGAAAGTTGGTTATGGCATAAAAGACTTTGTCATGTGAATTTTGATTGCATTGTAAAGATCAGTTCAACCAAGGTAGTAAGGGATTTACTTAAGATTGTGAAACCTCATAATCTGGTATGTAAGAAATGTCAAATGGGAAAGCAAGTTAGATCAACATTTAAGAGCATTTTTGAGAAATCCAATAATATTCTTGATTTAATACACATTTATTTATGTGGTCTAGCAAGAACAAGAAGTCCTCAAGATGATAGATACTTTATGCTAATAATTGATCATTATTATAGAATGTATTGGATTACTTTTCTCAGGGAGAAATCAGAAGCTTTTGGAAGATTCAAGATATACAAGGCAATGGTAGAGAATAAAACTGACAAGAAAATCAAAAAATTGAGATCTCAGCAAGGAGGAGAATTCACATCTAGAGAATTCAATGCAATATGTGAAGAGAATGGAATCTAAAGACAACTATCAACATGCCAGACACCCCAACAGAATGGAGTTGTGGAAAGGAAGAATAGAACTATACTGGATGCAACAAGAACCATGATGATAGAATCAAATCTACCTCATATGTACTAGAGAGAAGCAATAAATACAACGGTTTATACTTTCAACAAAGTTCACATCAAAGGTGAAACCGGTACGACCCCTTATGAACTATGGTTCAGTCATATTCCTACTCTTAAGTATTTCTGAATATTTGGAAGAAAATGCTATATTAGGAGAGATGAGTCTATTGGAATATTTGATCCTAGAAATGATGAAGGAATATTTCTTTGTTATTCAACTAGAAGCAAGGCATATAGATGTTATAATAAAAGATGACAAAAAATCATTGAAAGTATAATGTGAAGATAGATGAACATTTTATAGGAGAATCAATATCTATAGGTTTTGAACAAGTAATAGAAATGATTATAAATGAACCGGCATGGATTGCAACAGAACAAAATGAAGAACCAGTCACACCAGCATCATCAGAAAACTCAACTATGACTGAAGAACATCAGCCTGTGAATGGAAATCAGAATAAACCCAGGTATGTAAGATTGAATCATTCAGAAAATCAGATAATTGGAATAAAAATCAAGGTGTTATGACAAGAGGAAGATTGGAAAATGAAGAGGTATGTTGAATTTCTCAAGTTGAACCAACATTAGTTGTTGAAGAAAGTAAAGATAAACATTGGATAAAAGCAATGGAAGATGAATTAAAACTGTGATGCTAAAAATGTGGTATATAGAAGGCATACACATATAATGAGACAATAAAATGTAATTGAAAAGCTTAATTAAAAACTAGATTAGAAATGCAAACCATAAGCCTTCCTTGAAATGTCCCATTTTCCTCTATTCTTGAGGACCTTGAAGGTGTTGGATTGATGGGCTCTCAGCAGAGCAATGACCTCCAAAGTGGCAACTCAAGAGTTGAGTAGCTATTTTATCATGATTGACTATGGAGATGATATGAAATGCATGATTTAAGAAACTAGATTAACATGCTATGATTAATCCAAAAGCTAATTGCTAGATAATTGAAATAAAAATTACTTATAGTAATGATGTTAAAGCTATGAATGCAAGGGATCCTTATTGCTCCAAAATGAGGGATATTTATAGGAATTCCAAGGCCAAAGCTGAGGTGGCAGGAATCGACGGTTCAGATCTGATCTAAAAATATTAAGGGCCAAGATTGAGGAAGTTGGAGAAGAGGTTGGAGGAAGGGACACTTGTCATCTCTGTGGTGACAATTGTCAAGGAGCCTTGCTCATGAGAGGGCAAGTGTCCAAGGGAGGAGACATGTGGCAAAAGTGCCATGTGTCTTAAGGAGAGAATATCCACACCATGGGAGGTTAGGATAAGGAGGTTAGAATGTGCAAGATAGGATAGGGTTAGACCCGAGATTAGGTGGAATGGGCTAGGTTAGGGGATGGTTAGGTAAGGTGGTTAAAAGATAGCTGCCATGTGCTCATTTGAATTTAGAAATTCAAATAATTGGAAAATGATAATTAATCTCAACAAACTTGAGTTTGTTAATCTTAATTAGGGATTAGAAGAATTGATTTATATGGGGGGGACATTAATTAATTTAGAATTAATTAATCAAAGGGGGATATGAAATGAACTATATAAATAAATCATGTAGATTTATTTACTAGTAGATGAATAGAGAAATTAATTAAATTACTTGTGAATTCAATTAATTGGGATCGGAAGGAGAATTAATCAAATAATTGTGTATTTGATTAACTATCTTCAGACCATTTTTAAGTGTATGCAATTTGCCCCTCTTTGAAGTGATGTGTGACGACGCGTTGGTTCAAAGAAAACTCGATTGATGATGTTGCTGATATTGATTTCGATAGGATGCAGATTCGATCTTGATTTGATGCAGATTTGGTTTTGATATGATACTGATTTGATTTTGAGATGATAAATCTTGATATGATGCAAATTCAATCTTTGAGATGATAAATCTTGATATGATGCCCCAGATGCTGATTGATAGATATTGATGCGAGGATGCCCCCTCGAGAGATGAATCAGATAATTTTTGAATGTTTTTTAATTTTAATCAGTGGAACAAAAATCCCACTTAAATGCCCCATTATGAGTTTAAAAAGGTGAATTTTTTTTACCACTCCTCATTTGTGCACTTCAGTTGTTTGAGAAAAATTGCTCTGGAGGAAGGAATGGCGATCTTGTACCACCAACATAGGTTCGAGCGAGATCAGTGATATGAGTGTCCTTTGGCCTACCGTCCACCGATATGTACTTCGAGAAAACCCAACTTTGTTAATTTTTAGTTGATTTTTGAAAAATTTAGCTGCTTGCATTAAAAATCATTTTTTAGTGTTTTCGCTAGATGGGTTTTTCGATTTACGAAATGGGTTCGTAGGATTTTTTGAAAATTTTCATTTCGCATCTCAAATTTTTTTTTATTATGTATATAAATCTTGCCTATTTTTGAAATTTTTTTATTTAAATCTCAATTGTTTTTGAAATTTTTTTATTTAATTGCCATTTTGGAAGGGAGGGTGGTGGAGCCTTGGCGGTGGCCACCGTCGGCGCTGCGGGTGCTACCGCAGGTACCGTTGGTGCCTTGGGCACCACTGCAAGCACCTTGGGCACCACTGCAGGCACCTTGGGCACCGCGGGCGGCGCTTTGGGCACCACCGTGGGGGGAGTGGGGCCAACTCTTTTTTTTTTTTTTAAATTTTTGCGATTTTGATTTTTTTTTTTTAGTTTTTTTATTTTTCGAGTTTTTGACGATTTGATTTGATTTTGGATTTTGGATTTTGATGATGAGGTTTCGATTTTTTTGACATTTTTTTTTTTCGATTATCTGATTTGGGTGATTTTGAGAAAATGATTTGATTTGTCTGTTTGTGCCATTTTTCAAATTGGTTTGATAAAGAGGTTGGGTTTGTTGTCAATTTGATTTGATTTTTGATTTTGACAGGGTAAGATTTGTTTAGCTATCTAATTGATAAAATTAAATGCTCCTGATTGATAAATTTGATGATCAATTTTGATTATCTCGATGCACGTGTGAGATGAGATAAGATTGATAACAACCTCATGATAGATGAGTGTCATTGATAAGGGCCCAACGAGATTTGATAAAAATCTCAATTAAGCAAGATAGACCGATAGATAGATTGATTTGATAGATAGATAAATCAAGAAATTGATATGATGAGATGATTTGATTGCAAGAGCACTTTACTATTCTCTAGTCTCGGAAGCACTTCCCAAAGACATGGATGTTGATACCCCATCTTAGCCAGGCGGAGCGAGACCACATTGGTAGGTGTGGTTTATCTTCCCTTCTTGACATGACCCGACCCTTGATAAACCGGGGATTATTGACAGCCTTAGCAAAGTGTTGGCATAGCGAGCACAACACTTTTCATTTGCTGACGGGCGAGATGATGGTGACATCCGAGGATGTCTATTAGATATTGCCCATTCCTGTGATGGGCGAGCTAGTGTATTACGGTCTCAGTGAGCGGGGTGGGGCAGATGCACTTTGTTGAGTGTTCGAGGATGATTAGATAGGTGGATACAACATTGCGTGGCAGGAGATGCTAGAGCTAGGATATGCCACATTACCTACTATGCTTGCCGGATTTATTGGAGGTTTCCTTTGTCCCGATTACAGGTCAAAGGGATTATCTGTTGGATGGGGCCATCTTCTTGAGCAGATGGTGACACAGGGGACCCGATTCGCATGGGGGTCATGCATGCTGGTGCACTTGTATCATGACCAGCACCGAGTTGTGTACCAGAGATCAGCTGCATTATCAGCAGGGGTGATCGTGCCTCAGATATGGGCCTAGGAGAACCTACCCATCACATGACCATTGGCTGATAGAGATAGACCTATAGGTAGGCCTTATGCTGATGGGTATCTAGGTATCATTATCCAGCGAAAGCTGGGCAAATTAGAGTATTGGTGACGGACCTTGGATGATTTGGATACTGTGATATGGAAACCATACATGGATTGTGATATTTGGCCCAAGGATGCAGTGGAGATGTCGTTGTATACACCTAAAAATGCTCTGAAGATAATTAATTAAATAAGCAATTATTTAATTAATCTCCCTCCCCCATTTAATTGAATTCATCAACAATTTGATTAAATCCCCCCTTTTCATCTACTTATTAATAAATCTAAGGATTTATTTAATAGGTTCATTCTCATAATCCCCTTTGATTGATTAATTCAAATTAATCAATTCTTCCCCATCAAATTCATTTCTTCTAATCCTCTAATTAATTAAAACAAATCAATTTATGAGTTGTTGAAATTAATTAGCCTTTTCCTATTATTTGAATTTCTAAATTCAAATTACCCACATGCTTCCTAACTTTTAACCACCTAACCTAACTCATTCCATCTAACCACATGTCCCCTTTCCTTGAACACTTTGCCCTCTCATGAGCAAAGCTTTGTGACACTTGTCACTAAGTGTTCCCTTTCATCCAACCTCTTCTAGAAGCTTCTTGACACTTGTCACCATAGAGATGACAAATGTTCCCTTTCATCCAACCTTTCTAGAAGCTTCTTGACACTTGTCACCATGGAGATGACATTGTCCCCTTTAATCCAACCCCTTCTCCTCGCAACCTCCAATTGTTCCCTTTCATCCAACCTCTTTTCTAACCTCCTCCAATTTCACCATTGATATCTTCAGACTTAATCTTGACTGTTGATTCCTGTCATCTCACCCCTAGCCTTGGAAATCCTATAAATAGACCCCATTTTGGAGCAATAAGGATCCCATCTCATTTGCATTTTCAAACATTATTACTATAGGCATATGCAAGTTTAGTTTATCATTTGAGCATTGTTATCATAGCTTAATTGCATCATTTTAGCATATTTTCTAGCATAATCATGGAATCGTGTAGCTTAATCATTATCATTGCTAGCTTAAATGCATCATTTATTATTTAAATCCTCCATCTAGGTGTAGTCAAGTTACTGGAATTTGCCTAACCAGATCTGAGAGAAAAATTCATACTCGCATTTACTAGGAGGCAATAGATCTCTTAGCTATGGTTTTATCTTTCTTTGTTTTAAATTCATTAACCATGCTTGTAATGATCTATTGAGTGTTTTGTGTTGTAGCTGTAGGTATACACTTCACAGGAATGACATTTTGGCGCCCACCGTGGGGCCGAAATTATCATTTTTGGCCTCTTAAGCTTCATCCACATTCCTCTCTGTCAGGTTTAAATTAGAATGTCGTACGAGTCCCTTTCTAGCCTAGTACGACATACTTTGTGACCTAGAATGACAAGAAATCCTAACTCATATGAGCCTTTGGTAAAATTTAAATGTCGTACTATCTCTCATCCTGACTCGTACGAGTTGGTAAAGTGTGTCGTACAACACTCTGCTTTTGTGGTTTTTAAATTGGCTGCATTTTAAGGGTTTGATGCTTTAATTGATTATTACTAACGCTAACCCTGGTCTGTTTGTGAGATTTTTGGCAACCTAACTAGTTTTTGCAGGATGATTTGTTGAAGATTATGCTTGTCGAAGATTCATAAAAACACATCATGACTACTAATGGATCTATTTTACAGGTTGCCTAAAAAGAATTCAACTAAACTCTATGTCTTCTTTAATCTTTTTAGGGACACTTGATTTTGCTAAAGGAATGAACAATCATGTTTTTTTTTTTTTTGATGATAGGCGAGTATGCTCTCGCCTTTCTTAGGTGATCTGAAAGCTAGACTCATCATTTGCTTTCATTAGTGCATATCTTTAGCAGGCCTACCCTCACGAGGAGCTAATAACTCTTAAAGCCATTACGGTCGATGAGAGGGGAATGACCTGTTATCACTGTTTAAGAAATGGGTTTGCTTTTCCCATAATTGGCTAAGTTTTTAGTCAGATACACTATCAACTGCTTCAAGTCTGTGTTAGGTCTTAAGGGTTTAGGGTTTCAATTTTAAATCCCTCAATGTTTGATAAAAAACCCTCTGGTTTCTATTCTTTTGTTACTTTATCCACTTAAGTAATGGGTCTTGGGGTCGTATGAGGTGTCCCCCCTTGTCATTTGCCTAGGTGGTTGTTGAATTAATCGTAAAAATTTATGCCTTATGTCTTTTCTTCCTAATGTTGTCGGGCCCAGTAAGTTGCACACAGCTTTTAGATGGATCTATGGTTTTTGCTATTTTGTTAGGTGAAGTTACGCGTGTTTTAAGACTCATGAAATGGCAAAAGGGAAAAGCGTGTTCAATGGTGTGCATTTGGTCTGGTTTGAAAAGGTTCTATCTCGTTCAAGATCTAACGGCTGGTGTTAGTTCGTAGCCGAAACTAGCAAGTGAAACACCTTTCGCGAAATGGCGAAAAGGTTTGGTGGGACTCTGCAGCGAAGACTTTTCAAATGGCTAAAAGGTGATCAAGTCCAATCTAATCTGACGGTTTGCGTTGTTTCATGGCTGATAAATGCTCATGTGTTATGCCTTGCGAAATAGCGAAAAGGTTTTTCGGCCCACGAAAAGGCAGTTTTAATAAGAGCATAACAGATGCGCAAGTCTCATTTGATCTAACGGTTAGTGCAGCTTCGCAGGAGAAAGATGCTCGACAGTTAGCTTTCACGAAGTAGCAAAATGACGTGGTGCTCCAAGCAAGTAGTCCAGTTGGTCGAGATGGTGAGTAAGATGATGGCACGTGGCAGAAGGTCAAAATAGTCAGCAAGTCGGATCTATGTCTAAAAAGGTGGGTCTGAGAGGTGAGTCATGCCACAGGATAAGAAGTGACCTGGCAGATACAGGTGGCTAGAATGAGGTGGAATTAGATGTGTCCTCTTAGTGAATAAAAGGTGAACATGTCAGTTCAGGAATGACTAGATGCTAGGTAGATGGAGTTGAGTCAGAGGGCCCACGTCTACCGGATTTAGTTAAGTTGTTAAGCATCGAGCAAGTCAAATATAGTCTAAAGGTCCGCGTAAGTTCGCAAAGCTAAAAGGATCATGTTTTAAAACCAACGAAATAGCAAAAAGGTTTTTGGGTCCCGAAGATAGATAAAGCATGAGGTTAAAAGGGGATCAACTCTGATTCAATCTAAGGGTTTGAGTTGTTTCATGGCTACCAACCAATCGAGGGATATGCTTCGCAAAATAGCGAAAGAAAGAGAAGATTCATCTGGGTGTAATGCTAGATGGTGACGTGTTGATTGACACATGGTTTCAGAAGAAATTGAGGGCCCACCAAGGTGTAACCGGCGGTTATAAGGGAAAGACATGTGGCTGACTTTGAACTAAACTCGAAGAGTTTTCCAAAGCTAATAGTTGAGTGCCACGTGGTATTCAGTAACCAGTGAAAGAGTTGCGTAAGTAAAGCAAGCATAAAGGTCTCCCTTAAAGGATGGTCATCTCCAATTTGATCCAATGCTTCACGTTGTTTTGTGGCCCTAAGTTGAAAGCAGTTTAAGCTATGCGAAATAGCGAAAGACCACTAGCCATCAAGATAGAGGCGTGGTTAATAAAGAAGCTGATGGTCCCGATAAGAGTTAAATGCTGAGAAGTTAAAGTTCCATCCAATGCCTAGCATAGCTTCACGAAAGAAAAGTGTTCGGAGGATAAAGCCCATGAAATGGTGAAAAGGAGATAGGGCTCGGTGCTAAGGCAAACCTATTAAGTCAGTGTAAAGACTGACCAAGTTTCATTTGATCGGACAGTTGGCGTGATTTCATTTGACGAAATTGCTTGAAGGTTATGCTCTATGAAATGGCGAAAGAGCGAAAAAGAAAATGTGCAGGCGTGTTGTGACCCGTTGGAGCGAAAATTTTGAATTCTCTCATGAATTCAATTCTGAAGGGACGGCCGAAGCATGCGGTATCAATGTCACAGTTAAGAGCCTAAGTACCATATATGATCATATATCAATCGAATGAAATTATCATTCTAAAGAATTGTTGCAAAGAAAGCGGTTGCAGAGCTATTTTCTTCAAATACAGAGCAAATTCATTCAGTTGCAAAGCAGATTCCTTCAAGCTAAAAACAGGTTTTCTTGTACTCTTGTTTGACAATTTCTTAGCAGTGTGTTTTAATTGAGGTCTTGATTTGTCACAGAACCAGTTGGGGGGTAATAGTTAAATTGCTTGCATATTTTAAGATGGAACCTAAGAGAGAGTTCTCAGGAAAAGTTAATTACTAGGAAAGGGCCATTTGTGATGATTTTCTTGAACAGTTGACATTGTCAACTAATTTGGCATCAAAGGTGAAAGAACTAGTGCCAAGAGCTCCTCGCTTGAAAATAGGAGAGGGGTTATATGATAAGGGTAACTGGTTGAGAGACTCACAGGTTGGGTTGTCTGGGTTGGGGTTGTTCAAAGTTGGATTCGACATGAGAAATTCCCCAGCCCCAATGAACAACATCTGGGAGTTAGATGTGGGAAAATTGGTAGTTCCAGGAGTGTTCATGGACATGGATCTCCTAACTCAGATTGCACATAATTACGATCCAGTCACAAGGAGCATTAGGGTTATAAATGGGAAAGCCCTCATTGAAATAAATAATGAGGAATTCAGAAGTGCTTTTGGGCTCAATGAGTTTACTAATTTTCTAGAACCTATCAATTTCAAATCACTAGCTCAAGTATATAATGCGCAGAGGAACTACCTTAGAAATGGGCCTCTTAAAGAATTCTTTGTGAAGATAGGTGGGTTGAAAGTTGTAGGACCCAACACTGAAGAACCTTTCTCATTGAATCTATTCACCCTTAGGGCTCAGGGATTGTATTGGTCACTTTGCCAGATTTTAGGAGAGGATGCTGAGGTGAATATGCCCACTCATTACATGCTAATGATTGGTCAGATTTTGAATCCTTCTCTTGCAGTAACCTTTGACTATGCTTCCTTTATCACTGATGCTATCCATGAAGGATTGATAGGAATAAAGAATGGGAAAGTGGATAGGCCTTTTGGATGGTATTCCCTCCTCATGCATCTATTTTTATTCAAGGGTGGTGATTATTTTGCAAATGGAATGGATCTTGTAAAAGAGAAAGATGGAGAAAAGATGCTAGTGCAATTATGGAGTACAGTGTTGTCATGGGTCATAAATGATGCTAGTTTCTTAAAGTTTGATAAATTTTTTGCATCAAAGATTAGGACTCTCCTCTGTTCAGAAAATCCAAGAATCCCCAAGGTTCTTTTAGAATTTATTAGACCAAAAGAATTTGCAGAAAGTATAAAAATTGTCCATAATTGGGGTGATATTTACTTATACCCTGTTTCCATAGTTTTCAGAGTATTTGGTTTCAGAGGCACTCCATTTTTATTGCCCTATCAGGTCCCTCTCAAAGTTGGAATTATAGAAGTCCTCAGACAAATTGGTACTGTGCAAGAGGTAGAGCTAACAGGCAGGGGTAAAGGGACTATTTTCCCTATAGTTACTATAGCCCACCAATTTGTAATAACCATGGGAGGTTGGAACTATTTTGAGGATTTTCTTAAACCTTATCATTTGTCAACTGCAGTGTCCAGGTGTGCCAATCCTGAAGATTTCTTCAATGGCATGTTTAGAAAGAGGGCAATATGCAGAGGTAGACCCCATCAATTTTAGTTTCCTAAAGACCTCATTAGAAATGAATTTGATTTAGATGAGTAGGAGCTGAGGAAGGAAAAGTGGGTGGCCTATAAAAAGGCCTTAGACTTTGTACATTAGTTTGATACCAGCTATGACCCATTGTCTAGCTTTCACCCTTTTGAGGAGAAAATAAAGTTCCTAGTTCTTTGCTTTGAGGATGTAATGTAGACTTTGAAAGAAAAGAGGGAGGTTGTAATTAAAAACAACCCTGAGAAGGCAAGAATGGTTCTAAGTAGGTCTGCCTCCACTAGAGCAATCCCTCTTGGTGACTATACATTGCACAAGAAGTCTAATTATAGTGTGCTGATGCCTACAATAGGGGAGCCCTCTACATCTAAAGGAAAAAGGAAGATACAAGATGTCATTGACATCCAAGATAGCCCAAAGAAGTAGAGAGTGGGAAAAGAAATACAATCTGATACACCCTTATACTCTCCATCTCAATCCCCTATTCATATAGGAGATGAACAGGTAGTAGCTCAACAACTGATATAGTTAGGCAGTTTGGGAGAAATAGCTTACACATATGATGAAGTAGAAGAGGGAATGCCAGAAGAGCCCCTTGTTGTTGAGATGAACATCACTACCAATGAATTCAAGGGTTAGGAGTGGGATCCTGAGATCAAGCAAGCCAGTGATGACTTCTTGGATGACAACAACTTTATTACATCAGGAGCATTCATACAATTTGTGTGGAAGCAAAACATTGACAAATACAATGCAAGATGTGAAAAGAGAAAAAGTGAGCAGCCTCATAAGGATCCAATTGTGGTTGAGGAGGAAATAAAACAAGAAATGATAGATGAGTTTAAGACCATCACTCCTGAGCAAGGAAGAGATATGGTGACACAAGCTGGAGTACTCATTCTCCCTAAGTGGGACATAGCAGATGCCTTGGTATTGGAGGCAGTGAGAAAAGAAACCAAACCCATGGAGGGAGTTACTTTTAGCAGAGACAATGCTGCACTAGTCATGTGGTCTCTCAAAAGAGATGAAAATAGGAGAAATAAGGACACCCTAGGGTCAAGTTACCTTGGTGGAATGATAGTGAAAAGAGTGCAGAACATAGGGGTGGTGGAAGCTGCTAGCACTGTGCTAGAGACTACAAAGTTTAGTGTTGCAGTAGCAGAAAGGGAAGCTAAGGAAAAGGTAGACCTCCAAGTTAAGTTGGAGACAATTTTGAAAGCTTACAACAGTGCTAAGGAAGAGGTAAGGGGTAAAGATAGCATTATTGCTAAGTTGCAAAGCCAGTTAATAGGAGAGTACCATCAAGGTGAGTCTTCAACACTTATGATCTCCTCTTCTCCTGCAAGACCTCCACCTACCAGCCCCATTATTGAGTTCCCACCATCTCCAGCACCTTCTAGCTCTCAAATGGTTGAGATCACTCCCCAAGAATTGGAGAATTTAAAACAGGCTCAGGCCTTGTATGCAAAAATGTAGGAAGAAAGAGTAAGGGCTACCATTTCAAGTTTTGCAGACACCATGAGGGCCTCACTATTATATAACAACATAAGCAATATTTTAGATATGTGGAATGAGCTTAATGGAGATAAGGCCATTTTGATGCCTATTTTTGATAAGTGGAAGCCTAGAGAGCAAGATTTGGAGCTTATTTGTGTATCTTATGATGAAGCAGGGGCTGATCCTATCATCAAATCCACTTGTGACACCACAAAGGATCTAGTAAAACTGGCAGAAGGGGTGGACAATGTTGACAGGAAGATCAATTTATACAAGAAGGAGTACACTGATCAGGTTTTTGAATTGCTCCCAGGAATTTTTGTCAACCCAAATCAATTGAAGGACAAACAAGTGTGGCTTAAGGAATTAGAGGCCAAATTGTCAAGTAGAATAAAAGGAATTGTTGACTTAGATGATGCTTCCTTTTTTGTTGGAACAATTTAGGAGATAGAGAGAATCAAATCTCATTATGGTTTTCTCAATTCAGAGGTCAACAAGATGAGGAATTCTTGGAAAAGGTTGGCCAAGGCAAAAGCAAAAGTAATTAACTTCGCATGGCCAGCTGATGATGTATACAATGAGTGGACAAGAAAATATGTCATCTGGGATGTAGAGCAGTTAGAAGGCAGTCCTGAATAGTTAGAAGAGGTTGCAACCAGACAACAAGTAGAAGAAGCTGCGGAGGTCGAAAAGGACTTGTAACCGTATTTGTAAAAGATTTTGTAACTTCTTCTTGAGAAGAAATGATTGTAACAAATTCTCCTAGGAAAGTCCGAAGCTATGTGCATCCATGTTGTTATAAATGGATACCAGGACTAGTAGAAAAATGATCGCAAAGACTTGTAAGAAAACGCTGTAGAAATTTATCTAAGCTTTTCCAAGTTTTTAATGGAGAATATTCGAAGGTTTCTTGTAATACTTTTTTGAAGAAAATATCAATATACAGACCATTGGTTTTGAGTAAAAACTTTGTGTTGTCTTCAAATGTGTTTGCAAGTGTTTACTATTTCATTTTAAATAATCCAGGGTTATTTCGTTTGAATAGGGGTTGTAAGGCAATCTTCAGTAGATGTGTTTCTTAGCTTTTCTCTTCAGGAGGGAAATTAAATATGCAGGGATCACTTCCACCAATAAATTCCTTGTGAGATATTTTGAATCTTGATGAGAATAGTTTCTGTTGGTATGCATAAATTCTTATATGTGTCAGGCATATATAGGGATCTACAGAAGCCAAACTAATGGGATATGTATAGATATTTGACTGTGGGAGTATTGTTTGAGCTTAGATGACTCTGTGACCTTGGATAAGGCACTGGTATAGATTGAGGTTGTCTATTACATTTTTTGTAGGTCAAATATTGAATATGAGTACAATTTTCATTCCTTTGTTTCAGTAAGTTTTAAGGTGATTAGATCCACTGGTTTTCTGGACTGGTTTGTTGTGGATTTATCTTTTAAAAGTGTGAATTTAGTTCACAAAGGTATACCTACTTGGACTCTGAGTATGTCCGAAGTGTAGAAGGTTAAATCAAACCTTGTCATATGTTGTCCTAGAAGATTCCTTCTCTTTAACATCTCTTCTGCATAGAGTTATCATGTTATTATAAGGATGTTGAAGTGAATCAGATTTTGAAGACAACATGACCTATGTGAGAATGGCTAATGCCAAGTAATCCAACCCACTATAAAATAAATGTGATTTGATAAAAATCAAGTCAATGGCAGTGCTCAGGAATAACTCTCCTCTGTACCTTCAGGTATATCAAAGCTTGGTTTTCAAGGCAAGGAGACCTCTTAATTGAGTATTATACCACGATGCGCTGAACGGATCCCTTACTAGTTTCAATTAAATTAGAAGCTACTCAACTCACCTTCGAAAGGGTGATAATATTTGTGAAAGAAAGATAGTAACTCTCCCAAGACACTTGTCATATCGTGCCCCCATTAGCGTTTGAGGTTGGATAATATGACGTTGAGAATCCATTGCGTGAGACTCAGCAGCTATATTTTGATTAGCTATTGGGTGTGTACCTAAGTTTGCAAGCAAAGGTTTTCTCTCCTCAGCCAACTTCCTTAGGTTTTAGCATGCTTGGAGTCACTTATCACATCATGTGTCTACTATGTATTCATCCCTAAATTGAAAAATCAGATATCTAAAACTAGAAAACAGAGGCAAAACATTAAACTTCAGTGATCAAAATTCAAACAAACAAACACTTTTTATCCCTGCTTTGTTATATGTCATACGAGTCAGGTTCTCTGTCATATGAGCTAATCATTTATCATATGGGATTTATCTTTTGTTGTATGGCTTAGTAAGGTTTGTCATATGAGTAATCAGTTTTATCGTATGGTTTAGAAAGTATTGCCGTACGAGCCTCTGTTGTTTCACATGAAAATCTCAGTTTGTTGTATAGGCTTCTATTTCTTATCGTTTGAGGCTATATGATATGTCGTATGAGTCTTTGTATTTGTCAGTCTAGAGCTACCACTTTGCATGACTTTTTCAGATCTATCATTCTTGTTTGATCAATTTTAATCATAAGCATCCATTCTCTATCATTTTGTGCTTGGATTATCTCCTTTGTTTGCTTTGTCAAGTTATCATCTGTCAAATCAGACTTGAGAACATAAACACCTCAAGATTTTCAAGTGCTCACCCTCAACAAGTTCAAGATCTAAACATCTCAAAGTGCATTATGTTGGGAAAAATGGTGTCTCAACCTTGCATTTATGCGAGGTTACTATTTATAGTAAGTGTTCATTTGAGCACGAAATGGTGCGAAACTCTCCCTGAAGCTTCTGGTTGGCTAGATAAGCATTCCGGTAAAGTTGCGTCGCAAGGTCACAGCTAGTTTTGAAGATATTAAAGTTTTCATCTTGGAGGGATGCAATAAAATGTTTAAACTTAATTTTGGGGACTTTAGAGGCTCCTAAACACATTGAAAAGTGGCTGTAACCGGCAAAGTGGGTTACAAGGTGATAGAGCACTTCGCGAGCTTTCCGGCGCTTCAAACGGTTCGTCAATCGGACACCCGGTTCTCAAGTTATGGCCTCCGGAAGTTTGTACTCTTGAAATAGGAAAAATAATTTGTATCGAATATATAAATGAGCTGTAAAAAGGGAGCGACACGTGTTGATGTGTGCTTTAACATGTCATAGGGCATCTAGAAGGAAGATAAGGTCGGCTACACCTTATTGGGTGGTTTTAGCCCATGGTTTTGTAATACCGTTTGACGGTTTCTTGTATTGTATCTCCTATTTATGAGGTGTGAGAGATAGAGGTTGTGTGTAAGAGTCTTATGGCTATTGAGTTGCCTTGGAATCTCTGATTAATGGTACTCCTATGAAGAGCTTGCTCTGCAAGTATGTTGTAATCTATTTTTGATTGTTGAATAAAATATTGAGCTGCTTTTGGAGTGTGGGGTTTTTCTCCCGAAAGGGTTTTCCCCACGTAAATCACTGTGTTGTGGTATGAATGCTATTATAACTATCTCTATTTTTCTTTAACTGTTGTAACGATCTGAAAAAGTTTTGCATTACCCTCCTCTCAAGGTTAGTGTAGGAAGTTGTTTCCGCTACTTAACTTCCTTACAAGTGGTATCAGAGCCTGATCACCTTTGGTTTCAATTGTGGGTAGTTGGGTTTTTTGAACTAATCCAGATTTGAGTGGGAGCTTGTGCAGAAGACACTTTTTGATCTTGTTGCAGGAATATTCAGATGGCGAGTTCGTCAGGGAGAATAGAGGTGGAGAAATTTAATGGAAGTAATTTTGAGATGTGGAAGCTGAAGATGGAAGATCTACTAATAGATCGAGATCTTTGGGATGCTGTTGATACGAATGTCAAAAGGCCCTCAGATCCTACTGCGGCAGCTCAATATGATGTTATGGACCGAAAAGCCAAGGGTCTAATCAGACTGTGCCTGGCAGACTCTGTTCTAATCAATGTCCATGAAGAAAACTCTGCAAAGAAGCTATGGACTAAGCTTGGTGAGATGTATCAAGTGAAATCTTTATTAAATCAAATTTTCTTAAGAAAGAAATTGTATTCCTTGAAGATGGAAGAGGGTGGATGAATTGCAGACCACCTGGAAGCATTCAATATGTTGGTGGCTCAATTAGTATCCGTCGGTGTTAAGATGGATGAGGAGGAGAAATGTCAGATCTTGCTTTGTTCTTTGCCTGATTCATGGGATTCTCTTGTTATGGCTATCGGTAGTACTTCTGTTGTTTTGAAATCTGAAGACGTGGTGGGTGCCCTACTCGGTGAAGAGATGCAAAGGAAGGTATCCATCAGTTCAAAGGAAGCCCTAACCGTTCGTGGAAGACCTAAGGAGAAAGGCAAGAAGAATGAGAAGCGTGACAAGTCCAAATCCAAAGGGAGATCGAAATCTCCTGGAAAGTCCAAAGTCATTTGCTGGAACTGCGGTAAACCGGATCACATCCGTAAGGACTGCAAAGAAGAAAAGAAGAAGAAGAAAAAGAAAAAGTTCGATTCTGATTCTGAGTCCGACAAGGAAGATGGCGATGCATTTATTGCGGCTTTGGCAACTCATGCAGGTAATGATGCCTGGCTAATTGACTCAGGTGCATCGTTTCATATGACTTCCAATAGAGATTGGTTTTTTGAATATGAAGGATTTAATGGAGGTAAGGTGTACTTGGGTGATGATTCACATCTAGACATTGTTGGTCGAGGTAAAGTTAGAATCAAGTTTTCTGATGGTAGAATAAAAAAGATTAATGGTGTGCTGCATATCCCTGGATTAAAACGAAACCTGTTATCTGTGAGCAAACTGATAGATGCGGGTGTGCAGGTAGTCTTTTTTGAAACAGGATGTAAGATGATTAAGGGTGCTATGGTAGTTGCTAGAGGTGTCAGGTTTGGCACTTTGTATAAGCTTGAAGCATACACTATTGAGTGTAATAGCACTTCTGTAAAAAGTAAATCTGCGGATACTTCACTGGAAGATTTGAAGGTTTCACCTTCAGCAGATGGAAATGGTTTTTGGGTACCTAAGGGTGCTCTTTCGTCTGAAGCAAAGTTACCTGCAGAGAAGACTATGTTATGGCACCAGAGACTTGGCCACATTGGAGAAAAGGGTCTAAGGACCTTGAAAAATAAAAACCTTGTTGAAGGTTTGAATGACTGTAATCTTCACTTTGATTTTTGTGAGCATTGCATTTATGGAAAACAAAACCGCGTTCAGTTTTACTCGAGTTCTCATAAAACTTGTGGTGTTTTGGATCTTATCCATTCTGATGTGTTTGGTCCAGTAGATGTCTCTTCGATTGGAAAATCCACATATTATGTTTCATTTATTGATGATTTTAGTAGAAGGACATGGGTTTATTTTCTAAAGAGAAAATCTGAAGTTTTTAGTCGTTTTAAAGAATTTAAAGCAATGGTTGAGTTGCAGACTGGAAAGAAAATAAAATGTTTGAGAACTGATAATGGCGGTGAGTTTTGCTCTAATGATTTTGATAGATTCTATAAAGACTATGGAATTAACAGGCAGAAGACAACTCCGTATTCTCCATAGCAGAATGGAGTTGTAGAAAGAATGAACAGGACACTGATGGAGAAGGCTAGGAGTATGTTGAGTGGTGCTGGTCTCGAACAAAAGTTTTGGGCTGAAGCTGTTGCCACTGCTTGCTACCTGATTAACAGGTCTCCTACATCAGCTCTTGTTGATAAAATTCCTATGGAAGCATGGTCAGGTCACAAGCCTTCATTGAGACATCTTAGAGTTTTTGGTTGCAAGGCATATGCACATGTGCCAAAGGAGAAGCGAACAAAGCTGGAGAACAAGGCTGTGAAATGTATCTTCATCGGGTATAGTTATGGTGTGAAAGGATACAAGCTTTGGGACCCTGTTGCACAAAAGGTAATTCACAGTAGAAGTGTTATTTTTAGAGAAATTAAGTCTCCTTTTGTTACATTGTAGCCAGAACAGACTAAAAAAGAAGATGTGATTCAACTTCCTTCTACACCTGAAAGAGTTGAATCGAGACCCCTAGATAGGCAAGAAGTTGAGGAGAGCTCGTCTAGCTCTGAATCTTCAGAAGAGGAAGAAGAACCTCCAACTTAGCTTGTTTGAAGGTCTACAAGACATAGACAACCACCTGAAAGGTATTCACCTAATGATTGGAGATGTATTTTTGCTCTAAATACTAGTGTGGATGAACCGAAATCTGTAGAAGAGGCATTAGGTATGAATGATGCAGAATCCTGGAAGATTGCTATGGAGGAAGAAATGGCAGCTTTGAAAAAGAATGATACATGGGATCTTGTACCATTGCCTGAAGGATAAAAACCTGTTGGTTGTAAATGGGTGTTCAAGAAAAAGATTGGTTCAGATGGAAGCATTGAGAAGTATAAAGCAAGGTTGGTTGCAAAAGGCTACTCTCAGGTTGAGGGTGTTGATTACGGTGAGATATTTTCTCCTGTTGCAAAAATGACGTCCATTAGATTTTTGCTTTCTATTGCTACTGCTTATGATTTAGAGGTTGAGCAAATGGATGTGAAAACTGCTTTCCTTCATGGTGATTTGGAGGAAGATATTTATATGACACAGCCGGAGCACTATGTGGTGAAAGGCAAAAGTAATTTGGTCTGTAAATTGAAGAAATCTTTGTATGGCCTCAAACAAAGTCCTAGGATGTGGTACCAGAAATTTGATACATATGTGTTGAGTTTGGGATTTGAACATTCTAAATCAGATCACTGTGTTTATTATAAATCTGATGGTGATCATTTCTTATTCATTGCATTGTATGTTGATGATATGTTATTCATTGGTAAAGGGAAAGGTATGATTTCAGAACTGAAGTCTCAGCTCGCTGCTAAATTTGAAATGAAAGATCTTGGTGCAGCAAAGCACATTCTTGGGATGGAAATTAGAAGAGATAGGGTGAACAGAAAGCTATGGCTAGGCCAGAGTAAGTATGTGAATTCAATGTTACAGAGGTTCAACATGCAGAATTGTAGACCATTGAGTGTTCCTTTTACAGTTGGAATGAAACTATCTATTTCAGATTGTCCTACATCCCCATTGGAGATGGAAGACATGAGCAGAGTGCCTTACCAGAGTGCAGTTGGAAGCTTGATGTATGCTATGGTCTGTACTAGACCAGACATTGCCCAAGCAGTGGGAGTACTTTCTAGATATATGTCTAATCCTGGTAGAGTTCATTGGGATGCAGTCAAAAGAGTCTTCAGATATTTGAAGGGTACTTCAGAGTATTCTTTGTGTTATCATGGTAATTCAGTTGGAGACATGACTTCCCTTGATATCCATGGTTATGTGGATTCAGATTGGGCAGGTGATATTGATAGCAGAAGATCCACCAGTGCTTATGTGTTTACTTTGTTTGGTGGTGCAATTAGTTGGATGAGTAAGCGATAGGCTATGGTTGCTCTATCCACTACTGAAGCAGAGTATATGGTAGCTACTCATGCTTGTAAAGAGGCCATTTGGCTTAAGAGACTGTGTTCGGATATTGGAATAAAACAAGGTACAGTGACAGTTTACTGTGACAGTCAGAGTGCAATTAGCCTAGCTAAGAACCCGACATTTCATGCCCGGACCAAACATATTGATGTTCAGTATCATTTTGTTAGAGATATGGTCAAAGATGGTAGGGTGAAGCTGGTTAAGGTGGAAACTTTGATGAATGTTGTAGATGCTTTAACTAAGGCTGTGAGCACAGAGAAGTTCAGATGGTGTTCAGAGTCTATGGGCCTTATGGCCCCTAGCAATTGATTCATTGTGTTGACATTCCCTTCCGCTCTTGCAAGGTGTTTGACAAGTGGGAGATTTGTTGGGAAAAATGGTGTCTCAACCTTGCATTTATGCGAGGTTACTATTTATAGTAAGTTTTCATTTGAGCACGAAATGGTGCGAAACTCTCCCTAAAGCTTCTGGTTTGCTAGATAAGCATTCCGGTAAAGTTGCGTCGCAAGGTCACAGCTAGTTTTGAAGATATTAAAGTTTTTGTCTTGGAGGGATGCAATAAAATGTTTAAACTTAATTTTGGGGACTTTAGAAGCTTCGAAATGCCCTGAAAAGTGGCCGTAACTGGCAAAGCAGGTTATGAGGTGATAGAGCACTTCGCGAGCTTTCCGACGCTTCAAACGGTTCGTCAATCGGACACCCGGTTCTCAAGTTATGGCCTCCGGAAGTTTGTACTCTTGAAATAGGAAAAATAATTTGTATCGAATACATAAATGAGCTGTAAAAAGGGAGCGACACGTGTTGATGTGTGCTTTAACATGTCATAGGGCATCTAGAAGGAAGATAAGGTCGGCTACACCTTATTGGGTGGTTTTAGCCCATGGTTTTGTAATACCATTTGACGGTTTCTTGTATTGTATCTCCTATTTATGAGGTGTGAGAGATAGAGGTTGTGTGTAAGAGTCTTATGGCTATTGAGTTGCCTCGGAATCTCTGATTAATGGTACTCCTGCAAATAGCTTGCTCTGCAAGTATGTTGTAATCTGTTTTTGATTGCTAGATAAAATATTGAGCTGATTTTGGAGTGTGGGGTTTTTCTCCCGAAAGGGTTTTCCCCACGTAAATCACTATGTTGTGGTATGAATGCTATTATAACTATCTCTATTTTTCTTTAACTGTTGTAACGATCTGAAAAAGTTTTGCATTACCCTCCTCTCAAGGTTAGTGTAGGAAGTTGTTTCCGCTACTTAACTTCCTTACACATTATCACCCTCTTTGGTAAACTAATCACTCAAACATAGTTTCTCATTAGGATCTATCATCTTTTATCACGAAACTGAAATGTTTGGTTAGGATATATCTTTCCTACTGGACTTGATTTTTATCAAATCATCATCATTGCACTCCAAAACCGAAGATCAAAAAACTTGCAAACCTTTAAACACTTGAACCATATTTTCATGTCATATTGTGTTATCACATTTAAATTGACAATTGATCACTTACCAAAACAACTTTTGGACAATTGAACCTCTGAAACGAAAACAAAAACATTTGAAATAGCTGAAAATCATATCAACATGACAAACCAAAGCAAAATACAAGTAACAAGACAACATATCAGAGAAATCAAACAAGTCCAAAATAAAAATCCAACTATGTTAAAACCTCACAAGAGTTCAAATACATCTCAAAAGAAAGGTGGCTCTTTTATGCAACTCTTAAAAATAGCCCTAAAGGATTTGGCTAAAGAACATCAAAATTGTACACCTATGTCTAGCAATGGATCATTGCCCCATAAACAAATTGACTCTCCAAAGGCATCTATTCTTATAACTCCTAAAAGCTTGCAAAAATATTCCATAGCATCATCACCAAAGAATACATCCAAAGATGAAGTTCCCCAAGGGATATCCATAATTGCCATCAAACCTATTTTAGAGGATCCTATTCAAAGCTCATCTCCTTCATATCCAAGCATTAATTCATTGCAGCATCCCCATAATGCTCTCTTGCAAATTGAAGTCCTTATTCATAGAACTCTTGTTAAATGAGTCCTAATAGATGGGGGAGTTGGCTTGAACATTTTCTCTTTGAGTCTTGTTTGTGGTCTAGGATATTCCGAAGATGCAATTGATCCCAAGAAAAAGATAAAAATCAAACCCTATGGTGAAGAAGAGCATTCCTGTAAAGGAGTTGTGGTATTACCCCTCAGAGTAGGACCTTTGCAGAAAGACACAACATGCCAAGTTCTAGACGTGGACCTACCATACAATATACTCTTGGGAAGACCATGGATACAGGACATATAAGATATTACATCAACATGTCATCAGTGCTTAAAATTTTCATGCAATGGACAGGAAATCACAATATCAATAGACTCAAATCCATTGTAGTGTTGTAATAATCTGAAATCAGCTAAAAAGGTCATTGTTTCACATAATAGGGAGGCAACATCTTCAAGCACACAATCCAAGGAACAATCATTTGCATCAATTCTATCAAACATGGAAAAACAAATGCAACTAAGAGATCAAGGGACCGGAGAATATTTTCTATCATAAACAAACAAACAAGAGCAACTTGAAATTGAAAGGGATGAAGAAACATATATAGATGTCGATGTAGTTCACGTGTATGCAGGACAAAAGTTAGGAACTAGCCTACTTGAATCAAAATCACATTCAGTTGACATGGACTTAACCGAGGACGATCAGAAGTTTCTTATGCGAGGTCATTCTGACAAGAGTATTGTTCTAGACATGGAAATACATATTGAAAGCTTTGATATCTCTATCATGACCCCATATATCTTTGACATAATTCAACATGAGGACCCTTTATCCTTAACCCCTCCTGAACCTATGGACTGGGAAAATGAAGGACATACTGCCATTGATACCTTTCCTAATGACCAGGCCATATCCTTATATCTTAATGAAATCAAACCCGCAATAACTTTCACCAAGGATTCCACTAATGTATCTTCCAGTGAAGTGGGTGTTAAATCTCCTAGTCTCAAAAGTAAAAATCAAGAAAAGAATATCAAGTCTAATGCTGAAAACCATTTATTGGCAACATTAGATTAAGAAAAAGTAAAAGTAAAGGACACATCTAATGGTGAAAACCTCCTCGAGGCACTAGAGGATGGGAGATTTGACACCTTACCTAAATTTTATCAAGAAAGGTCATCCAATTTGATAGAATCAGTAGAAGCAATTATCATTGGCACAACTGATCTATATCCAGCAGCTTCTCTATCAAAACATGAAGTACAAAAATATTTGGTACCCTTCAAAAGATGGCAAATCAATTTTACCTGTTTATATATAGACATTCCAGGGTTCGATCCATAGCTTACAATACATCACCCAAATATCAGTCCAGGAGTAGGCATCAATAATGATACACAACATGGATCGGGAGAAGACATCAATAATGATACACAACATGGTTCAGGAGAAAGAATTCTATTCATCACACCACAAGGTCATACCATCCCAAAATCATACAAATTAAGCTTTCCATGCACCAATAACACAACAAAGTATGAAGCTTTTCTTACAGGTATCAAAATGGATATAGAATGGAACATTACACAACTTCAAGTCTTTGGTGACTCTTAGCTCGTCATTAATCAAATTAATGCCTTATAAAAAGATGGTTGATGATATCAAGAAATAACTTTTCAGAAGATTCCAAGAAATGACAACAAAGCAGTAGATGCCATGGCTACACTTGCTTCTCTCCTTCAGACATAGGAAAATCAATAGCGTTATAAATTCCTGGTGGAAGAGTTGTTTTACCCTGCTCATAATTGTCCTGATTCCCAAACTATCTGTCACCTTGTGGGGCATGATTCCTCACACTATGACCAAACTTACACATACTTGAAAGATAAAACCTTACCTCCCCACTTATCAAAAAATCAAAAGAGAAACTTTATTCACCAATCCTCCCATTTTACCCTTGTCACAGATACCCTGTTTAAACGACGTCTAGACGGTACTCTTTTATGATGTCTCGAACAAGAAGAATCTGAGAAGGCCTTACATGAAGTCCATAATGGCATTTGTGGCACTCATTCAAGTGGTCTTACCCTTTCTAAAAAACTCATACGCTTGGGCTATTATTGGCCAACTATGGAACGAGATCTTTTCAGATAGCTAGAGCATGCAAACAATGTCAAATCCATGGGATTTTGATTCATGCACTAGCACAAGAACTTCATGCTTTGGCAACATCTTGGCCTTTTTGCCAATGGGGTCTTGATCTAGTAGGAAAGATAAATCCTTCTTCATCTAATAGTCACAAATTCATCCTTGTAGCTACAAAATATTTCACAAAATGGATTGAAGTAGTACCTCTCATAAATATTATAGGAAAACAAATTGCTGCATTTATCTTGAATTACATCATCTGTCGCTATGGAATACCAGTGACCATTATCACTGATAATGGGAGACAATTCAAGAATCAAGATGTACAAGAGCTATGTGAGAAGTTCAAGATCCAACACAGATTCTCCACACCCTACTATCCACAAGGGAATGGGCAAGCAAAAGCATCAAACAAAACTATTTTGAAAATCCTCGAAAAGACAGTGAATGATGTTGGAAGAGATTGGCATATTCAATTAAACCATTCTCTATGGGCCTACCATACCAGTATACGCACACCAAAAGGTGCTACACATTTCTCTCTTATTTACGGATCAGAAGCAATATTGCCAAACAAAGTAGAGATACCCTCTCTACGTGTATCACTAAAAGGTCTCATCCGAGATGAAGAACAACGAGTATCTAGACTGCAAGAGTTAGAACTGATCCATGAATGAAGACAAATGTCTTTGATCATTTAAAGGTATATCAACAAATAATGTTTTAGAGCTATAATCACAGGGTCAAACCATGAATCTTTCAAGTAGGGGAACTAGTACTAAAGGAAAATCCACGAAACCAGTCAGATCGAGAAAAGAAAGCAAAATTTGAACCAAACTGGTTAGATCCGTTTGTGGTCACAGTAGTATTTGGGTCAGGAGCATATTAGCTATCAACACAAGATGGGGATCAGCTTGAGGAACCCATCAATAGCATGCATCTGAAGAAGATTTATGTCTGAAAAAGTAGAAAATCCAAAAATAGTGAAAAAGCAAAAAGTAAAAAAACAGTGGAAAAACAAAAAAAAATAGTGAAAAAGTAGAAAATCCAAAAATAGTGGAAAAGAATAAAAATCCAAAAACAGTGGAAAAAAAGAAAAATAAAAAACAGTGAAAAAGCAGAAAATCCAAAAAAAAATCAAATATGAGAAAAAGTGCAATAAAAATAGATGGCGAAAACCTAGCAAACAGGCGCTATCTGTCAGCTATCTCTTCCATCTATTAGTTCATGCATCTTTCTACTTGCATTCATTTTCCATTAGCGTTGTTCATATGCATCATGGAGCCTTTGTATATATGCAGGCATCCCAGCTAAATCTCTCGCCATGGTTTGGATCATTGGGTATATCATAATGAATTTGTTTCTAGGCTTGGGGCAAAATCCTACACTTAGCTGGGTGCAAAACTTTTGACCAAAGAGGTAGAACAAACAGTTAGACAACTCTTATCAAGAGAAAATGTGACCTATCCAACATTGAACATGAGATCAAATTATCAACCATCAAACTATCACAAAGTCAGTCTAAGCACATAACACACTTTTCAAAGGATGATAGCTTTTGGATAATGATTTTAACATGATTGTTCAACTTTTCTATAATTGATTTTCATTATCATGATTTTTTAGTGACTCCAGGATGTCTTTGACTAGAGGAACAAGGAAGGAACATGATATTTTTCTTGTCTACTATCTGAAAATTAATCATTAATATGTGCAAATTTGTCTCAGGACATGATCAACGGAGTATCATCGAAGACATTTCCGATTTGCGTATTCAAATGGTTAATTGCCTTTTTTATGCAAGCAACACTCAGGTCATCTTTGGTTAATTATACCTTGATGCTTGTGCTAACTTGCCATATCAAAATCCAGGAAAGAAGTGCTTCGGTCATCATGTTTAATAATACCATCGATGTTTGCACTCACTTCCCACATTTTAAAAAACTCAATGATGATAAAATGCAATAATCCAGTGACTGGTCCGTTTGTAGCTTTGCATTTAGCTTGCATTTCATTCTTGCATGGGATCTTGCATGCTCCTTTTCTCCAAGGTTAAATCTATCATAGGAATCATCAAGGTGTCATCACAAGTGTATACACAATTAGAATGATGACTCATATCTCTCTAGATTTTGACGACCCAACGAAAATCTTATGCTACTCTCTCAATAGAATCAACATTAGCATATCTGAATCTTTCTGCAACTTGATATCAATAAACTGTTAGTTCTTTATTCAATCAATCTTATCAATTCTATCAATCAATCACATCTAAATCTATTTTCTCATGTCTTATACAGGATGTATCTTTCCTGAAACCAAACATTTTGATCATGTCTTATACAGGATAAATCATTCCTAAAACTAGATGCTTTGATCATCTTTGTCTTATACAAGAGGTGTCATTCTTGAAACCAGACTGAATCTTGATCTTATCAATCTAACCAATCAAACTTTATCAATCATCAAGAAACACATCACCGTGATTGTAGAACTCGCATTTTCTTCAACCACAGTTGTAGACATCAAATCATTTCTAATCGGGATATCAATTTTGCAAAGATCTCAAAACTCCAAAGATCAATTATCTCAATTAATCTCCCAAGGGGGCATCACCGTATCAAAATCTATCAACCAACAGTTGGGGCATCCTATCGAACCAATATCATCATCAAAATGAGATTATTCTTTTAATCAACGCATCATCACACCTCATTTCGAAGAGGGGCAAAATGTATACACCTAAAAATGGTCTGAAGATAATTAATTAAATAAGCAATTATTTAATTAATCTCCCTCCCCAATTTAATTGAATTCATCAACAATTTGATTAAATCCCCCCTTTTCATCTACTTATTAATCAATCTAAGGATTTATTTAATAGGTTCATTCTCATAATCCCCTTTGATTGATTAATTCAAATTAATTAATTATTCCCCATCAAATTCATTTCTTCTAATCCTCTAATTAATTAAAACAAATCAATTTATGAGTTGTTGAAATTAATTAGCCTTTTACTATTATTTGAATTTCTAAATTTAAATTACCCACATGCTTCCTAAATTTTAACCACGTAACCTAACCATTCCTAAACCTAACCCATTCCAGCTAACCACATGTCCCCTTTCCTTGAACACTTTTCCCTCTCATGAGAAAAGCTTTGTGACACTTGTCACTAAGTGTTCCCTTTCATCCAACCTTTTCTAAAAGCTTCTTGACACTTGTCACCATAGAGATGACAAATTTTCCCTTTCATCCAACCTTTCTAGAAGCTTCTTGACACCTGTCACCATGGAGATGACATTGTCCCCTTTAATCCAACTCCTTCTCCTAGCAACCTCCAATTGTTCCCTTTCATCCAACCTCCTCCAATTTCACCATTGATATCTTCAGACTTAATCTTGACCATTGATTCCTGCCACCTCATCCCTGGCCTTGGAAATCCTATAAATAGACCCCATTTTGGAGCAATAAGGATCCCATCTTATTTGCATTTTCAGGCATTATTACTATAGGCATATGCAAGTTTAGTTTATCATTTGAGCATTGTTGTCATAGCTTAATTGCATCATTTTAGCATATTTTCTAGCATAATCATGGAATCATGTAGCTTAATCATTATCATTGCTAGCTTAAATGCATCATTTATCATTTAAATCCTCCATCTAGGTGTAGTCAAGTCACTGGAATTTGCCTAACCAGATCTGGGAGCAAAATTCATAGTTGCATTTACTAGGAGGCGATAGATCGCTTAGCTATGGTTTTATCTTTCTTTGTTTTAAATTCATTAACCATGCTTGTAATGATCTATTAAGTGTTTTGTTTTGCAATAGCAGGTATACACTTCACAAGCATGATAGTCGTATGTATTCATGATGCGATATCTGATTGGATCGACACCCTTTGTCATCGAGCGATTCCCTTGTATGAGGGTGTTGAGACAGTATGGCAGGATATAGGGGATACCACAAGATAGAACTCATTATGCTCAGTAGAGATTGGATGTGGCTGCTTGGGGGCCTTCTATTTCATATGGCTAGGCATGTGTAGAGTATCGATCATTGGGGCCTCTGGATTGGGATTATCTTCTAGGTGTGATAGATAGCGGGATGACACATGAGTATGCCATGCATTGTACTATACATAAGTTTTCGAGGCTGACACGTCCGGATGAGCTAGAGCTAGTTTTAGATGAGGATGATGAGAGGCTATGATGCAGAGCTCCTAGATGATGGAGGGATGGTGGGGGGCAAGAGGTGGAGGCAGAGATGATAGCGGAGATGGAGATGGATATGGAGGAGATGCAGGAGATCATGGTGTTGGATATGACAATGGAGGAGCTAATGATGGGGGGATGAGGGAGATGATGATTAGGGAGATAGTCGAGCAGTGGTCATAGCATGGACAGGCACACCAGGAGCTAGCAGTTCTAGATTTTCTAGAGATGTATATACAAATTGGATGGCTTGGGTGGTCAGATGCAAGAGATTAGGTCCAGGGGATCAGGGGCATCAGGTCCCAGAGCAGGAGGTTCCCCCAGTTGAGTAGGTACCTAAGATAGTATCATGGGCTGAGCAGCCACAGGCAGAGGCACCTCGATGGATCCTCATTAGGATGTTGTCTCCTTAGCAGCAGGCTTAGATTATGGACTTATAGGCTCAAGTTCAGCAACTAGAGAGTCAACTAGTAGAGAGGGATTATCAAATGGCCCAGCTAGATACTCAGATGGCTTCTCTCATAGTCAAGAAAGATGCAGCTAAGGATAGGTGTCGGTAGGCCAAGGCACAGGTACAGTTGTTAGGAGAGTCTATTTCAGGGAGGACTACCCTAAAGATGATACATCGAGGGATCTGAGAGGCTGAGTATTATAGGACCTTATACTTTACTATTATTCCTGCTGATCGGAGGGCTCCAGGATTTTCACAGCTGAGCAGGAGATCGGGATAGAGCTAGACTAAGAGTTAAGGAGTGACAGGGCCACTTCAGAGAGATCCCCCAAGTGGGGACTCAAATACAGGGGTAGGAGTTGGTGCTACTATACCTGTCGTATCAGGATAGAGTTCCACTTCGCATCCTAGTGGTCACACTGATAAGGGATATTGATCCATTCATGTACACACCTTTTTGTGATGAGATATTGATGATTCCCGTGATGTATATTTGTGATGTATCTCATATATTTTGTGATATCATTGTACCTTGGACATTGATCTTGTTTTGATGATATGATATGCAGTCGATCCTATTCGCTCTACATGACCTATGAGATAATGGATGCATTCTATTTGATATATGATTATGTTGTGCAGTTACTTTCATGATGTACACTTGACGTATGCTTTAATTTCTATATGCTTATAAATTCTAGATGGTGGATATATGATGATATAGTATTTACATGATGTATGCAAATGCAAATATGTATGGTGATGCTTATAAGTTCTATGTGACGTATGTGCAATGCAATTTTCTATGTTTATGATATTTTTATGATTTTCTCATGCATGTTAATATGAGATGGATGCAATGCAATGAAATGGTGCTACTTTTTATGATTTGAGATTAGATGAATGCCATGCAATGATCTAACTAAATGAATGAATGATTTGATGCTTTATATGAATGATGTCTTAGTATGCAATGGTTACATGAGATGAACTAACTTATCATGCAGGATGAATGAATTGATTATTTTTGCTATTGTCCAATGTACTTAATCACGTAATAAGAGAGATAACACCATGTTAGTCTTTGGCCTTGGAAAAAATGAGCATTGTGATCCCATTCAAAATGAAATGTATTGGAGTTGAGGAAAAATCAACTCTACAGCTTCCAAAGATCACCTACATGCAAACCTATCACGGAAAGAGAAGCAAAATAGCTACAGAGGCCAGAATTCAGAGATCTAGAAAAGAGGAGTCATATTGATTGTGCAACAAGAATGCAATTCAATAATTATAGTTGTTATGAAAAATACAAAGAGAGAATCCTTATAAGAGGATACTCAAAACCCTAAAGGTGAAAACCCTAAAAAATTATAAGATTCCTAAGTTTAGCTTAAGCATAGAGTATAATAGACTAATAATTAGATAAATAATTATTAGCTAATAAAATATTACTCTAACACCCCCCCTTAAGATGAACTTAGGGAGTAGCTAAAAAACAACTAAGGACTAAAAAAGCATGTAAAAAATGCAGGAAAGCAACAATGGGTCCCAACAACTAGACCTGATGAGGCACCCAAGTACAATAAAATCTCTGTAAATTGGAGAAAAAGGAGAAAAGCCTGTGGGAACAAAACTCCTCTCCAAGAAGAGATGAAAGCTCAAGTGAAGGACTAAGAAGCCTCCAAACAAGAGTGTTCTAGAAGATAGGAACAAAAAAAGCATGAAGAACACCATTGAAGCATGAAATAGCTACACACTGTTGAAGAGTAACTGCTGATCTACATAACCTCCACTGAAATAGAACATGACCAAGTAGAGAAGACTGTAATCTGCATGAGTTCCCTCAAATGACACTACTTGAATCAGATGGCAAACAAAGGCAAACAACTGAACTCAAAGATACAGATGGCATGAAACACCAAAGCCTGAAGAGTTGATCAATCAACCTAGGAAGGATTAGAACAATAGGACAAACCTCCCCATAATGCTGAAAAGGGAGAGGAATAGGTACACTGAAAATAATGGCCAACAAGAGTTGCATGATGAAGAACCAGGAACATCGAAGGTGCAGAGAAAGTATATAGTGTTGTGGAAGCAACACTCACTTGACAAAGGTAGATGTCAAACAAAAGGCAAAGATCAACCCCCCCATGGCACTTTATAAGTAGTGCATGTACAATAAGGCACAATATGTGCAAGATCCCAAGTATACAATGCATGGTGGCACTTTATCTCAGTGTGTTTGCATAAATAAAATGCTACAATGATAAGAAGAGACAAAATACTGGAAATAGAAAGAATAGCCAATATGAGACATCATACTCTAAGAAAGAGATCCTAGGACCTGAAACATCCAAGATATTCACTAGAGTGCTGAAAAGAAAAAAATAGAATAAATATACCTAGAGTAGAATCTAGAAAGAACACTCATATGACTGGAAAGTACACATAACAAGCTTTCCAACAATATAAAGTGTTCGAAAAACAGAGTTCAGATGCTCAAGTGATGTCTCCCGGAGTGCAAAAAGGGAACCTCTAGATTTGACAGCATAAAATTCCAATAAAAAGTAAAATCAAAATTTTGAAACGTCTAGATCTGGATAGAGCTCGAAAAGAGCTTTCCAACGATATAAGGTTTTTGAAAAAGCACCTCCGTATGACGAAGTTACGACCAAAAGAAAAAAAAAACCCTTTTTTTAGGACATAAAAGGTAAAAATTATTTTTTTTATTTTTTTATTTTTTATTTTTTTGATGAAAATTTTGACTCATTTGTAGGTACAGTCGTATGGATTTTTGTGCCTCGAAAAATGTGCCAATAAAAAATCATGCCCTAGATGCCCCTGTCACCGACAATAGGCAAATTATATATCAAAATTCATAGAATCAGCCTTCTGAATCCACTTGAGAGGTACTTTTGGCACCAAAATGAACCATAAAATCAGCTACCCCATAAATGGAAAAAACAACAGCTGCACAAACCCCCAAATATTCAGATCTGAAGAACAAGGCCCAAAAAATCTCATGAAGAGAACGGGGCATGTAGATCTAGAGCTCTCATACCATATTGGAGTTGAGGAAAAATCAACTCTATAGCTCCCAAAGATCACCTGCATGCAAACCTGTCATAGAAAGAGAGAAGCAAAATAGCTATGGAGGCCAGAATTCAGAGATCCAGAAAAGAGGAGTCATATTGATTGTGCAACAAGAATGCAATTCAATAATTACAGTTGTTATGAAAAATACAAAGAGAGAATCCTTATAAGAGGATACTCAAAACCCTAATGGTGAAAACGCTAAAAAATTATAAGATTCCTAAGTTTAGCTTAAGCATAGAGTATAATAGCCTAATAATTAAATAAATAATTATTAGCTAATAAGAGAGATAACACCATGTTAGTCTTTGGCCTTGGAAAAGATGAGCATTGTGATCCCATGTAAAATGAAATGCAAATCTACTTTAAAATGCAAATTTAAAAATGAAATGCAATGCAGTGATCAGACCGGTCATGGAGTCATTACTTTGTTTCATCATTGAGCCTTTAAAATGTGGGAAGTGAGTGCAAACATCAATGGTATAATTGAACCATGATGACCTGAGCACTACTTTCCTGGGTTTTGATATTACAAGTTAGCACAAACATCGAGGTATAATTGAATCAAGATGACCTGAGTGTTGCTTGCGTAAAACAGGCAATATTAACCATTTCTATGTGCAAGTCCGAAATATCTTCCATGATACTCCAATGATCATGTCTGGAGACAACTTTGCACATATTAATGATTAATTTATAGACAGCAGACAAGAAAAATATCATGTTCCTTCCTTGTTCCTCTAGTCAAATACATCCTAGAGTTACTCAGAAATCATGATAGCGAAAATCAAAATAAAATAGTTGAACTATTATTGCCAAAGTGTTAAAATCACGAGTCAAGATATATCATCCATTGATATGTGTTTTGTCATGTTTAGATTGATATGTGATAGTTAATGGTTGACAATGTGATCTTATGTTCAACATTGGATGTGTCTCAGTTTTTCACTTGACCATTGTTGTCTAACTATTGTTCTACCTGTTTGATTAAGCTCAAAATGATAGAAACTTTTTGCCCCCAGCCTAGAAAAAGAAACCTTTATTATGATATATACAATGATCCAAACCATGATGAGAAATCACCTGGGATGCTTGTGTATGTACAAAGGCTTTATGATGGATATGAATAGCGCTAAAGGAAAAGAATGCAAGTGGAAGAATGCATGAACCAATACATGGAAGAGCTAGCTGACAGATAGCGCCTGTTTGCCAGGTTTTCACCATCTATTTTTATTGCACTTTTTCTCATTTTTTTTCGTTGTTTTTGTATTTTCTGCTTTTTCACTATTTTTTGATTTTCTGGTTTTTCACTGTTTTTGGATTTTTCTGCTTTTTCACTATTTTTTTATTTTCCTGCTTTTCACTATTTTTTGATTTTCTGTTTTTTCACTATTTTTTTATTTTCTTCTTTTTTAGACATAAAAATTCTTCAGATGCATGCTATTGATGGGTTCCTCAAGCTAATCCCTATCTTGTGTTGATAGCTGATATGCTCCTAACCCAAATACTACTATGACCACAAATGAACCTAACTAGTTTGGTTCAAATTTTCCTTTCTTTTCTCGATCTGACTGGTTTTGTGGATTTTCCTTTAGTACTAGTTCCCCAACTTGAAAGACTCGTGGTTTGACCCTGTGATTATAACTTTGACACATTCTTTGTTGATATACCTTTAAATGATCAAAGGCATTTTGTCTTCATTCATGGACCAATTCTAACTCTTGCAGTCTAGATACTCGTTGTTCTTCATCTGGGATAAGACCTTTTAATGATACTCGTAGAGAAGGTATCTCCACTTCTATTGGTAGTATTGCTTCTGATCCATAAATAAGAGAGAAAGGTGTGGCACCTGTTGGCATGCAAATACTGGTATGGTAGGCCCATAGAGCAGGGTTCAATTGAATATGCCAGTCTCTACCAGCATCATTCACTGTCTTTTTGAGGATTTTCAAAATAGTTTTGTTTGATGCTTATGCTTGCCCATTCCCTTATGGATAGTAGGGTGTGGAAAATCTATGTTGGATCTTGAATTTCTCACATAGCTCTTGTACATCTTGATTCTTGAACGGTCGCCCATTATCAGTGATAATGGTCATGGGTATTCATAGCGACATATGATGCAGTTCAAGATAAATGCAACATTTTGTTTTCCTGTGATATTTGTGAGAGGTACTGCCTCTATCCATTTTGTGAAATATTATGTAGCTACAAGGATGAATTTGTGACCATTGGATGAAGAAAGATTTATTTTTCCTACTAGATCAAGACCCCATTGGTAGAAAGGCCAAGATGTTGCCAAAGCATGAAGTTCTTGTGCTGGTGCATGAATCAAATTCCCATGGATCTGGCATTTTTTGCATGTTATAGCTATCTGAAAAGAATCTGATTCCATAGTTGGCCAATAATAGCCCAAGCGTATGGGTTTTTTTGAAAGGGTAAGACCACTTGAATGAGTGCCACAAATGTCATTATGGACTTCATTTAAGGCTTTCTCAAATTCTTCTTGTTTGAGACATCTTAAAAGAGTACTGTCTAGACCTCATTTAAATAGGGTATCCATGACAAGAGTAAAATGGGAGGATTGGCGAATAAAGTTCCTCTTTTGGTTCTTTGATAAATCGGGAGGTAGGGTGTTATCTTTCAGGTATGTGTAAGTTTGGCCATAGCGGGAGGAATCATTCCCAACAAGGTGATAGATAGTTTGGGAATCAGGACAATTATGAGCAGGGTAAAACAACTCTTCCACCAGGAATTCATAATGGTCTTGATTTTCATGTGTCTGAAGTAGAGAAGTAAGTGTTACCATGTCATCTACTACTTTGTTGTCATTCCTTGGAATTTGCTCAAAAGTTATTTCTACAAAATATTTCTTGAAATCATCTACCATCTTTTTGTAAGGCATTAATTTGTCATCCTTTGTTTGGTAATCGTCATTAATTTGATTGATGATGAGCTTAGAGTCTCCAAAGACTTGAAGTTGTGTAATGTTCCATTCTATAGCCATTTTGATACCTGTAACCAAAGCTTCATATTCTATTGTGTTGTTGGTGCATGGGAAGCTTAATTTGTATGGTTTCAGAATTGTATGGCCTTGTGGTGTGATGAATAGAATACCTTCTCCTGATCCATGTTGTGTATATGAACCATCAAAGTATAATTGCCATGTTTTTGTGGTGACTGTTAGGATATCAGCATTGAGAAATTCAATTTGTAAAGGACGATCATCTTGAAGTGGTGCCCCAGCTAGTTGGTCTACAATGACTTGTCCCTTGATAACCTTTCTGTCAACATACTCAATATCAACTCACTTAGAATCATGATCCATTTTGCTAGTCATCTTGTCAATGTTGCTTTGTTGAGCAAATAATTCAATGGATCAATTTTAGTTATCAACTTGATAGAGTGAGATAGTAGATAGTGTCTTAATTTTTGAGAAGCAAAAACTACTGCCAAGAATGCTTTTTCTGTTGGGGAATAGTTGAGCTCGTATCCCACTAGTGTTTTGCTAATGTAGTAGATGGCCCGCTTTTTTCCTTCATTATCTTGTTGTGTGAGCATAACTCCTAGTGATACTTCAGTGGTCGATACATAGAGTAATAACGACTTACCTAGAAATGGTGACATTAGAACAGGTGGTTGCATGAGATATGCCTTGATCTTGTTGAATGCATCCTCACATTGATGGTCCCACTTGAAATGAACATTTTTATGCAATAGATGAGTAAATGGTTGACATTTATCTACTAGTTGAGCAACAAATCTTCTGATTGACTGGGGTTTTCCTTGGAGTGATCTAGGTTGACTTATATTCTTGGGAGATGCCATTTCCATGATTGCTTTGACCTTAGCTGGATCTACTTTGATACCTCTATCTAAAACAATGTATCCCAATAGCTTGCCTGAAGTGACATCAAAGGTACATTTCTTAGGATTTAGTTGTAGCTTGTACTTTTCTAACCGGTCAAAGATCTTTTCCAGTATCTCTATATGTTCTTCTCTATTGTATGATTTGGCCAAGATGTCATCCACATAGTCTTCCATGAATGTATGCATCATGTCATGGAATATTGTTTTCATAGCTCTCTGATATGTGGCACCTGCATTCTTTAGTCCAAAAGGCATGACGTTCCAACAGAAAGCACCCCACAGACATGTGAAAGCTGTCTTTTCTTTATCTTCAAGTGCTATTTTAATCTGATTGTATCCAAAGAAACCATACATTAGAGAAAACATGGAGTGTCCAGTTGTTAAATCTACAATGATGTCAATGTTAGGCAAAGGGAAGTCATCCTTTGGACATGCATTATTAAGATCTCTGAAGTTTGTGCATACTCTGATACTTTTGTCTAGTTTTGAAATAGGAACGATGTTTGATACCCATTGAGGATATGCTATAGGTTTGATGAATCCTACATCCAGTAATTTCTTTAGTTCTACTTTGACCAGGAGAGCAATATGTGGATGCATCTTTCTTAATTTTTGTTTGACTAGTTTGGCTCTTGGTCTGACATTTAAGTGATGCATAATAAGCTTTGGATCCAATCCTAACATGTCTGCATATGACCAAGCGAAATTGATTTGTCATCATTTGAAGAATTCCATATATTGTTTCCTTTCTTCTTCTAACAGAGAAGTCGCTGGATGTAGGATCTTTGGTTGCTCTGTTGTCCCAATGTTAACTGCCTATGTTGGTTCGATCAAAATTTATGACCCTTCTTGATAGTACTCAGGTAAAGTGTCAAATATCCCATCTTTTGGCACCTCAAGGAGGTTTTCACAATTAGATGCATCCTTTCTTTTTACTTTTTCCTGATCTAATGTAGTCAATAAGTGGTTTTTAGCATTAGACCCGATATTGTTTTCTTTTATTTTCCTTTTTGCGACTAGGAGATTAGGCACCCACTTGACTAGAAGACGAGTTGCTGAAATTCCTGGTGAAAGTTGTTACAGGTTTGATTGCATTAAGATATATGGATATGTCATGGTCATTTGAAAAGGTATCAATGGTAGTATGTCCTTCATTTTCCCAATCAATAAATTTGGGGTGGATTAGAGGTAAGGGGTCATCAAGTTGAGATTTTTTGAGAGTATTTAGGGTCATGATTGATCTATCAAAGTTTTTGATATGTATGTCAATGTCTAGAATGGTACCCTCATCAGAATGACCTTGCACAAGAAGTTCTTGATCATCCTCAATTAAGTCCAAGTCAATCGAATGTGATTCTAATTCAAGTGAACTAGTTCCTAACATTTTCCCTACATACGTGTGAACTACATCGACTCCTACATCTTCTTCAAAGCAATTTTCTTCAGCTGATTCTTCAGAATGATAGGAATCCCATTCCCATTTGTCATAATCTATCTCACTTGTAGCTTGCAATCTACAAATTTGTTCATATATCTTTTGATGTGTTTCTTCTATTTTTCTCACTATATCTTTTCTTCTTTCATATTCAACTTCTTTTGGACTGAGATTGAGTTCTGTCAACTTCACTATCAGCTCTCCTTGATTAATACTAAGTTCATGCTTGTTTTGATTGAGAGTTAATGCTTCTTGGGAGGTATCATTGGTTTGTTTCTTTTGTCAATTTGAGAATTGCTTCTTTTTCCATTTCATGTTTATTTGTGCTTGTTGCTTGGCAGATGCTTCTTCCCTTTCAATTGCAAGTTGTTCTTGTCTATTTTTATATTCCTCTTAGTGCTGGTTAGAGGATGTGTTCTCTGGTAGAGTAACTTGTCTGTACCCTAAGCTTGTTTTGTCTATAGCCTGCTGAGTATGAGGTTGGATAGGTTCTGAGATGCCTTCTTTTTCTTCTCCTATCGGACCTGTTCGCGTGTATCCCATTTTTTGAAGAATGTTAAACCCTTTTCCATACTTTTCAGTGGGTATTCTGACATTGTTGATCTTTTGTTGGACTTCTTCATCCTTGTATAGCCACTGTAGCACATCTTTTTCTTATGTTTCCTCTGATAAGGTTCCAGCACTAACAAATGCTCCATCAAATATTGGAAGATGTTTCACAATTGGTTGTTGTTTAGAGTTTGATGGTTTTCCATAGGATTTAGGAGAAAGTGGTAATTGGGATATTGAATATTCTCTATTCCCTCGTTCTCTTAGCTGCATTTGTTTTTCCATACTTCACAAAATTGAGGCAAATGATTTTTCTTTAGTTTGTGTGTTTGAAGATGATGCCTCCCTGTTATGAGGAACAATGACTTCTTGAGCTGGTTTGAGATTACTACAATACTAAAATGGATTTGAATTTACCAAGATCAAGATTTCCTTCCCATTGTAGGCAAACTTTAGGCATTGATGATATGTGGATGGAACAGCTTGTATGTCATGTATCCAGGGTCTTTCTAGGAGTATGTTATATGATAAGTCCATGTCTAGAACTTGGCATGCTGTTTCTTTCTACAAAGGTCCCACTCTAATGGGTAATATCACAATTCCTTTAGAGGAACATTCTTCTTCATCATATGCTTTGATGGTGATCTTTTTCTGGGGATCAACTGCATCTTTCAAATAACCTAGAGCACAAACAAGACTCAATGAGAAAATATTTAAACCACCTCCACCATCTATTAGGACACATTTAATGCGTGTCTTGTGAATGAGGACTTCAATATGCAAGGGAGCGTTATGGGGATGTTGCAAGGACATGTCATCTTCTTTGGTAAATGATAAGTAGTGAGGGGTTGTGAGGTGTCCCACCATTGTTTAGAATTTATCTACATCAAGATCTTTGGATATTGTTATATCAATTAATGCTCTTTCTAAAATTTCTTTGTGTGCAGGTGAAAGCTTTAAAAGTTCCAAGATGGATATTTGTGTGGGTGTTTTCTGTAATTGATCCACTAGATTGTATTGTTTGGTAGTGGATGACATGTTAGTTGTAGGACCCGGCAAAACCACTTTGGCTTTGCTCCGTGTGATAACATGAGTGAGTTCTTGATGTTGTTGCTCTCTAACCATGATCACATTTACCACATTGTCATATGCATGCACATAGTTTACCTTTGCTTTACCTTTACCATTCTGCCCTGTTGATGATTCACCCTTCTCATAGTTAGGAAGAGGAGTTTTGAAAGTTGTGTGAGATTCATTTGTTGTATGTCCATCCATAGTTATTACTCCATTATCAATCAAATCTTGGATTACATGTTATAATCGTTCACAAGCATCTGTTTGGTATCCTTTGTTTCGATGGAAATCACAATAATGGTTGTCATTCCACCAAGCAGGTTTTACCTTGGGTTCAAAGTTTCTTTCTTTTGGTAAAGTAATCAATTTTTTTGCGATAAGCATTTTTAATGTGGATCCAAGGGGTTCACCAATGTTTGTAAATTGTCTTCGAAAGAAATTTTTGATAGTTGCTTTTTGGTGATTGTTGTTTTGTTGAGTTGATGCTGAGTGATTGGGTAAATTAAAACTGGTTGCTTTGGTTTCACATTGTTGTTATCCAC
Source organism: Cryptomeria japonica (assembly GCF_030272615.1). NCBI lineage: Eukaryota > Viridiplantae > Streptophyta > Pinopsida > Cupressales > Cupressaceae > Cryptomeria > Cryptomeria japonica. The sequence continues at coordinate 454,765,713 of NC_081410.1, read as the reverse complement.
TATCCCATCATAGACAACATTACTATTTCTATTCCAAAACTTTATCTTATCATTGTGATTGTTGTTGTTAGTGTTGTTAGGAGGGTGAACTCCTTTATCATGGCTTCCTCCATTCTGATTCCATTATCAATCATTTTTCTGAAACTTTGACTTCCTTGTATTTTTAGATAATAACTCTTTGATCATTTAGGTTGTCGATGAATATGTCTATTTTTTCATACTCTGGTACTGTACGAGGATATCGTGAAGCTAACCATCTCCATCTCTGTAAAAATGCCATGAAAGGTTCTCCACTCTTTTGTTTGGTGTTACATAGGTCTAGCATTGTTACTTCATGTTGTATGTTGTAAGAGTATTGTGAAACAAACTTATCCACCAATTCTGAGAATGTTCTGATTCCAGGTGTAAGTTTGGAGAACCACTCCATAGCTAGTCCAGTTAAGCTTTTTAGAAATAATCTCATCAGGTAGGTATCCTCATGTGCAAACTCCATACTCATTGTGCAAAATTCTCGTATATGATCTTGGGGGTCAGTGCTTCCATCATATTTTTTGTATCTAGGAGTTTCAAAACCTATAGGAAATGGTCTCATGTTTAGATTCTTGTCGAATGGATAAGGACAAATTTCTTGAAGTGAGTATCTTCTAACATTTCCTCTCTGCATATACTAAATTTGTGTTTGCAGTGTTTGTATTTGTTGTATGAGAGTTGTGATAGGATTATAAACATGATTTGTTCTTGTATAACCATGGTTTTTTATTGTAGGAGGATTTTGATCTCTTCTTGTATCATCTCTACCCCTTCTTGTATCCTCATTGGATTGAGCGTTATCTAGAATTTCTAATTCATCCCTTGTGGGAATGTAAGTTTCCTCATTGGTTTTGGTGTTACTAGGAATTGACATGTCATTGAGTTTGAGACCAAAAATATCCTCATATTGTTCTTTATTAAGGGGGGTCACTTCTCTTTTGTGTCAATTTGTTCACATCAAAATCTTGGGCGAGTTTAGCACTAGATTTTGCTAACATTAGAAAATATTTTTCTTTTTCTCCCTCCAATATTTTCTACATAAATTTATCGAATTGAGGATCTTTTTTGATGTCTCTGACATGTTGTTCTATTATTTCCTCTTCAACTTGTATTTCATCTTCATGTTCCATGTTTCTAGAGTCTTTAGTTATTTCAAACGTTTCTATTTCTATTTCTACAATCTTTCGTCTCTAAGCCATGGTTAGAACGGGCATACACATGTTTTGAATGTTTTTGTGAGATTTAAATCTTGCTTAATGTGTCACAATAAGTGATCAATTGTTGAGGAAATAATCTTTTCAAGTATTTGTTTGTTTGCAAGTTTTTTGATCTTAGTTTTGGAGTGCAGATTTTGTGATTTTTGATATGACCAAGTTCAATAAGAACAATATATCCTATGATAAAGAATGAGGTTATTTTGATCAAGCATTGTAGTTTCATAAATAAAGGATGATAGATCTTGATGAGAAACTATGTTTGAACGATAAGTTTATCAAAGAAAATGTGATGTTGCACTTTAAGGTGTTAGATCTCTAAACTTGTTTGAGGTGAAAACTTGAGAACCTTTGTGTGTCTTTCTCTTGAATCTATTTTGACAAAAGATAACCTGATTGAATGACCCAAGAAGATGACCTAGTCTCTATGTTTGACTTTTTGAGAAATGGGTTGTTTTTGTTTTATGATTTCAATATAGTTTACCAGAAACACTGACAAACTGACCAAGAACTCTGCTATACTGACCATAAATGCTGACAAACTTACTAGAAATGCTTCTATACTGACCAGAAATGCTGCTATACTGACCAAAAACACTGACTGATAGACCAGAAATGTTGAGAAACAAACCAGAAACGCTGAGAAACAGACCAAAAATGCTGACAGATAGGCCAGAAACACTGACAGAATGACCAGGAACTTTGTTCTGTAATACCGTGACTCTAAAGTTCAAATAATGATGTGTAGACTTAGAAAAGTAAGTGTTTGAACTTAGGAGATTGCAATTTTAATCCAACTTTGTGATTTTTAGACTCAGAGAACTGATATTTAGACCTAAAAAGTACAAACTAGGAGATCTAATGTTGCATCATGAGAAATTTGACATTCAACTCACAAGAGTTGTTGATTAGACAAGGGAGCTGACCTTTAGACCAAGAGAGCTATTGTTTAGACTAAGAACTCTGTTGTTTAGACTAGGAATTCTACTATTTAGACCAAAAACTCTGTTGTTTAGACCAGAAACTCTAATGTGCTCAAACTTGGAGTGTTAATGTTAAAATATGAGAGAGTTAATATTCGCACCAAGAGAGCTGATGTTTGGACTGAAAATGCGACTATTTGGACTGTAGGTGCGACTGTTTGGACTGGCATAGCTGATGTTTGGACTATTAATACGACTGTTTGGACTGAAAGTGCTAATTTGCTGTGAAACTTGTGAATTTGACAATTTGAATTTTGATTTTTCAATGTTTGTTGTATTTCAATGGATGAGATCTTGACTTGACTTACAAACACAGAAATTAGATTGTATTTTGTCCCAAAGGGCACATAAAGTGTATGTTCAAGAAGATTTAAAGAAAGCCCAAGTTTTCATGGGTTTTGAACAATTGAAAACACATCAATCAGTCTATCCTAAGGAGATTGGCTTCATTATTAGTTCTTAGCCCACAACTTGGTACCCTGTCAGCTCACACAGCCTTGTCACCCCCTAAAGGGTGCCTGTGTTTTTGCCTTTACGAGAGCTAGTGGAGTCCCATTATGAGCCTAGCAATAAGGTCTCAAAAGGGGAGTTCACACATATGCTCAAGAGCGACATATGGTGAGTATCTTAAGGAGAGATTCTCCCCCCTCCATGCACTAAGAATTTAATAATGTTTGGAGGTAAACCAGGCAGCTTCTAACTTAATTGGAACTAGTAAGGGATCTGTTCAACACGACGGGGTATAAACTCAATTAAGAGGTCTCCCAGCCTTGAAAACCAAGGTTTGATATACCTGAAGGTACGGAGGAGAGCTATTCCCAAGCACTTCCATTGACTTGATTTTCATCAAATCACATTTATTTTATAGTGGGTTGGAGTATTTGGCATTAGTCGTTCCCACTTGGGTCGTTCCCCTCTCACTGGCCTTAATGGTTTAGAGTTATTAACTCCTCGGGAGGGCAGGCCTACTAAAGATATGCACTATTGAAAGAAAAGGATGAGTTTGTCTTTCTGATCACCTAAGAAAGGTGAGAGCATACTCACCTATCATCAAAACACATAAGACATGTTTTCTCATTTCCATTGTAATTAGTCTATGTGCCTAATTTATCAAAAATAAGTGCAAAATCTCATGGCTGCAAACAAAGTTAGTAGTTTATATTGCATTATTTGACAACGAAATAGTTTATGACTCCAGTCTTTCACAGCGAAATAAGTGCCTGCAAAACCAACAATCTGCAAATTAGGTTCGGGAAAGTGACAGTCCAGAAGAAGAAATGAGGAATGCAACATACAATATTTGCAAAATCAATAAAAACTGAAAACGCCATCAAATTGACCAAGAACACCATCATATGTGCCAAGAACGCTGCCAAATGGACCCAAAACACTACTCTACACACCAGAAATGCTGCTCTCCACACTAGAAACTTTGTCAAATAGACTGAAAACACTGACAAATGTGCCAAAAATACCACAATACATACCAAAAATGCTAAAGTATAGACTAAAAGCGCTAAAGCCTAGAAAAACATAAAAACAGAGTTGAGGAATCTCCCATAAATGCCATTTGAGGTGTCAGGATGCTACAAAAGAGGCCAAGAACGCGATTCGAGAGCCCAAGAGAGCTAATCTGCACTTCAAAAGAACTAATCAACCTATCAATGAAATTTCTTTCAAGCAAATTTGTTAAAGATCAAAGGGGCTAGGCCCCACGGTGGGTGCCAATTAATGTGATGCTAAAAATGTGGTATATAGAAGGCATACACATATAATGAGACAATAAAATGTAATTGAAAAGCTTAATTAAAAACTAGATTAGAAATGCAAACCATAAGCCTTCCTTGAAATGTCCCATTTTCCTCTATTCTTGAGGACCTTGAAGGTGTTGGATTGATGGGCTCTCAGCAAAGAAATGACCTCCAAAGTGGAAACTCAAGAGTTGAGTAGCTATTTGATCATGATTGACTATGGAGATTATATGAAATTCATGATTTAAGAAAATAGATTAACATGCTATGATTAATCCAAAAGCTAATTGCTAGATAATTGAAATGAAAATTGCCTATAGTAATGATGCTAAAGCTATGAATGCAAGGGATCCTTATTGCTCCAAAATGAGGGATATTTATAGGAATTCCAAGGCCAAAGATGAGGTGGCAGGAATCGACGGTCCAGATCTGATCTGAAGATATCAAGGGCCAAGATTGAGGAAGTTGGAGAAGAGGTTGGAGGAAGGGACACTTGGCATCTCTGTGGTGACAAGTGTCAAGGAGCCTTGCTCATGAGAGGGCAACTATCCAAGGGAGGAGACATGTGGCAAAAGTGCCATGTGTCTCAAGGAGAGAATATTTACACCATGGGAGGTTAGGATAAGGAGGTTAGAATGTGCAAGATAGGATAGGGTTAGTTAGACCCAGGATTATGTGGAATGGGCTAGGTTAGGGGATGGTTAGGTTAGGTTGTTAAAAGTTAGGAGCCATGTGCTCATTTGAATTTAGAAATTCAAATAATTGGAAAATGATAATTAATGTCAACAAACTTGAGTTTGTTAATCTTAATTATGGATTAGAAGAATTGATTTATATGGGGGGGACATTAATTAATTTAGAATTAATTAATCAAAGGGGGATATGAAATGAACTATATAAATAAATCATGTAGATTTATTTACTAGTAGATGAATAGACAAATTAATTAAATTGCTTGTGAATTCAATTAATTGAGAAGGGGAATTAATCAAGAACTGCGTATTTAATTAACTATCTTTAGACCATTTTTAGGTGTAAGATCTTATTTGGAAGAAGTGTATGTGTGAGTATGTGCATATATTGAAGATCATTGTGAAGAGCGAAAACAAGCAAATCCTTGTGCGAATCACGCAGATATCATCTGAAGGCTGAAGGAAGGTTGTTAAAGGTTGTGAAGGTGTTTGGTTCTCATGCATAGAGCTTAAAATAGTACTGAATCTGACATTGAAGATACTAAATTGAAGCAGTACATTGATTATTGGATTTAACCATCCAACTGTGTAGTCAGTGTGACTCCTAATTTTACGATTGAGCAGTGAGCTCTAGGCAGTTGGCCTTTCTGCATGTGCTGACCCCATTATTGTATTCACTTACTATCTACAGTAGTATCATTTGATTGTGGGTAAGGTTTCCCAGCATGTTTTTTCCCCTTATAGGGTTTCCACATCAAAATCTTTGGGTCATGTGTTGTGGATTTTGTTTCTCTTTTTGTTTCATGCATTAAGTTGTACCGGTAATACTATAACTATTAATCTATTTTACCGGCACTAAGTTTTAATTTGGAATAATTTATTTTGGGTTGCAATTTATTGACAACTGATTCACCCCCTCCCCCTCTTAGTTGTCCTTTCTGGCTCCTAACAATTTTTTATAATGGGTTTGTGCATGGTCATTGAGATCTCCTAAAAATTGCCCGCTCTGGCAAAAACCTGTAGCTACACCTGCAAGCTAGAAAATGATGTGTTTGTGGCTATATAAGGTTTTTCCTTAGTCAAACCCCTTATTTTTGTGATTTTCACCTCCAATAATTTAACATGAAAATATCTAATAATGTATTGAAAAGTGTGTTTGTGTGTGTGTGTGTGTGCCCTAGAGTCTCATGTGTTTGTAAGATTTCTATGAGCCAAAACACAAACTAGAGTTCTACCCTATGTTTTGAGTAAAAACCCTAAATGAATGTAATGTAATTCTTGAAATCATAAATTCAATGTAGATCTAAAACAATAATGTAAATCTGAAAATGAATGATATGTAGATCTTAAACTCACATAGAGATATGAAAATAACATGAAACCATTCCAAACACTAAGGAGAGATACAAGACAATCAATTGTCGGTGATCTCCTTATTATTCTTCAATATCTCCTAAGCTTCCATGAATGATGAAAAAGGTTAATGAAGACTTGATGAATGATGAGTTTTCTGATTGTAGACACCATATAAACTTGTACTTTCACTTCACACAAGGATCTCCTTCAATTGCTAGAGTTGGATCCTCAAATGAGGGAAAGAAAAGGTTATATATATGAAACCATAACTTTAATTTTGATCATAGGACAACTCATAATTGATGAAAATTGATACAATATGGGATTTAAATGTTATAATACTGCCAAATTAAGCTCTTGAAATGCAGGGAGAAAAATTTGGGACCAGAATGGTACCATTCTGGTCTAGACAACTTTTTTGCAAATTTCTAGGGATGTAAGATATCGTGATTATAAAGTCAAATCTAACATGGTAATTCAATCCAAGGTTTTTAGATATGTGAAAATATGCCTTGAAGATGAGAATCAAGACTTTATTTGGATTAATTAAAATAAAATAAAAAGGGGCACGCTTAGGGTTAAGGACCTAATTTTATGATATGTGAATTGATGAGAGAGGACTTCAGATTTAATTAAATTAATAATTAAATGCCTAAAGGATCCTTATAAATGAAAAATCCAATGGGACACACTAAAGCGGGTGGTAACCTAAGTATGGAATTATAAAACCCTAATTAAGGGTGTACAATCTACGATGCTATAGTTTTGTAGTTGCAACTTATAAGATTAATCAATATATAAATCTAAAAAAGAATTGATCTGGATTTATTGATCCCCCCTCTCAATCCTGTGGTGTGTTCAACAATTATTCCTCTATCATCTACCATCACTCCACTTGACTAGCATGACTCATTTTCCATCCATAATGATACCCCTACATCCTCATTCTCATGGCCTCAGATTCCTCAATCCTCATGTCATTTTTCCATTGCCATCATAAGTTTGTCCTTCTCCCCATTTTTTTGCAATAAATGGTTCTCGGCTTGACTAGGGGCAGTAACCAAATTAAAGTTGGCAAAGAAAATTCTAAAAAATCAAATAATGTCCTGAAAAAATCCTTAAAATCATATAATGTCCTAAAAAACATAAAATCAAATAAAGTCCTAAAAAGCATAAAATGTCCCAAAAAAAAAGACCTAAAAATCAAATAATTTGTCAAGAAAATGTAAACCAATAAATTGTCCCTTACAATGACAAACATATAAGTAGATATGCAAGTCAAAACATCAACTAAATCAAGTCAGAGTAGACTAACAATCAATAAAGTTTGTAATCAAACCAATCACATGTCTACAAAATCAATCGATCAATCCCTATCTATCATTCATCACTTTGTCTTATACAAGGAAGGGTAAACTTGAAAATAGATAGATTGGTCTTATAGAGGGTATTACATCTCTAAAATTTGACATCATTATCATCATCATCATATAATCAATCAACATCGACAAAGATCAGTATGATTGTTGACTCAATTGGTCAAGTTAGTCTTATATTTTATTGATTTGTCTCAGGTCATGTTCATATGCTACTCAAGGATGTCCACAAGTGACTAGAGCAGTCAGAATGGTTCATGATCCTTTTTATTTATTTGTTGTTTGTAGTGTGTTTTCATGAAGTTTTGGGGCACATGTAGTTTGGGTGTCTATGTTGGAACGTTCATTCAACAAGTATCTTATGCAAAAATGAAGTCAAGGATCACTATGCTTGTGACTGTCGCACATACCCTAAAATAGATGGAAACACTCCTTGTTAGTGATATGTTTATTAATGCAATGGGAAAACATCTACACCTTTCTATTTCATAACTTGGTGCAAAAAATTCTATGATTACATAATAAGGCTCAATGATCAAATTGTCTAGTTACCACCAAAGATGAACAAGTGTTCGAGATTGTTTCATTGTCCAATCTTAACTGTTTTATCCATCAGTCAATTCTATTCCCTAACATTTTTCACTTCTTATTAATCATTCCTCACTTTCATAATATGTCATCATTCATCCTACTTTGATCTATCATTTTTCCTATATAGGATGTGTTCTTCTTGAAACCAAATGTCTTGACATATTTTTGGTCTTATAAATGACATGTCCAACCTAAAATCAGGTTTGATCAATCAATTAATCTTTCAAATTCATTTATGTCATCAAGCTAACCATTCTTCTATCTCCCATACAACATTCTTCTTATTTTCAAAGATTATTGATGCCTTTAATGTACAATCTCTCGAATCAGGCATCTTACCTCCATTCCTCGAGATACTGGGGTAAGCTTTTATCAAATTTTCTTTGAAAAAAACACTCAAAATTGCATTATCTCAAAGACGAGCAAATGTAGACACCTAAAATTGACTCATGCCTACAAACACCAATTCAACTAATTATTTATCTTTCTTAATGAAATGATTTTAATTATTTAACTAATCTAACTTGATTCTACCAAATCCATATTTCAAATTCATAATTCAAATTTCCTCTAATTCATAATCAATTAATATTTTCCTTCCTAATATTAATTAAATAATCTTATTATTTAATTAATCATGATTATTTACTTTAATTAAACGATCTTCATTTTTTAATTAAATTAGTTTTCTATTATATTTCCATACTTGAATAATTTCTTTAAATTATTTAATTAGCTAACAATGTCCTCTTAATTAAATAAATTTTAAAATTTATTTAATCTCAATTATTCTTAATTTTGAATGAATTTCATTTCACTCCAAATTCAAATTAACTTTATTTCCCTTTCATTTCAATTTAATTTCACATTTTTGAAAACCAAAAATCTCTTTGAACTTCAATTTTATTCAATTTCCTACAAGACATATTGAAAATATTAACTACTACTAACTCTCAATGACTCATCAATCACCTTCTTTTGACTAATCAATCAATTCAGTCTTTGAATCAATCAAATTAGTTAACAATTCAATCGATCCTTTTAACTTAATCAAATCAGTCTAACTGAATCATGCAATTAGTTAACAATTCAGTCAATCCTTTTAACTTTCAATCAAATTGGTCTATCTGAAGTATGTGACCAGTTCACAATTCAATCAATTATTTTAACTTTCAATAAATTCAGTCTAACTAAATCATGCAATCAGTTCACATCATAATTATCTCCCATCAATCTGTCTCATGAAATCTTGAAACCATTGATCATCTTTGTTCTTAAATTGATCTCAACAATCAAATCAAATTCTCAAAATCTATAAATTCAAGTTCAATCTCCATTATCAACAACCACTATCTTCTTATTCGAGTGCATCAATATTGAATGTTTGGATAAGTATGATTCTGACAGCCACACTTCAATACAAGGAGAAGAAAGACAATTGAAGCTAGATGCATAGAGTTGGAAATGATGTTTTATTTTCTTTATGCATTATTTATTGATTTGCAATTGAGAATTTTGTGATAGAATTGGGTTTTAGTGGTTACCTAGTTTATCTATTACATCATATTTTTCAGCAAATTTTCAACTACTTACGCATTTAATATAGGTTTTTGAGATATGCAAAGGGTCTTTAAACACATAGTTTTTCTCCTTTATTAAATTTGATATTATTTTGATCTAGGGAATTATAATTATGCTTTATTCTAAATTGAGTATTTAACCCAAGATTTATTTAAATAGTTTTACTTATTATGAGATGTAGGGGCAAAGATTAAGCTCTGATACCATGTTGAATTTTGCAACACAAGCCTACAAGATAAAATAACAAGCTAGAACACCTTCTACAAATGAGACTAAAAAGAAAAATATGTCATATTCCTCAAAAATAAATATTACAGGATAAAATACAATTGTACAATGATGTGCTTATAAAGAAAGCATAAAGATGTCGTGATGTAGGAGCATCGGTCTAGTTCCTACCGGTTGAGGCAGTTTTTACTGGAATTGCTTGAGATCGTGGAATTTCTTCTTGTTTGAGTGTTTAGTGTTTTGGTTTTGGGTTTGTTCCCTTGTGTTCGTGGTCTTTGTTATGTTCAAGTTTCATGGCATTTGAATTTAATCCCAGTGAGTTATTAATTTTGGCATTGGCCCGGTTGATATGTTCTTACCGGTTAGTCTGGCAGTATGTTCAACGAAGTTGGATAGGGTTACAGATGATCTCTATAACTTGCAGATCATAGATTTGTGTTTCTTGGACCGTGTCTGATGTTCCTGGAGGATCGAACATTGTTTTATGCATTTTGAAAGTTGTTCTTAGTGATTTGATCTGACATGTTACCATTAGCACGTTTCATGAACCATTTGATCTTTGGGACAACTTGATTAAGTTATATTTATTTGCGAATAGTATAAATGGAGGTTTGCGAGTCATTTGAGAAGACAAAAGTTAGAAGATCGAAGACAGATTTTTAGAGATTGAGCGAAAATGTAGATCTGGTGGACTGAGGTCGGAAGGCTGAGGTCCGAATTAGGGTAGAACTGACAGACTATTTTTGGAGGCCGATCTGATATGTGGATGATCTACAGATCTTATAATTGTGCTGGAAGCATTATTTGTATCCTAGACTATGATCTAGCAAGTGGCGTGTGTATTTCTTCAGACTTAATAAGAATTGTTCGTATTATTTACCAATTATGTGCTATGTTATGTTATCGGTTGTTCTTTCTCTTGTTTCTAGAATCTTGTTACTGGTTACCAGTATATTTTGCATGGTTTATGTGCTAGGCTGAAAGGATGGGCTATCCTTAATTGCATCTCCCTACCTTGACTGCACCAAGTGCTATTAGAGATGGTTTGTGAACCTATTGTTGGACAGAGTGTTGATTGTGCATCAGTTGGTTGGAGAGGAAGTTGAGGCAACCTGTGGACTTTTTTAGATCGTTGAACGTGAGGTAGAGAAAGGTTTGTAGGTAGATCGCCGATCCTAGAGCTTGAGCTTGAGGCAGTTAGTGGGTGGAGAATTGAACAGATCGCCAATTGAGGCAGGCTGTAGTTTGGACTGGTAGATCATCATGGAGAAGCAACCAAAAGTTGTAGACAGATCGCTGAACCCCCTGAGGTAGTTGCAAGTACCTACTAATAGATTGCCAAACTAGATCAAGTGATGGGACTCACTTTTCAATTAACCCCAAGAGTGTGATGCAGGAGCACCAGTCTAGTTCCTACCGCTTGAGGCAGTTTTTTAGTTGAATTTCTTGTGATCATGGCATTTATTGTTTGAGTGTTTAGTGTTTTAGTTTTGGGTTTATTCCCTTGTGTTTGTGGTCGTTGTCATGTTTAGGTTTCATGGCATTTGGATTTAATCCTGGTGAGTTATCAATTCTGACATTGGCTCGGTTGATATATTCTTATCGGTTAGTCTGGCAGTATGTTGAGCGAAGTTCGATCGGGTTGTAGATAATCTTTGTAACTTGAGGATCATGGATTTATGTTTCTTTTGCAATGTACGATTTTCCCGAAGGACTGCACATTGATTTATGCATTTTAGAAGTTGTTCTTAGTGATTTGAGCCGACATGTTACCGTTAGCACATTTCATGAATTGGTTGGTCTTTGGGCCAACTTGATTAAGTTGTAATTATTTGCGAATGGTATAAATGGAGGTTTGAGGGTCATTTGAGAAGACATAAGTTAGAATATCGAAGACAAAGTTTTAGAGATCGAGCGAAGATGTAGATCCGACGAGATTCTGATCCGGTGGACTAAGGCCGGAATGCTAAGGTACGGATTAGGGTAGAACCAGCAGACTATTTCCAGAGGCCGATCTGATATGTGGATGATCTGTGGAACTTGTAATTGTATTGTAAGAATTATTTGTATCCTAGACTATGATCCAACATGTGGCATGTGTAATTCTTCATACTATAATAAAAATTGTTTGTATTATTTACCAGTTATGTACTATGTTATGTTACTAGTTGTTCTTTCTCTTATTTCTGGCATCTTGTTACGGGTATATTTTGCATGGTTTATGTGTTAAGTTGCTCCCGGTTTTGGCTCATCGGATCCTGTGGATTTGGATTCTACTTAAAGACTTAATCATCCTTCTTGTTTTCTGACCACATCCCATTTGGATCATTTTTAGGAAAGATATCGCTATTGTTTTCCTTGATAGTTTCCTATTACCGATTGCCTGGACCTATTTTGGTGATCTACGAGAACCCCTTCTGAAGCTTGCAAAGCCTTGGGCATTGAATCTGATGTTCCTTAATGTGTGGCCGACCTTTTCCTGTGATCTATGTTTCATCCTTTGGATTTTCCAGAGGAATCTCTTGGCGGAGGCTGACCTTGTTTATTTTACACGTTAGGTCTTGTTCTTTGGGTTTTGATCCCTTTCGGGCCGATTGGATCCTTTGGGTTGATATATATAATTGTAATTGCATATTATAAGGTAATCAATCAGAGAATAAAGTAGCTAGACTATGCATAGAAGATAGATTTTATGATTCAAGGTCCCGGTTGTGACCTATTCTATATGTTCTACCTGTTAGACAGTTCAAATAATCAGAAGACAACTGAGAGGGGGTGGTGAATTAGTTGTCACCAGATTACCAGAACCTTAAGAAATTAAAACTTTAATACTGGAACCCAAAAGATCAATACCAAAATGCATAAACCAATTAAGCATAAACAACAATCAAAGAATAAATACCATCCACATGACACCAAGATTTGTACGTGGAAAACACAGTAAAGGGAAAAACAACAGTGGGAAGCCTACCCACAATCAGATCATAGTTTTGCAGTAAGTATGTGATTACAATTGAGGGGTTTGTACTTGTAGGAAGGCCAACAGCCTAGAGCACACTGCTCATCACAAAAGGAGTCTCACTGACTACATAGAAATCCAGACTACAATCTGGAAGAATGAATGAACTACAAAGATAGCATCTCCTATGCCTGAATATAGTTCTGGTTAAGCTCAACACTGGAGGACTAAATCCTCTTACATAAACCCAACTTGATCACCAATGATCGACCAAATCCTCTACATGAATGATTATTATATTATTCGCTCCTATGCATCCATATCCCTTCCTATATGATCTATAATGAGATCTTACATCATATATGTACAAACCCTTGACCACAAATAGTTACATAATTACAAAACATCTCAGCCCGAGACCAAACAAAGAATATCCAACCCATAAGACATCCTGAAAAGACATTGAGAAGTCCAATCCACACATTACATTAAGCTAGTCCATAACCTAGATAATATCAGGAAACAATATAGGTCCACACATGCTAAACCAATGATCCCAACCAAGTCTCAAACATAATCACCATCAGCATCCTGAATCTCCACTAGAAGTTGCACCAACACCACTTATGCATATCATAAAAAGATCTTCAACAAAGCTTTGTCGGTGAAACCCTTGCTGGAACAACAAACCAAGCTTGCCAACATACAGGATAGCATCTGATCACTAGATCCAAACCAACTAACTAAACATGAATTTGAGTAGCATGAATAAGCCAATTCCATAACCCAAACATACCAGAGCATACCAGATCATCATGATCTAATCCAACCAGAAACCAAACATCCTACCGGGACCAGAAGGATACCGGTAAAGCATCCAAAACAACCTATGTTGACATGAATACAACACATAATCAATTCCTCCAAATGACCAATAATCTCCCCCTTCAGCATTGATGACAACACTAGATGTGAAAAACATCGAAGTGCCAAGAAATGCCAAACAAATATCCCACAAAAAAATATAGTAATGAAGTTTTGAAACATACTCCCCCTGATGTATATATCCGTAAAGTTTTATACATGAATATCTCTCCCCCTTTGACATCAATGCTAGAAATCTAACATAAATACCAAAGAAAAAACAAAAACCACTGAATCACAAGGCTAACTACTCCCCCTAAGCAGTAGCGTCCCCAAATCAATCCAAAATAAATAGAGTGAAATACCAGATTCTTTGATATGTCAATAGAAGCAGAGTTATCACAGTGAATAACTATCAATCCAATGCAATGCACTTTGATGTCCTTCATGTTGGCATTTTGAGTTTGTTGGTATTTTGCATAAAGATTGCATTAATGATATGTTGTCAATGATGTCAATTGAACCGACAATGGTATTCATGTTATTGTTGATATTGTTGTTTTTTATATTGGCTATTAACCGAAAAGAAGAGCTTTGTGGAAGATGTTGTAAACTGGTATGTAAAGTTTGTGAGTTGAACCAATGAACCGATGTAAAGGGTTAAACCTTTCTATGTAATGTAACCGATAAACCCTATCCATTGTTAAACCCTAACCGATCAAGTTTGATGGTTTATTATCTTATAAGCGATAATGATAAAGACATGTGTGATCATTGAATGAGGATATGTTCAAATTGTTTTGGCGCATTTGTTTTTTTGTCTAGGGAAGGAGCAAAGTGGATTGCATCTAATGCACAGCGCGTGATGAGTTACAAAGTCTGATGAAGTAGTAATCATGGAGCGGTTGGAATTTTCTTGAAGAATGTGAAGAAATTGTCATGATTTCTAACAGTCAAGATTGTACCGACTTGTTTGTAATCTCGATGATGAGAATTAGGTTTTTGTTGTGGTACCGACCTAATTGATTTCTATTTAAGGTCGATGAAGTTGTTTGTAAAGGTTGTTGGCAAGATTGATGAAAACCTGTTGAGTGTGTAGTTGCCTAACTAGTGAATGGATCTAAACTTTGAGTGAAGTCAGATTGAAGCTTAGAAGGATCTGATCAAGCAAATGTAGTGCTACTCAGACAGATCAAGAAAACTTGTTGTTTTCTAACAATTATAGAAGAAGTGAAATCCCTTAACCGGGTAAGCTCTAACAAGCTTGGTTACTCATTAAATCCTCTAACAAGGTGGTCCATTAGCTTGGATTCTTAAATCCTCCAACGAGGTTACTCCTAACAGGGTATTGTGTTTTTCATCAAGGCATATTTGTAAATGTCTTAACCGGGTGATTCCTAACCGAAATTAGTTCTTAACAGGCTTAGCTCCTAACAGGGTGAACTTCAAAAGAGTTCAGATAGCTATCCTTGTGATTCTCATCTCATTGTGGTTTTTACCTATTTGGGTTTTCCTTGTATAAACATTTGTGTCAAGTGGTGAATGCTTTTGTAGTTGTGATTTTATTTGTTGATGTGGTTAATTTCTGATAAGGCATGTTATGTAGAAGCATTGAGAGTTGAATATGTTAAGTTATGATTAAGCATTATTGATGTTTACAATATTGAAGTTGTTTAGTGTTAAATTTTTTATAACAGTTAAACCGGTTGATGTCAAGTATTTTTATGAATATTGATCTTGACTGAGATATGTTTACTTTGTTTGACTGAGTTTGAGTTTGGGAACTTTGTATCAATTTTTCAATATAGTGATTCACCCCCCCCACCCCTCTCAGTATTCTACTGGATACTTATTCTTTCATCATACCATCAATAGGTATCAGAGCATCTCAGGTCCTCTTAATCTAAAAGCCTAACAACTTGAGGAAAATATCTTGTAGATCATGATGAAGAAAGAAGGTCCGAAGTTCAACAAAGATAACTATAGAATATGGAGTGACAAAATGAAGATTTACATTAAGAGTCCTAGTAGTCGGTATTGGGATCATATAGAAAATAATTATACTACACCTACTGGGCCCCTGACTGATTGTCAGAAGAAAGAACAACAAGAAAATCACCAGGCATTAGAAGCTATTATCAGTTCCCTATCTGATATTGAATATGTAGATGTTCATGGTCTTGAAACTACATATGAAGTATGGAAGAAATTAGAAGAGATTTATAGCGGTGATGAACATGTTAAGACTGCCAAAGAGGAGAGTTTAAGAGGAAAGTTTAATGACATGAGAATGTCTAAATGTGAGAATATCCAGCAGTACGGTCAAAGGATTAAAGAGATAGTTGGTGAGATGAAGAGTGCAAGAGGGAAAGTGGAAGATGCCACAATAATCAGTAAGGTACTGAGAACCCTGCTACCGGTCTATGTTATCTGAGTTGCAGCTATTTAGGAGCTGAAATCCATTAACAAGACAAAGGTAACTCTTGACTCTATTATTGGCAAACTTACTACTTTTGAACTAAATGGCTATGATGGTAGTGTACAGAAATCAGAATCTGCATTTAGAGCTTCTGTCTCTAACCCATCTGTGAGAAGAAGTAGAGATACTGGCCATAACTATGAATCTAGATCCAGCAAAGATGTTGAAGATGAAGACAACTTAGTGGAACTTAAAGCATTGCTGGTAAAACAACTGACTAGAGGCACTGGTAAATATAGAGGTAAGCTACCTTTAAAATGTTTTGCATGCAACAAGATTGGTCATATAGCAACAAATCACCCTAATGGTGAAAATGAATATAAGAGAGACAAATTTAAGAAGTACAAGGGTAAAGTCAAGAGAGATTGTCTTTTAGCTATTGACAGTGGTATTACTAATGAAGAATCTGATGATGATGCTAGTGAAGATATTGTGTTTGTAGCTATTAAGGAAGAAATATCAGATCAGAAGGCACTAGTATCTAGAATAGATAACTATGATGATTGGATCATTGATAGTGGTTGTTCACATCACATGACCAGTGATCAGAGCAAATTTCTTTCCCTGAAGGAATTTGATGACGGTGTTGTCAAATATGGCAATGACTCACCCTGTATGGTTAAAGGTAAGGGAGTTATTTCTCTTAATGGGAAGAGTAGTGTTGACGATATCTATTGGGTTGAAGGCCTAAAGCACAATCTTTTAAGAGTGTCACAACTTAATGAAAAAGGATACCCACTCGATGTTAGAAATAAAATGTGCAAAATCTTTGACAACAAAGGTGAATTGATTGCAACCGGGAAACAAACTAGAGGTAATCTATTTCAACTAAATCCTAAAGTTATCAACTATTTGATTACAAAAATAGATGATAGCTGGCTTTCACATAGGAGATTTTGTCATATAACTTTTGACAATATTGTTAAAGTAAGCAAGTCTAAGACACTAAGAGGTCTACCTCAGCTAGACAAACCGGTTAATTCTCTTTGTAAAGAATGTCAACTAGGAAAGATGACTTCTTCAAATTGTAAGAGAAAGTCCTTCTCAGCAGAGCACTTGTTAAATTTGGTTCATACAGACCTATGTGGACCAAGAAGAACAAGAAGCATTCAAGGTGATAGATACTTCATGATCTTCACTGATGATTGTTCAAGGATGATGTGGGTCACATTCTTGAAGGATAAGAATGAAGCTTTTGTTAAATTCAAGGCATTTGGAGCCTTAGCTGAGAAAGAGAGTGGCAAAAAGATAAAATGTCTAAGAACAAATCAAGGTGGTGAATTCACTTCTGCAGAGTTCACCAATTCAAGATCGGTTTTTGTGATCAAGTGCACATTAAAATTCTATTGTTAGATCTATATTTTTTTATCTGAGTTTGGTTCATTTATCAGTCTGTCATTATTATTGTTCTAGTTGCTTTTATTCATCTTATTAGCATAGCTTTACATTCCCCTACATTTAGCTCATTCCCTTTCATATCAACAAAGGAATGAAACCCTAAAAGTATTGCTTGGATCTCTTTCACAAGAATTAGTCATAGAGGATCACTCCTTTAGGTGCTTTCATATTCCAATGTATGGATGAAAGTGGGATTAGGCCCTAATCTACCTGACCCCATTTTTTACCACCATAAAAACATGAAAGCACAAAGCACATTCAACACATGAAGACCGGATGTATGTGGAAATACCTATAAGGAAAAAACCATGGTGAGAGCCACACTCATAATATAATAAAATTGATTCTAAGGTCTTACGCTGACCTCTAAGGAGCAATATGTACATGATTTACTTGAAATGCTAAGGTGCACAAACTTAGGGAAAGATACAAAGAGACTTGTAGAATCGAGACACACTATCTTAGGGAAAGATACACAAGTCTACCAACAAAATCACTATGTACCGATAGATCAAAGGAATAGCTAAAACTAAAATGAATAGGGTGGCCTAATCATGAAATTGACCATGAATCTCGGTGTCAAGCAACCATTACCATGGCAAGTGTTAGGACTGGTAAATTTTGTCCTCTACTTGTTTATTCTTTCAAGACTTGTTTTTTAGTGACTAATTTTAGAATAATTTGGGCTAAGTATTTAAGCTCTAGGCACTTAGGATCAACTCAGTTTCTATTTCACTGTTGACCCTTTTAGTTAGTTATATCTTTTAAAAGGAGTTTGTTCATAGGTTTATATCCATGCGGTGACTGGCCCCCCTTGTGTATCCCCTTAGATGTTCTTACCAATTGGCCAGATTAAATTTTAGTCCTAATGCAAGCACCACATGTCCCTTCAACCCTTCATTAAGTTTCATTTTCCCATGTGGTCAAATCTTTGCCTTATGAAGTACACCCATTTTCCCGCATCATGCCTTTATTTCCTTAAAATTGTACGGGTATGCAAGAGAAAGAAATAGAGAGCATATTGAGAATCCCACAAAGATACAACATGTTGCCAAGACAAGTGTGCAGGTCTACAAGATGAGAGATAAAGAAGGGAGCCAAATGAATGTGTAATTCTTCGTTACCGTGATTGTTATGCAAAATGGGTAGAATGATTTACGAGTAAACATTGTCAAAGTGGATCGAGTCTAAAGTGGTCCCTACCAAAGAGCGTGTCACTCATACAGATCACAAGCAAGGTCAAATTTGAATATCCCATTTTGTCTGAATGGTCACAATGAGTTATCAAGTGTCGTATAGTGCCACATGGATAGGGAAACGCCAATATGGATCAATTGGGATTTTTTGTGGATGCCTACTAAGGAAGGAGGATTGACAAATGGAATTTAGAATGTGGTGTAGGTTCCCAATGAAAAGGTACCAATAATCAATGCAAGCCAACATCATTAGCGATGCCATCAAAATTGCAAGAATGCCCTAGGGAATTTGTAAAAGTCCAAAAATGCCAGTGCGAGAAATATTGTAGCTACTGAGTCATGTACAGATGTCAAAAAATCAAGGTCATTATGAATTTCTCACACATTTACCTAATGTAGAAACAACTGAAAAGATTGATTTACACAAGTCAATACAGTTTGTGGATTAGATCAAATGTGTGAGTCTGATAGCTGGAAGTCACCATTGTATATTCCAAAAGGTGTGATCAATCAAAATAGTGTTATAATGTTATATATATAAAATAATGAGGAAACAAATTTATGATTGTAAAATTTTGCTCAAAAGGTTGCAAAATGAAGTCTGTGGGTGTTGCAATCGCATTTTGGCCCAGAAAAGCATGTCTGAAATGGACTGTGTTGTAGAGAATATGTAGAAGTCTTGAAGAGAAGCATACCAAGAGCTTACCTTGTAGAAAAAGGGGTATTGAAAGTGCTTGCAGTCTTTAGACAAGTATTAGAAACTCAAAGTGCATTTGGAAGACTTTCTTATGGCTTGCAAATAATTCTAATCTCTCTAGCAACCAACTTTTCCCATCAAAATGAGAGAACTATGGAGACAATGAAAGGTGGGAATGTTGAAGATGTAGGTTTGGAGCCATACAATCCCACTTGTTAGGAACTCTGAAAATTCTCCCCTCCTAGGATGAGTAATAGGAGTTACTCATCTTGGTCATCTTTGGATCAATAACCACCCATGGTCGATCGTAGCTTGGCTCACAAGGTGGTTGGTTTTTGTGGAAGCACTCTAACCTTAGCACCAAAGCTTTCATGTATAACTAGTTGAGTAGTTTCACTTCAAGAAAAAATAGAGGCAACTAGTTCTACTGGGTCATATCCTTTGTAAATGGATAATTGGGTAAAATGTTTTTGGACACATGTAAATGACTGGTAGCTTGTTGCATTCCTTATGGTTATAAAAGGAATACCATAGCTGTGATTAAGGGTTCTAAAATTTTTGGGCAATAGGAAGAAGATCTATCTAGGGTCGGGTAATTTCATAATGAAGGAATGCTAAAATCCTTTCCTCTAAATTTTCGATTAGTAAGTGAATAAAATGCAAGATATTTGTAGGAATTACCCCTGTTTGTATTCTAAATTTATGAATTATAATATTAAGGATGTTTTCTTTTGTCTTGGCAATGTTCTTATCAATGTGTAGTTTTGTATATGGGTGTCCTTCAAGGGAGGAATTAAATTTTTCTGCATGCTACAATGAAATTTAAGAGTATATTTTGGATTAACAAGAATGGTTCATGCAAATAAATAGAGGGATCATATTAATGTCAAGCATTAATATTCAAAAATTCCACTAATTTGAGTTGTTTTACAATCAGGGTTTGCATTTTAATTTGAGATTTGACTCTATTCCCATGGTGTGCACTAGTTTGTTGAAGCTACTCGAATCTTGTTTTAGAAATACATTAAATGCTTAATATCTCTTTTTTTGTTTTCCTGTCTTTCTTTTCTCTTAAATTACCCTCAAGCATAATGCATATGTGATTGTTACATGTTGTGAAAGGCAAATTTGAAACTGTGTGTTTCACATATTCTTGTGACTTTGAAAAAGTACATAAGTTAAAATTCTCAGTCCGATTTACATTGGGAAGGGATGAAATTTAATTGGACATTCACCCAGGGAAATATTAAGTAAACTAAGAATCATCCACTTGTTATGAATTTGTATACCATAAGTTGTCTATGAGAAGCCAAAAGGTGTAGGTCCAAAATGAGAAATACCCTCCCTAGTCTAGTGGAGCTTGAAGTGAAGACTAAGAAAGCCTTGTGGTGTTGTGTTTTCTCGTCTCCAGTCTATTGATAGTGTAGATCATGTGATTTGTGCTCTTAGGCCTAGGACATAAAGTTTTATTTCTCCTTAGTATTGGAGGTAGCAAGAAAAATTGTCAACATCAAGAACATCTAATCACAAATAATGTCTCTGATCATTGTCTCTCTGAAGATATTACTACCAAAGCATTTCTCATCTGACTTTTGCACATCACCAACACTAGATCTACTTGAATATTATTCTCATCCACTTCACATGATTCATACTCATTCCATACCTCAACACACACAACTTGTTAGAATCAATGAACATTGAGAGGGGAGTGAAATAAGTGTTTTGCAATTTACAAACTCATTAAGCTGATTGTTAAACCACCAGATGCATAAGAATAAAAGTAAAGTGTATAAACATTAAGAAATCAACCACACAACCAAAGCACCAAGATTTTTATGTGGAAACCCAGAAAGGGAAAAACCATGGTGGGATTTGAACCCACAATATTATTATACTATGGATAGGAGTATGATAATATTACATAAAGGGGAATGCACATGCATTCAGGCACACTGCCTAGAGCTCACTGCTCAAATACAAAAGAGGGATACAATCTAGAGGAAGGCTCACTACCTTACACACGATTACAAATGATTACAATAATGAATGAACTGAAGTATAGTATCTACTAATGCCAAATAGCAGTTCCAGTTACACTCATATTGACTTCTGCAACTATTCTGCTTATTTGCTATGTTTTCCTGCTCTGTCATATACTGGAGCACCAAAAATATTTAATCACATTCAAAAACCTTCAGAAATTCGCTCATACAGACTTCTCATAATCATCTCATCCACCAAAATGTTCAACCAAATTGATCTTATATATCCGCACCAACAAAATGAATCATTTACCATGTTGGCTCCCAAAAATGCATAACACACAATATGAAATGTGTAACCAATGATTCCACTCAATCCTTCCACAAATCCATATGCGGACCCAATAGAATGATAAAAATATTCATACAAGTCAACCCAAACACCTCAAACATGAAACCAATCACTGAAATCAACCCAAAGATTCTGCATCACACGTTACACAAAAATAGCTCTGTTGTAACTGAATTACCAGATACCAGACCTTCAATCTCACTCATGAATCAAAATTGGATATCAGGATCACAAGATAAGCTACCTCAAACCTCTAATCATCTATCTCTATCACCGCAACCAAAATTAAGATATGCATTCTAAACTCATAATCTATTGGTTACTGTGTTCCACCTTCCAGACTTATGTCTCATGAACAATATGACTTCCGATAAATCAAATCTATATACACTGGATATGATTTTTGAACTGGGTTTCCATCAATGACAACTCCTAAGCATTCCTCATGCATCAATCTACACCAGAACAGTGTCTCTTGCCAACAATCTCCCCCTTTGGCATTGATGGCAACATTGTGAAAAATAAATTATACACTCAAGCCTGCAAAACTTCAAAATTTCAAACTCTCCCAAAAACTTAATCAGATCAATAAGCTCCCCTTGAGAATTTACACCATTTTTCACTCTGTTGTCTCCCGCTTTGCTAATGCCAAAGATAGGAATCTATCAAAGCAGGGATATATATAGTTGCTTACAAAAATTTGAAAATATCTACAAAAAATGTCCTTAGGGACAACAAGTGATTATCCCATGCCTTCTTCAAACTCTACAAAATACTGATCATCCCACTAAAATGATAAGCATGAATTTTTGCTCCTCTTCTGTCTACTGGAACATTCTTATTTAGAGAACCCTTTGCATCTTGCATATTACTCATCAGAGAATCTATCTGGGGAGTGATAAGACTCCTCACTTCTGCCATTCTACCCAAAATTTTGTCCTTCTCCTGGTTTAAACTTTTAATCTTATCCAATATACTCAAAACTTGTGGTTCAAAATTGCTAGTCAGGGCTGATTGAGGTGCATATGACTAAGATATGCTAGCAAGCTAACTTTCACATTCTCTTATTTTCTTGTCAATGTCAAAGGTAAACTTTGGCAAAATTAGACATGGCTTGTATATTTGACCACCTTCATCTAATGCATCTTGTATGCTTTTCATAGCAATTACTAAGCTTAGCCTATCATCCTCAATCATCTTCAAAAATGTTTTCAGTTTCATAGCATTAAATTGATTCAAAACTCTAGTATCTGCCACCTTCTCCAAAGACTCAAAATGAGATTCTATAGCATTCAACATACTTTTAAGCTTACCCGAGGGATTTTCAGCTATATTTAGTTTAAATGATGGCAAGATTTCCTCAAATACCTCTACTTCCAAAGTTATCAACTCTTTATCTGTGGTGTGAGACTAGAGTAAGTACTCACTAGCTTTTGCTTGTGCAAGAGTTTCTAGCTTCAATGCTTGAATAGGAGATAAAGAACCCAGATCAATAGGTCCTTCAACAAAATCATTTGAATCAGTAGCAATTTGTTTTCCTTTGTCAGTAATAGTGTCTCTTGCTACTATCACCAGAGATTGATCATCCTTGTCCTCTCATTTCTCCTTTCCTTCCATCTCCGCACTCGAATATTTTTCACCCTTCTCGCCATAATCTTCTCCCTTTTCTCCATCAATTATCTCCTCAACTGATTTTTCTAAAACAACTTCTATCATTGGAGGGTCCTGTTCAACTTCACCAGAGGTATCAACCCTCTAATCAACATCAATCACTGCATACACATTGGTCTGCTCAGTCGAAATGGCCTTCTTAGAAGATTGATCTTCCTGCACATCAGGAATGGATGTATCTCGTGACTACTCTTCCATTTGAGTGTCATCATGTGCCAGATTTACATCTTACCTCTTCTCTATAAAAAATTGTCTCAAAATTGTTTCAGTCTCCTTGGTCACGTCATCTATTTTGCCAAGCATGATTTTATTTAATCTCTTCTTGCTTCTGAATCTCTCCTTAGCAATCTTTAACAATTTAACAACTTCATCTTTAGAGATGACAGAGGATAAATTCACTAATACATATTCCCTTATTCTTTCATCCTCTAAACTTGATGTATACCTCCTGGCATCCAAAATGTCATACAGTTCCTTCATAATCATAGATGACAACTCAATTAAGGTTTTATATAAACATTCATATACTGTATAGTTGCTTCCTCAATAGCTCTCTGGTCACTATCATCTCAATTTTCATAATATACAGGTACATTTTTCAAATTTCCTTCTTTTATCACTTCATCAATTATTTCACTTACTGTCTTTGGAGGGACAACAACATAATTACCATCAAATTCATCTTACTTTAGATCTTCATCTAATTCAAATTTTTGTTTCTTACTCACTCTGGCTCTACCAGATGGTTCAGCTTCACGTCTTGGCTTCTTGGTTTGCTGGGCTCCACCGAATTAAGGCTTCCTTACTACTCTTGCATAAGTTGATGTCTTCTTCATCTTATTCACTGCTTAATTAGATTCTATCTCTACATCCTCAACAATGGCTGATACATACTCTCTTTGTGGCTTCTCCTTCTTCCTTTTCTCTGCTCCACTGATTGACTTGGCTTGTGGCTTGGGTGGAGGGATAGGCTTTTGAGCACCAGAGGTATGTCCACATTGGGATTTCTTTGGCTTTGATTGCTTATAGATAGGTTTTATCTTTTTAGGATTTGCCATGTCCTCCTCCTTAAGTATATTCATCTCCCTAGCCCTTTGCACAACTTCCTTTAATATTCTCATTTCTTCAACAAGCTCTTCAACTTATTTCTTGACTTTCCTCTTCCTTGTTGGCTCAGTAAATTTCTTATGCAGATCAATATCTTTCTCTTTGTAGGTATCGAACCTCTCTTCCTTTTTATTTACCGGTTTACTCAACAGGTGTTGAGCATATGCATCAAGTGTGTTTCCATCAACTTCATACCCCATGGGCATGATCCAAATGGTTCTTGGCTCAACTACCTCCATATGACATTGATCCTTGTCTACCATGAAGCAATTTGTATTCTCATATTCTTCAATAATATGATTTGGTATCCTTTTTTGGCTTTGCATCATTGCTTGAAATGATTTAAAGTATCCCCACAAAGTATATTTCTGAGCTACAGTATCACCCAACCCCTACAAACCTTCCTTAATTTGGATTGCCATCGGTTTATCATAAGCACATTGAAATTTTCCTATACTAGGGATTTCATTCAAGAAGTAAAGTGCTAAACAAACAATCAGAGAACCGAATTTGAAAACATGTTTCTTGTCTTTCTTTATCTTCTTTAGGTTTCTCATTAGCTCACTGAGAAGTACTCGACAGAGATCATATCTTTTTTCTTCCTTAAGCATCTGATAGCATGCAAATATAGTAGTACTGAATACTATATTGTGTCTACTAGACTGGTACACCTTGTATCTTGTCACCATTGAGGCAAATCTCAAATCATGCTCTATGATATCACTGATTGTCATCGACCAACTGTCATGTTGGAATCGAGTGACCACATTTAGTGTTGTGTTCTGAACTTTCCTCAGACCGAGGATCTCACTGGTTGCATTCAAACAGGTTATATCTTGAATGGCTTGCTTCATGATTTTGTGAGGTCTGTCCAGCCATATAAACTCATTGTGAATTTTACTCAAGATGTATCTAACCCATTTGGGTACATCGAGCACCGAAAAATGAACAAAATGGATAAAAACCTTGTCTTGCAATGATTTGTATAGGGGCTTCAGATTCCCCATTCCACCCATCATATGCTTTATGTATAGTGATAGCATGTTCGCATTTCCAATCTCCTTGATATTACTATAATGTCTTAAAATTACACCCCTCACAATTTTTGATTGCATTTGGATCTTCGCCTTAGTGTTTGTGCCCCTCGGACTGATCGAAGACCTGAATATGCTCATGCACATCAAAAACACCTTGCAATTTAGTAATAAACTAAAAAGCTACCTTGATCCTACCCCAAAATAGGGTAGTACTAGGGCATGGTGCCCTAGTCCTCACCAAGACCAGGGCATCGAACCTTGGGATCCCTTAATTGGGGCCTATGTTGATCCCCTCCTTTGGACCTAACTCAAATTTGAAGTTAGAAAATGCCCCCTATGTCGGCTCAAGCCAGAAAATCAATCAATTAATCCTACTTGAAAGTATATAAGAGAGATTTCCCCTCTCATTTGACATCCTATCAGTACACAATCTAACACATACACACAAGAGATCGAGAATTCAAGAGAAATTGAGCATTTTCGGTCTTCCTTGAAGCTTTGGATCAGCAATAGAGTCAAGATTTCAAGCAATGAAGAGGAGATCATCATTCTACTTCATGAAATCATAATTCCATGTGGAGGCAAGCAAAACTTCACAAGGAGGTATAAGCATTTCACTTTCAAGCAATTTAGCATCCCCTCAAAGAGGAGGATTTCTAGTTTCAGTCATTTCATTTACATTATTTCAATCACTTGGTTAATTCTAAAACTGGGGTTTGACCTAAAGGAAAACCCCTATTCCCAAAACATTTCCCTTTCTTTCTATGTGTAGGAAATATGTGCACAGTTATACTTGTCCAGACACACAGTCCTTGCAACTTTTGCCCAATTTTGCAGAGCATCTTTGAATCATCTCAAACTTCTCAGATCCAGGTGCACGATTGAATCCTGAATCTGTAGCTCGTTGTTTTTGCATACTTTGTCTTCATTGTCAGTACTTTGCCTTAAATCAATTAATCAACTTACAAAAGAGGGTCAATTACATTCCAATCACAACCAATCTATTTAGTATTTAGTCCTTGAAACCTTTGGGATTGGATATAATAGATTCATCCCCCTCTTTTGAATGTAAAGTTCCCTAAAGTGAAAATCGAGCTTAGTAAATTCCTCACTTCCAAGTGGAGAATTGACTAAGCCCCTAATTTTATTCTTTACATTTTGGTGAACAAGACTCCTTACACCCTTAATTATGATTTTTGTTTTAAGATTTGAGTGTATGCAATTTAAAGCTCAAATTTTCATTTACAAGTTTAATGTCCTTGCAATTTTTTAAAATTTAGAGGTTGAATTCACAAAAACCCTAATTTTTAGACTCAAAATCGAGTTTGTCATTTGTCTAAATTGGATTTGGTTGTTTTAGATCTAAGAGATTTTGAATTTTGCAATTCAAGTTTTCATTTACACTTTCAATTTTTTAAAATTTTAAAATTAAATGGTTAAATCAGAAAACCCTAATTTTTAATTTTAAAATTGAACATCTGGGTTGTGTAGATCTTGAATTAATTTTTTAGATCTGGGTCTTTGCTTCAATTTGAAAATTCATTTTCCCTCTTTGCAACATTCAATTTTTTCAAATTTAAATTTTTATAATTAAGCGGTTTATACAACAAACCCTAATTTTTAAAATTAAATTAATCTTGTGCAAATTCAAATTTTCCTTTAACCATTTAATTGGATCAGTTAAATCTAAAGCTTCTCACCTGTCCTTTTAAACATCATAAAAAGTCATCCCTTAGGTGTGCCCCTTTTTGTTGTAGTTCTTCCAATCAATCATTCATCCTAAATGTGTCCTGTTTTGATCTTCAAGGCTTATTTTCGCATATCTAGACCTCCAATTCCCATATCCTTTTGGAATTCACATTAAAATCACAATATCTTGCCTACCAAAAAAATTGGTATAAATTTGGTCGGACCGTGTGTTCAGACCATTTTGATACCACCTTGGTCCCGACTTTTTCTGCTCAAATTTCAAGAGTCTGTTTTGACTGTATTTTATTGCACAAATCCAGAGATTTGTGAAATTTTATTGATTTTAGGTCACCCTAAGGTTGAAATCAAGAGGTTAGATTTGGACAACCCTAATTTTAATTTTGATTTTCCCTACATTCAAAATTTTAGAATTAAGAGGTCATTTTCAACCCTAATTTTAAATTCAAATTTCTATCTTCTAGGGGGCAATTTCAAAATTTAATTTAAGATGTTATTTTAACAAATCCCTAATTTTAAATTTCCAATTTATTTTCCCTAGTGGATGAGTTTTACTACTATTAGTCCTACCTATAGTATCCCTATTAGGAGAAGTTGTAGAAATAAGGCTACCCAAGTTTTAATTACTGAGGAAATGGAGCCTAATTTGGCTAGCTTTTTCAATGAGGATATTGGTGGTTCTTCTAATTCTATATATATTCCCATTTATCATCTTGATAATTATCATAATGAGGAAGAATCACTAACTAGGGTATCTATTGACCAATTGGTGAAGATGGACAATCAATTTGACAATCTTCAACAATGGATGGGTCAAGAATACTTGGAAAGTGAATCTCTCCCATTGATTGAAGGATTAAAAAGAATGATTCAAAGTGATAAGCATGGTGTAGATATCTTGCATTGTATTTCTCATATTGTTGATTCTAATATCATGCCTATCAAATGTTGTGTTGAAAGCCTAGGTTTTACACAACCTCCTAGTCAAATTAATCATTGCATTCCTTTGACAACTCCTATGACTAGTGTTCCTACCTACACATTAAACATCATGGATAACTCTACAAAATGTCATACCTAAAAATTTTAGTCATTGGGAAATACCTCTTCTTTCATTCCTCCTACCATGGGTGTTCCCCTTGTTAACCAATCACATTCACCACCTATAAATGTTAGTCAAGAGGGCAACTCTTTCAATCATAATTCCTTCATTCATCCTATGAGTCTTCCATATGTTACCAAATCTTCCCCATTACCTCCTTATTCTCAATATTTTCCTTCATTCAACAATATTAATCCACCCTCTCAATCCAACATGTCTAATTTCAATCCTTCTACCGAAGCTACAATCAATAGTCTAGCACAAAAAATGTCTTCCTTACAACAACAAATAGCTTCTATGAATCAATCCAAGTATAATTTGCCCATATTTGATGTAGCAAGCCTATTATCTGATGACAATGTTAGAGTTGTCCCTCCTAAAGATGTAAAATTTCCTCAATTGGAACTTTATAATGGACAAGGTGATCCCTTAACTCATGTTAAAACATTCCAAAACTTAATGTAGTGACTTTTCTCATGATCAAAGGTTGTTAGAAAAATTGTCTGCTAGGACATTAAGGGATAGAGCTTTGTAATGGTATTGCTCTTTGCCTCCTTATTCTATTACTTCTTTTCAACAACTAGCTAATGCTTTCATTCAACAATTTCACAATAACATTGGTCCTAAAGTTATTTTGATGGATTTGATGCATTGTACACAAGGAGTTAAAGAAAAAGTGACTGATTTTATTGGTAGATATAATCATTTGTATTCTCATTTTTCTTTTTATGTACCTGATCAAGACATTCAAAATACTTTTATTGTCAATTTACAAAAAGATATTAGGGATAAACTTCTTTTAACTGAATTTACTTCCTTTCCGTAGTTGTGCACAATACTTCACAATTATGAACTGACTGTGAGTCAATTGGAACAATCATCTCCTTCCATGGGTCTGAGTGATAAGGGTGATAGTTCTCAACAACTGTTTGAGAAGTTCAAACCAAACAAAGGATTCATCAATTTCAATGACATCAACAATAGCACTCAAGTAGCAGCCTCTACATGTGCACCTCCTTTGTCTAAATTATTTAAAAGAGAAAATGAGTTTACTCCTTTGAATGAATCTTTGCATAGCATTATGTCTCAGTTAATACAAAGGAATGTGTTAAAGCTTCCCCAAATAAAACCAATTGATCCATCTATGACAACTTCACCTTACTTTGATGCTAAATATTTTTGTCAATATCATCGTCATCCTGGTCATGATACTGAGAAGTGTTTTTCATTAAGAAGTAAGATTCAAGAATTGATTGATAGCAATACTATTTGTGGCAGTTGTGAATGATAAAGGAAACAAATCCGTAGCTCCTAATCGAAACCTTCAAATTTTTACTGATCCTTTACCATCCCATTCCACTTATTTGATTGAGACTAATCATATTTCTTATTCTCCCAATGATGTGACATAACCAACAGTTGACATAATTCCAATTTCTCCTAAACAAGATGTTCAACCTAATTCTCCAAGACCCAAAATGCTTAAGACAAATGATGGTTCAAGTTCTATTCCTAAATTAGAGCTCCTATTCTTATTAATCTTGATGAAGAAATAGGTGAGAATGTTCTTAATGATGAAAATGTTGATCCTAATATTTATAATGATGAATATGAATATGTTAATTTTGACAATGACTTATCTGCAAAATTTTCAAAAGCATTAATCCTAGCTCCTAGTAACGAACAAAGTTACTCATCATTAGAGCATGGTCCTTGTTTGGAACTTGTGATAGCTCCATCTACTATGCTTGATGTGGCTCCTCTTGTGTGTTGTCCACCTTCTTGAAACAATGATCAATAAGATCAGGGGGAGGATGACGTGCTTGATTAGCTTCATTAGCACCATTGACTCTCTCCCGCTCTCTTCTCTTGCTTATTTATGTCATTCTTCTATTTGTTATCCCTAGTGTTGCCTACTTGAGGACAATGCAAAGCATTGAGATCTCTTTTGGTCTCTCCCATGTTGACTCAAAAGACACATGTGTTCCCTTCTTGCATGGTGGTTTCCTTTCTTTGGGGGATGAGAATGATTCTATGCACATATACATATACATGATATACATGAGTTATCATAAAAAGCATATTGACTCCAAAGTTAGGTGAAACCACCTCATGCTTTGTGTTTTGTGTTCATTATCCTTTGATTTATCCTCTCATGGGGGCTAAATTATTGCAATAGTGTGCTTGTCTTATATGGCTGTATCCTACCTTAAGTCAATTGCTCCCAACAAGGTGTACACAATTGCTTTAATGTGGGGGCATACACTCTACTCATGATTCTCTCTTTTGATACTTTAAGTTACTTAGTGAACTTTGTCTTTTCTTTGTAATTTTTGGTATCCTTTTCATGACTCATAGTAAGAGAGCCTTACTAGTTATAGTCATGGTTATCACTTTCTCTCTCATGATCTTCTCTTTTACCTTATCATTGAAGTCGTAAGATCCTAAAGTCCATTGGGGGCTTGGTGAATCTTGCCTCCTTGATGTGGTGAAAGTCTTTCAATCTCAATTCCTTGTACTTTATTGACAGTATTTGTGTAAGCTCATAATCTCGCTAAAGTGGTCTCTAAATATAACATCCTAAAATTGCACCCCTCACAATTTTTTACTGTATTTGGGTCTTCACCTTAGTGTTTGCACCCCTCAGCCTGATCAGAGACCTGAATATGCTCATGCACATCAAAAACACCTTGCAATTTAGTAATACACTCAAAAGCCACATTCAGCCTACCCCAAAATAGGGCAGGCCCAAGGCATGGTGCCCTGTGATTCCTTAATTGAGGCATATCTTGATCCCCTCCTTTGGACCTAACTGGAATTTGAAGTGGGAAAATCCCCCCTATGTCCACTCAAGTGAAAAAATCAGTCAATTAATCCTATTGGCAAGTATATAAGACGGATTTAGCCTCTCATTTGACATCCTATAAATACACAATCTAACACATACACACAAGAGATTAGACATGCAAGATATCAAGCATTCAAGAGCAATTGAGCATTTTCAGTCTTCCTTCAAGCTTTGGAGCAAGAATAGAGTCAATATTTCAAGCATTGAAGAGGAGATCATCATTCTACTTCATGAAATCATAATTCCATGTGGAGGCAAGCAAAACTTCACAAGAAGGTATAAGCATTTCATTTTCAAGAAATTTAACATCCCCTCAAAGAGGAGAATTTCTACTTTCAGTCATTTTATTTACATTATTTTAACCACTTGGTTAATTCCAAAACCAAGGTTTTACTTGAAGGCAAACCCCTATTCCCAACACATTTCCATTTCTTTCTATGTACAATAAATAGCCCTGCAACTGTACTTCTGGAATTATGCTTTATTCACATAGACAAGAAAACCCTTTTCAGTTGGCATATGTGCAGAGTATGTTGACATGATGATATTGTGTTGTGATTGATGTCAATATGATAAAGAGAGAACCGGTAATATGCTGAAGAGTGAACTAGTAATATGTTGAAGAATGAACCAGTTTATTGAAGTTAAGCAACTGGCAAAGTGAACCAATATAATGTTGTGAACTGGTATATGTGCAAAAGGTGAAGTGGTACGTTTGTCTAAGTGAACCAGTATATGGAATGTTTTCTATCAAGGTTTAATATGGTATGACTACCGATTGGTAGTCCCAGCCTCAGGGTTTCCAGTTGAAGTGTTTCGAGCCTATGTGATTCAACCGATGGCATTGTGTGATGAGTTAGCATTGTAATGGAGATCAGATCATGTTGCCACGTCAGCCTCATGCACATGAAGGATCTTGCATGAAGGAGATTGATCCTATCTACCTCGGGAATGTGTAAAGTTCCTGCAAATGGTGAAGAATGCGTGATGGGTTATCGCATCCAAGAAGCGGTGAAGAACATACGATGGAGAATGTCTTGAGATCTGTTCAAGACCATTGTATTCAAATGTAAAGTGTTCAATGGTCAGGATTGAACCGATTGAATTGCTCAACCTAAATGTTTAGGGTTTAAGGGTTATGCTACCAACCTATCCGTTTCCTATAAGGTCTATGTTGTGTTTCATGTTGAGGTTGTTGGCAAATGTTGTGTGTGTATCTAAGTGTAGAGATATGTGATTCTTGCCAAGCCAAATAAGGGAATTGATACCTGCAAAGTGTGTGTACAGAAGGAAGGAACTAAAATAGATCTGCATTAGCATTGAGTGCTATTACTAGATCATTATAATACCTATTGATCTCTAATTACTTCAACATTTGGAAAATCCCTTAAAAGGGTAGCTTTAACTAGCTTGTTGTAAATCCTTTAACAGGGTGACTCAAAGCCATTGAGTTCATAAAATCCTCTAACAAGGTAACCTTTAATAGGGTTTAACCCTTAACCAGGTGATCCCTAACAGGATCGATTCCTAACAAAACCTATTGTAACAGTCTTTAACCGGACTAGGCTCTTAATAGAGCAGACTTCTAAAGAGTTCAAAAATAGCCTGTGGGTATTCATCCCCAATGTGGTTTTTCCTAGTTGGGTTTCCATGTGAAAAATATGTGTGTCATGTGTGATGCCTCTTTCATGTGATGTTTTGTTATTTCCTGTTTAGTGGTGAATCATGTTGTTCTAGTAAAATTATTGTATCTCTAATGACAGATTATCTATTTATGCATAAGGATGAAGTGGAAATGAGGGAGTAGATTGTATGGAAAGCTAAGTGTTGCCAGTTTATGTCTTTCATAGTCTCATTATGTTTAACTGGTAGTAATCTGGTTTAGACCGGTATTAGTGTTTGTCTATCAAGTGCATTGTTTGCAGTCAAACCGATTCAGGAAATTTTTTTGTGTCTATACTGATTCACCCACCCCTCTCTATACCGGTTTGGTACTCATTATTTATCATTGAGTTATCATTTTCGACGTGCAGAAAGTTTGAAGGACCAATTGGAGGGCGCCCCTATCCGGACACACGATCTCTGCAACTTTTTCCTGATTTCACACAATAGCTTTGAATCATCTCAAACTTCTCAGATCCAGGTGCACGATTGAATCTAAAATCTGTAGCTTGCCATGTTCACATACTCTATCTTCATTTTTAGTACTTTGCCTTAATTCAATTAATCAACTTACAAAAGAGGGTCAATTACATTCCAGTCACAACTAATCTATTTAGTATTCAATCATTGCATCCTTTGGGATTGGATCTAGTATATTCATCCCCCTCTTTTGAATGTAAAGTTCCCTTAAGTGAAAATTGATTTTAGTAAATTCCCCACTTCCAAGTGGAGAATTGGCCAAGCCCCCAATTTTGCACTCTACAATTATAGTGAATATATCCCCTAATATCTTCATTAAGCAATATGTCATACGGGACAGAAGAAAATGCACCTTCCAAAGCATCTTCAATGGATTTTAATGGATGTATCTTGAACACTGACCTTTCTCTCTCAGTAATCTCAACTACCAACGGGGTTACAACACCAGATGCAAATGCCATATCAAAATTAGGGTATGATAAAAATCTCGAACAAGAATAGATATCATTTTAGATTTAACTGGATGCAAGAAATTGCTTTCAGATCACTTCAAGCTTAGTTATGACTACCTAATCTTGTTCACCACACTCTTCTGGTCTTTTTTTTCATTTGAAATGTAAAGAATGAATAATAGAAATGCCTTTTTCCCTGAAAACCTAACTCTAAGTTGTAATATATGCACAACCCTAAAGGCTTTTCAGATACCCCACATCTCAAGAATTCATCACCGGATACTTAGATAGGCATGAAATTTTCTGGATATCAACTGCACAACTAACATCCTTCATTTGCAACCATCCTCGAATGGTTACAGATCTCTGAAAGGGGGTTTTAAGTATCTGCATGAAAAGCTTCCCCCTAAGGACAAAATGCCCTAGTTACTGGATGAGGTTCCAACACCAAAATTAGGTGTGGACCCATTTTGAACATTTGAATCTTTCTTCTTAATCCACATCTTCTTATGCTACTCTCTAAATTATTCAACCTTTTCTTTGCCCTTTTCATCTGATCTGTTCTTGTCTACCAGAGCATTCTTGTTTCTACAATATTTTGCAATGCAAGCAGATTTGTTGCATGCATGGTAAACAACATTTCCCTGCATAGGCCCGAAGTTCATCTGATTTGGTCTCATCTTGCATTGGTTAGAAATGTGTCCAAACATTCCACAAGCATAGCATCTCTTATTTTGGAAATTATGCATCACTATTCTGCACATGTTTGACTTATGACCAAAGTTGTTGCATATGAAACAATGGCTGGTAAAGGTAGGACCATTATTCATCATATTATTCTTCATCCTATTACTCACCTTATTTCTGCATTGACTTGCTATATGACCAAATTTTCCATAAACAAAACATTTACCATTATTTCTAGGCATTAGGTTGTCTTACCAGAGGTTTCTTGTTCTTCTGATGATTTCTTTGTCATGAACCAGAGGATTCTGCTTTCTCATATCTAAGTCCTCACATATATTCCCATGTCTCTTACTTTCCAGCATCTCATCTAACCAGGCTGAGCTAGTTTTGAAATTTTATTTGTATTCATTAGCAGTAGAAAGCTCATCTCTCAGAATTATGAGCTACCTTTCAAGTTCTTGTCCATCATTCTTGCATTGCACTAATTCAAGTTTCAACTGATAATTGTCACAGTTCAATCTGCAATATTCATCAGATCTATCCTTTAATGACTGAGTCATATTTTAATCATTCTTCTTTCTTTCTTTCTTCAATCTCCTTTGTCAACTTAATTACAATGGATTGCATCTCATTCTTCAGGACTGCATTCTCTCTAGCAAGCTTCTCACATTCATCTGGCTTGTCTTGTAGGGCTTGACTATCAATGTATTGTTCTTCTTTCTCCTTGAGTTTATTAATCAGTTCATTTTTGTTCTCTCTTGATGTGTTGACTTGTTCCTTCAGGGATTCAATCAAATTTCCAGCTTCTTCCAGAATTCTCCTCATACTACTCTTCTCTTTCATAGCTGCATCAAGATCTTGAAGTGTCATAATAAGTTGCTTCTGCAAAGTAAATTGATTCAATATTTTGGATCTTCCTCAAGTTGTTAGGCTTCTTCTAAGGAACTAAGATATGATACCAATTGTTTGAATCAATGAACACTGAGAGGGGGGGGGGGGGGGAATCAGTGTTTTACAATTTACAAACTTATAAAGCTAATTCTTAAACCATCAAATGCACAAGAATAAAAGTAAAGTGCATAAACATAAATCAATCAATCACACAACCATAGCACCAATATTTTTATGCAGAAACCCAAAAAGGGAAAAACCATGGTGGTATTTGAACCCACAATATTATTTTACTATGACTAAGAGTATGATAATATTACATAAAGGGGAATGCACATGCATTCAGGTGCATTGCCTAGAGCTCACTACTCAAATACAAAAGAGGGTTACAACCCAAAGGAAGGCTCACTACCTCACATGTGATTACAAATGATTACAATAATGAATGAACTAAATTATATAATCTACTAATGCCAAATAGCAGTTTCAGTTAGGCTCAGATTGACTTCTGCAACTATTCTACTTATCTGCTCTATTTTCCTGCTCTGTCATATATCGGAGGACCAAAAATATTTAATCACATTCACAAACCTTTGCAAATTCGCTCATACAAACTTCTCATACTCATCTCATCCACCAAAATGTTCAACCAAATTGATCTTATATATCCACACCAACAAAGTGAATCATTTTCTATGTCGGCTTCCAAAAACTACATAGCACACAACATGAAACATGTAACCAATGAGTCAAATCAATCTATCTGCAAATCCATATGCGGACCCAAATAGAATGATAAAAAGATTCATACAAGTTGGCCCAAACACCTTGAACATGAAACCAATCACTAAAATCAACCCAAAGATTCTGCATCACACATTACACCAAATTAGCTCTGTTCTAATTGAATTACTAGATACCATACTTTCAATCTCACTCATGAATCAACACCGGATATAAAGATCACAAGATAAGTTGCCTCAAATCTTGAATCATCTACCTCTATCACCGCAACCAAAATTAAGATATGAATTTTGAAGTCATAATTTGTCGGTTATTGTGTTCCACCTTCCAGAATTATGTCTCATGAACAATATGACTTCTAGTAAATCAAATCTATGTACACCAGATATGATTTTTGAACTGGTTTTCCATCAATGAAAACTCCTAAGAATTCCTCATGCATCAATCTACACCAGAATAATGCCTCTTGCCAACACAACCATACATTCTTATATACAAAGTCCTTCAACAAAACCCTCAATTAGGTTGGGTAAAGACAAAATAAGCAATATTACATAAATTAGGCCATACAAACCTAAAACAATCACTTTGGTCCTCTCCATGAGATAAAGGGGACCCAAACAAATCATAGTACATTCATTCAAGTAGATTCCAATGAACCACACACACTACCACAATCTCCAAAATTGATTCGAAATGAAACATGTAGAAAGATTATGAAACACATCAATTGATCAGCCCCAAACATCTTCCAATGCAAATTATTAAGTGTGGATCATGACATGCCATGGTGAGAACCATATCAATACTCTAATTCATCATCAAAAGCTTATACAGATGAAAAGAGCATAATCCAAATAAGATAGATAAACTGGAACAACTAAGACTCAACACAACAGAGCATGCCAAGCACATACCAACATAACTAACTTGGACATACTTGGCCTAAGAAATGAAAATTCCATCTTCTGTTTGTGTGACTTGTAGACAAAAAAAAATGATAAATCACCAAACATTGAAATTTCAAAATCCTTCTACATTTCTTCTACAAACTTCTTACATAAATCTTCATGTCCTCCAAATATAATATCATCAACATATACAACAATAATAAGAAACTTATCATCTTAAATTTTGAAATAAAGATTGTTGTCTGCAACACCTTTTCTGAAATTTTGTTGTAACATGTATCTTTACAATCTAGCATGCTGATCCATGGGTTCTTGTTTGAGTCCATATAATTCCTTCTTCAATCTGCAAACCATATCTAGATATTCTAATAACTTGAACCAATATGGTTGTTCAATATAAACTTCTTCAAGTTCTCCATTTAGAAACATCGGCTTAACATCCATTTGATATACCTTAAAGTTATTAAAAGCATAAAATGCAAGAAACATCCTTATAGCCTATTGAATAGTTGTAATACTAAGAGGGAGAGTGGTGAATCAATATTCCTTTAATATTAAAACACTCTTATTATTACTTTGTAAGTTCACATCAATTAGAATGCAACAGAAAGAAATGAATGATTAAATGAATAGAGAAAGTAGAGACACCAACCACAACAACATACACAGAGCACCAGATTTTTGCGTAAAAACCCATTATGAAAAACCATTGAGTGGGTTAACTCTCAATATAATATATCTAGTTATAGAATATTACAAATTCTCACTACAAGGCTCACTACTTGAGGCTCACTACCAGAGGGTTTACCTCCCAAAAAGGAATAACTAAACAAAATGAACTACTAAAGTTGCATGATCTCACATATGCATGGAATACAATTCCAATCAAGCTTAGTAGATAGACTTCACACACTTCATTTTCTCTTCAATTATTTGCCTCAATCACATATCACATATGATCACTATGTCACACTTCTATCCCTGCATCTCTCAATTTCTCTATTTCTCTCTTATATATATTGATCCATATCTCAAGTCTACCATTCATGCCTTACAAAGAAAAAATATCTTACATGATCAAAACAATATACTTCATACATTTCAATTACATAGGTCAGCCAAGGATATAACAAAAGTTAATGCCAACTAGAATACACATGTTGATAAACCCAGAGGATCTGGTTAATACTGAGGGGGGGGGGTTTAACAAAAATTGAAACTCTCAACACCAAAACATACTTATCTTAGATCTGAAAACATTCAACACTTAAAACAAATCTTCTTAACAGATTTCCTTATCAGATCTAGATAATCATTTCCTCTTATGCAAACTTATTAATCAGATCAACCATTAATTCAATATCAGATCAACAAACATATTTACCAACTTATTAACTGATCATAATTCTTCATCAATCATATAATCATCAATACCAGTAACCACTTTAAGATCTCTGATAAACAAACATAAACTATCTTTACCGATTATCAGAAATAAAACATGAACATCACAAGAAATGTATACCACACATGAACACCATGTTTTTCACGTGGAAACCCAAATAGGGAAAAACCACGGTGGGAACTGGTACCCACAAATATTTTGCACTCTTTCAGAATGTGCCCTGATAGGAGCCAAGCCCGGTTAGAAGCTTACAATGATGCCTTGTTAGGAGCCAAGCCCAGTTAGAAGCTTACAATGATGCCTTGTTAGGAGTCATCTAGTTAAGGGATTTACCTTAGCCCTATTAGAAGCTTTGATTTGTTAGGATCAACCTCACAAGAGGATTTAGAACTCAGATATCAAATCACCTTGTTAGGGGATTTTACAATATGAGGCCTATTAGGACCTACCCAATTAAAGGGATTTTAGCTGCTATAATTGTTAGAGAACAACAATGAATGATATGTGTATAACACTCTACTGCTTGCTTGATAAAATCCAATTGAGTTTTAAATTTGCATCTCTCTGGCATATTTTATTACACAAACACACTGGTTTGGCTTCTCACACTTCTCAACATCACTGACACTCCAAGACATCAACCTTGCTGACATAAATAACTTTTACAACTAGGTCGGCATCAAAACCCTAAAACTTACTACATAGATCATCACAGTTCTTTACAACTTATTATAGATCATCATATGGATCATTACAATCAATTACAAATCAATATCATCCATTGAATGATCATAAATCGTCACTGCAAGTTGATTTGGTACAAAGTCAAACCCTTAGCACATTCTGCTAAGCACTTTCCAAATTCCCAAGAAATTCATTCTCCAAACGTGCCAAAACATCTTTCAAAATCATCATGCGGTTTGTGTCGCATTACCATCAACACATGAACTTGATGTAGATCACCGCCAAACCAAAAATAATTACCGGTTAAGAGAATTCTTTACCGGTCCTTAAACCCTTCTTAAACCCTGACAAAACTTCATCATAAATTCAAAACATTCCTTCCAATAACCATCATAGGATGCAGTTTTGGTTACATACTCAAATCCATAATAAAAGCTTATGTATCAAACCACGAGTCACCAAACATCGCCAATCACCCGATTCCATCAAAACTTATCTGCTTTACCGATTAAGGTCCTATTTCGCAGTCTTACTGGTAAACTCTGTCAAACTATCAAAATCTTACTTGGGTAGACCAAATCACTTAGCCAACAAGTCAATCAACAAAAAATAACTGTAACATCATTAAACATCAGGTGAACATGGTTTCCATCAATGACAATATAAATAACTGATCATGTCATCTTCCTGTACCGGTATAGTCATCCACCATCATCTCATCTTCATCAGTTATGCCAAACATGCCAACAATCTTCCCCTTTGGCATTGATGGAAACACTAAATATCAACATACTCAACTCATACTATTCCGCTCTATTATGGACCTTCTCTGCAACTCTTCTCTCCTCTGTTGCACCTCATCTATTGGTTACACTATATCTACTCCAACTAACCATATGTCTTTTCTTAATGATATTTCTTGTACCCACTTGATAACAATGCCAAAGGTGCATAAGCATCACAAATCATCAATTCTGCTATAGTTGTTGTCTTCAACATGTCTGCAAACACATCTAAGCTACTCCCCCTGCGGAGTAGCTTGCATCTCATCAATCCAAAGTGAAAAATAGTCATGAATCCCATTGGATTGATGCATCATGCATTCTAGTTTTGTCTGAGTAGGGGTCTGACCCCTAATTTACCTCTAAGATACTCAAAGGTTGTCTTCGGCAATGGTTTTGTGAAAATATCTGGTAGCTACTCTTTTCTTATCACATACTCCATGCGGACTTGTTTTTCCTGTACTCTTTCCCTTAGAAAATGATATTTCAATTCTATGTGCTTTGTTCTTGCATGTAACACAAGATTTTTTGAAATATTGATTGCACTAGTATTATCACACTAAATAGTTACCAGTTCAGACATATCAAATTTCAATCCTTCAAGCACATGTCTCATCCAGATTGCTTGCATGGAATTCATTGATGCTGCAACATACCTTGTTTCTGTTGTTGATTGAGAAACACAAGTTTTCTTCTTACTTGTCCAAGAAACCAATGTGCCTCCAAGAAGAAAATCTCCACTGGTAGTGCTTTTTTGGTCATCTACATCGCCTACCCAATCTATATTTGTAAACACATCCAAAGAGAATTTTTCTTTATAAGGATAGCACAAACCATAATCTACTATTCCTTTTAGGTACAGGAATATCCTTTTCACTGCTACCAAGTGAGTCTCCTTGGGATCCTTTTGAAATCTAGCAATCAATCCAATAGCATGTGCAATATCCTGTCTGCTCTGAATGACATAATGCAATTTACCAATCATACACCTATATTCTTTCTCATCCACAAATGGTGAATCATCTTGCTTAAACAATTTGCATCTTGTCACCATCAGAGTACCAACCGGTTTACAATCTTCCATGCCAAATGTTTTCAACACCTCTTTGACATACTTACTCTAATAGATAAAAATTCCACCATCCAACTGCTGGACCTGCAACCCAATAAAAAATTTAATCTCTCCAATAAGAGACATCTCAAATTCCTTTTTCATCTCCTTAGCAAAATCCCTGCATAAGTCATCATTACCACCAAAGATAATGTCAGTTACAAATACTTTAGATATCAATACTTTCTCTCCATCAACCTTTAGATATATGTTACTATCCTCACTTGTACATTGGATTCCTATCTTGATTAGGTCTACATGCAACCTTTCAAACCATGCTTTCGGTGCTTGCTTCAATCTATATAGTGTCTTATGTAGTTTGCAAACCATATCTTTGTCTTCAGACAAAGAAAATCCATCTAGTTGTTCTATCTATACTTCTTCTTCAAGGATGTCATTGAGAAAAGTTGATTTAACACCATCTGATAGACTTTAAATCCTTTCAATGTAGCATAAGCAAGCAACATTCTTACTCCTTCCAATCTCACCATAGGTGCAAAGGTTTCATGATAATATTCTCCTTCTTCTTGTGCATAGCCTTTGCAAACCAATCTTGCTTTATTTCTCACAACCTTTTCTTCTTCATTTAACTTGTTTCTAAAAACCCATTTCGTTCCAATCACATTCTTGTCTTCTAGTCTAGGAACAAGTGTCCATGTCTTGTTCTACTCTATCTAATCTAACTCCTCATTCATTGCACTAATCTAGTCATCATCCTTTAATGCCTCTCTTATTGTTCTCGGCTCGATAGTAGAAATCAGAAAAGAATCATCTTTGATTTTCCTCCTTGTTTGTACTCTAGCATGTTTATCTTGAATTATTTTTTCTTCTGAGTGATTTAACCTGACATACCTTGGAATAACTGGTTTTGGTGTTGTGATTCCTGCTTCATTTTCTTCATCACTCTCTGCATTTACCTATTGCGCACCTATTTTTGCAACATTTTTCTCATAAGTGTTCTGCACTTCCAGTTCTATGAATACAAGTCTTTCTCCATCTTTCTTAGGCTCAGATTTGTTGGACTCACCAAATTTCTCAAGAAGTTCATCTATCTTCATATTAGAACTCTCAATGATCTTCTTAGTTCTCTTGTTATTACATTTGAATGCCTTACTCTTTGTAGAGTAACCAAGAAAAATGCCTTCATCACACTTATCATCAAATTTTTCAATATAATCATCTCTCTTAATATAACATTTACTTCCAAATATTTTGAAATAGCTTACACTGTAGGTCCCGGGGACAACTGAGAGGGCGGGGGGGGTGTGAATCAGTTGTCTAATAAATTCAAACCAAAATCTTATTAACCAACTTATTGCTTAATACCGGTAAGATAGTTAATTGTGCTGGTAAACAATGTTAATAGGAAATGTTGTACTGGTAAGAGTTAATGCATGAAACATAAGCACAAAGTCAACCACAACACATGACACAAATATTTGTACGTGGAAACCCTGTAAGGGGAAAAACCACGGTGGGAAACCTTACCCATAATCAGATGATACTACTGCAGATAGTAAGTGTACAAAGAGGGGTCTGCACATGCAGAAAGGCCAATAGCCTAGACCTCACTGCTCAAACACAAATGGGAGTCACATTGACTACAGTTGGATGGTTAAATCTAATGAGAATGTACTGCACAAAATAGCATCTTCATATGCTGGATTCAGTACCGGTGTAATGCTGATATGCTTTTCCAAAAACCTAACTTCACTTTCAAATGATGTCTTCATGTATATCTCTACTTGATCTCGCATATACCCTTCCTTAAGTCTTTTTCGCATCCCACATTTGATCTTACAAATAAGATCTTACATTTATACCATACCCTAAGACCAATTTTAGTAGGTCGGCTCTACAAGATATTACAATAAAACATTTTACAAATAATACAATATCCGATGCAATAACCAATTGAACATGTCGACTTAATGCA
Source organism: Cryptomeria japonica (assembly GCF_030272615.1). Classification (NCBI taxonomy): domain Eukaryota; kingdom Viridiplantae; phylum Streptophyta; class Pinopsida; order Cupressales; family Cupressaceae; genus Cryptomeria; species Cryptomeria japonica. Next base: position 454,722,764 of record NC_081410.1, on the reverse strand, counting down.
TTTACAACAATAATAAATCATCTCCATAGTGTGCCATGCTGATCTGGAAAAGATAAACCTGTCGGTGTAACCCTAGATAACCTGGACCTATTTGCCGGTAAAAGCAAATATGCAAATAAGAATATACCAATGATATTACTTCAAGGAAAAGTGTCCACATGATGTCTTCGACATTACCAAGTGTCTTCCATGTCATTGCATGTATCGATGAACATTATATCCTGCCGGTTAACTATATAGCGGTGATTGTTTGAGCATTTTACTAATTGTCGGTGAATGTTGCTGGATCTCCAAAGTAGGTGTGTTAGCAGGTGTTGACATCAATGACAAAACCATACCAAAATACCAACAATCTCCCCCTTTGGCATTGATGGCAACACAAGATGGAAAAACCATCAAAGTGCCAAAATAGAAATGCCAAGTACAAAAACCAATTCTCCCCCTGGGAGTAATATGTGTTTATACAAAGATTTATTTACAATACCAATCTCTCCTCAAAAAGATAATGCATTTTTCCATATATTTTTCTTTAATGTTTTTCCATATATCTCTCCCCCTTTGACATCAAATGCCAAAGTCACAAAAAGGTCAAGTTCATACAAAATACCAACCAATTCAATATACCAACTACTCCCCCTGAGAAGTAGCTTCCTCATCAAATACCGGAATAAAAGATTTGTCCATTTAATTCTGCCGGTTGATGACAATCATCAACTATCTAAGTCTCTACCGGTGGAGGTAAGACTCCGAGCTAATCTCTGAGATACTCAAAAGTTTCCTTAGGCAAAGGTTTTGTAAAAATATCTGCAAGCTATTCTTTAGTATTCACATAAACCAGTTTTATTTACTTTTCTTCAACTTTTTCCCTTAGAAAATTCAGTTTGATAGAAACATGTTCTATTTTAGAATGTAATACTGGATTCTTAGATATATCAATTGATGCAGTGTTATCACAATATATAGTAATAGGTTCCTTGTATTTTACCTTTATGTCTTTCAACATTTGCTTAAGCCAAAGTACCTGTGTACAGTTTGTTGTTACTACAACATATTCTGATTCTGCTATTGATAAAGATGTACAACTCTATTTCTTACTTAACCAAGAAACTAATCTCTTTCCAAGAAAGAATGCTCCTCCAGTGGTTCTCTTTCTATCATCCACATCTCCTGCCCAATTTGCATCTGTGTATGCATATAGATCAAAATTTTCATCTTTAGGATACCATAATCCAAGATTTGTTGTGCCTTGTAAGTACCGGAAAATCCTTTCTACTGTTGATTCATGATTTTCCTTGGGATTACTCTGAAATCTAGAAACTATACATACTACATTCATAATATCAGGTCTGGTTTGTGTCAAATACACTAAACCTCCTATCATAGATTTGTATCTAGTTGGATTAATAGGTGTAGATTCATCCCTTTGAGATAATTTGTCATTTGTAGTCATAGGTGTGCTTATCAGTTTAGAGTTCTCCATCCCAAATTTCTTGAGTAGTTCTTTCAAGTACTTAGATTAACTCAAAAATATGCCCTTATCAGTCTGTAAAATTTGCAATCCTAAAAAGAATTTTATTTCTCCAATCATAGACATTTCAAATTCATGCTGCATTTGAAGAGAAAATTCTTTGCATAATCCATCTTCTCCTCCAAAGATTATATCATCAACAAATACTTCCATAATCAAAATGTCATCATTAGTTACTTTGTAATATAAATTGCTATCTGCATTTCCTTTAGTAAAACCAATTTTTAAGAGATACTTATCCAATCTTGCATACCAGGCTCTTGGAGCTTGTTTTAGTCCATATAGAGCTTTTCTTAATCTGCAAACAATATCATTGTTATCTGTCAAATAAAATCCATCAGGTTGTTCAATATAAACTTCTTCTTCAAGATCTCCATTCAAAAATGCACATTTAATATCCATTTGATAAACTTTGTAATCCTTGTGAGCTGCAAAGGCTAAGAATAATCTAACTGCTTCAATTCTGGCTACCAATGCAAAGGTTTCATTGTAATCAATTCCTTCTTTCTGAGAATATCCCTTACACACTAGTCTTGCTTTATTCCTGACAACCTTACCATCTTCATTGAGTTTGTTTCTAAATACCCATTTGTTTCCAATTAAATTTTTATTTTCAGGCTGGGGAACTAATGTCCAAGTATTATTTTTCTCAATTTGTCCTAATTCTTCTTCCATAGCTTTAATCCAAAAGTTATCTTCACATGCCTCATTGATAGATAATGGTTCAATTTGAGAAATAAGACATACCTCTTCATTTTCCAATCTTCCTCTTGTCATGACTCCTTTAAATTTGCTTCCAATTATCTGATCTTCAGAATGATTCAGTCTTACATACCGGGGTGTCTTAGTCTGTTGTTGTTCTTCAATTACTGTGGTATCCTCTGATGATACCACAGTAACTGGGTCATCATTCTGTACCGATGGATTTATTGTTGGTTCATTTGTCATAATTTCTGTTACCGGTTCAGAGTCTATATACCTTGAAGTTCCTCTAAATTTTTCATCAATCTTTACATTTGTACTCTCAACAATTTTCTGTAGTCTTTTATTAAAACATCTATAAGCTTTACTCTTAGATGAATAACCAAGAAATATTCCTTCATCACTTCTAGGATCAAACTTGCCAATATACTCATCTCTTCTAATATAACATTTACTTCCAAAAATTCTGAAATACTTAAGAGTAGGAGTATTACCAAACCATAGTTCATGAGGGGTCTTACCGGTTTCACCTTTGATGTGAACTTTGTTGAATATATAGACAGCAGTGCTTACTGCCTCTCTCCAGTACACATGTGATAGATTTCCTTCTGATAACATACTTCTTATTGCATCCAAAATAGTTCTGTTTTTCCTTTCAACAACTCCATTCTGTTGTGGTGTCCGAGGTGCTGATAACTGTCTTTTGATTCCATTCACTTCACAGAATGTATTAAAATCTCTAGATGTGAATTCTCCTCCTTGATCTAATCTGAAACTTTTAATTTTCTTACCAGTTTCATTTTCAACCATTTCTTTGAATAGTTTGAACTTCCCAAGTGCTTCTGACTTTTCTCTGAGAAAAGTAACCCAACACATTCTAGAATAATCATCAATAATTAGCATGAAATATGTATCACCTTGTAAGCTTTTAGTTCTAGCCGGACCACATAAATCAGTGTGAATTAAATCAAGAGCATTATTGGATTTTTCTGGAATACTTTTGAAACTAGCTCTAACCTACTTTCCAAATTGACATTCCTTGCAAATTGTATTCTGAGGTTTCGCAATTTTAGGTAGATCTCTAACTGCCTTAGAAGTACTGATTTTTACCAGGCAATCAAAATTTACACGATGTAGTCTTTTATGCCATAGCCAACTTTCATCAATATGAGCAATTAAGCATGCCTTTTCACTGTTATTCAAATGAAAGATATTACCTCTAGTCTGATTACCGGTTGCAATTTCCAAACCAATTCTATTCATGATTTTGCATTTTCCATTTTTAAATTGTAACTGAAAACCTTTCTCAACTAATTGACCAACACTTAAAAGATTATGTTTTAATCCTTCAACATAGTAAACATTGTCAGTGTTATGTTTACCATCAAGAGATATTGAACCCTTACCTTTGATTGAATAGGCTTTGTCATCTCCAAATCTTACTAAACCTCCATTGTATTCTTGAAAGTTCAAGAATTTGCCTTTGTCTCCAGTCATGTGATGTGAGCATCCTGAGTCAATAATCCATTCATCCTTTGATTCAACTTTAGCTGCTAGGGCTTGTTCTACCGGTGGAGCAATAGGTATCGGTTGATCTTCTGTTATAGCAACAAAGACCCATCTGTTGTCTACTAGATCCTCATTAGAATCATCAGTCACACCTTCATCAACAATGTAACAGGATTTATCTTTGTTTTTCTTAAATCTGTATCTTTGATATTCAGGATTAGGTTTGTATGTCCTTTTAGCTTCTTCTCTTAGTCTAGCATGTCTATCAGGGCATCTTGAAGCCATATGACCAGTCTTATTGCAATTGAAACATTTAAAGGGTGCTTTACCTTCATACTTACTCCCAATTGGACCTTTTGGCATTTTTCTTGCAAATGGTGCTTCAAGTTCTTCAAGCTCTTCATTCTCCTTCTTGGTTTCTTCAAGTTTTCTTGCATAAAAGGCTCTCCAGTCTGATTTGTGAAAAGATGGAGCAGATGATGTTGATGCTTTGACGGCCAAATCAGTTTTTATAGCAACAGGACCAAATTCCTCTATTTCAAAAGCTGAAAGTTTTCCAATCAATGTATCCCTAGTTATTGATGTATTAGGCATTGTTCTCAGCTCATTAATAGAAGTAACCTTCATTTTATATGCTGGTGGCAAACCTCTTAAGATTTTTGAAACAATCTCATCTTCACTCAAGGTTCCTCCACACCATTTGATACCTAAAACAATTTCATTTACTCTTTCCATAAAGGCAAAAATTCTTTCATCTTCTTCCATTTTCAGATGTTCATACCTGACTCGGAAGCTTTCAAGTTTTGCAATTTTGACTCTGGAATCCCCTTCATTCAGTGTTTCTAAATGATCCCAAATAGCTTTTGTAGTAGATCTATCTGATAATCCCATGATTTGTTGATCTGATAATGCGCTCAAAAGTGCTTCTCTTGCTTTGCAATCATTTTCTTCATCTTTAGCTAAAGTAATAGGAGCAGGCTAACCAGCTATAGCAGTAGTATAACCATTCTTAGTAACTTCCCAGATGTCTTTACCAATGCAATTCAGATGTGTCTCCATTCTGATTTTCCATATTCCATAGTTGGTTCCATCAAGTTTAGGACTATCCTTCCTGAAATAATTAGTAGACATTGGATCTCCTCAAGTTGTTAAACTTCTGCAAAAAGAGGGCTAAGTTGTGATACCAATTGTAGGTCCCAGGGACAACTAAGAGGGGGGGGTGAATTAGTTGTCTAATAAATTCAAACCAAAATCTTATTAACCAACTTATTACTTAATACTGGTAAGACAGTTAATTGTGCCGGTAAACAATGTTAACAGGAAATGTTGTACTGGTAAGAATTAATGCATGAAACATAAGCACAAAGTCAACCACAACACATGACACAAATATTTGTATGTGGAAACCCTGTAAGGGGAAAAACCACGGTGGGAAACCTTACCCACAATCAGATGATACTACTGCAGATAGTAAGTGTACAAAGAGGGGTCTGCACATGCAGAAAGGCCAATAGCCTAGAGCTCACTACTCAAACACAAATGGGAGTCACACTGACTAAAATTGGATGGTTAAATCCAATGAGAATGTACTGCACAAAATAGCATCTTCATATGCTGGATTCAGTACCGGTGTAATGCTGATATGCTTTTCCAAAAACCTAACTTCACTTTCAAATGATGTCTTCATGTATATCTCTACTTGATCTCGCATATACCCTTCCTTAAATCTTTTTCGCATCCCACATTTGATCTTACAAATAAGATCTTACATTTATACCATACCCTAAGACCAATTTTAGTAGGTCAGCTCTACAAGATATTACAATAAAACATTTTACAAATAATACAATATCCGATGCAATAACCGATTGAACATGTCGGCTTAATGCATTTACAACAATAATAAATCATCTCCATAGCGTGCCATGCTGATCTGGAAAAGATAAACCTATCGGTGTAACCCTAGATAACGTGGACCTATTTGCCGGTAAAAGCAAATATGCAAATAAGAATATACCAATGATATTACTTCAAGGAAAAGTGTCCACATGATGTCTTCGACATTACCAAGTGTCTTCCATGTCATTGCATGTACCGGTGAACATTATATCCTGCCAGTTAACTATATACCGATGATTGTTTGAGCATTTTACTGATTGCCGGTGAATGTTGCTAGATCTCCAAAGTAGGTGTGTTAGCAGGTGTTGACATCAGTGACAAAACCATACCAAAATACCAACATACACTAGGAGTCTTTCCATACCATAATTCATAAGGTGTTTTGTTATTACCTTTTTTGACAAGTACCCAGTTCAAAGTATAGACAGTAGTGTTGACTGCTTCTCTCCAAAACATCTTCAATACTTCACCTTGAATCAACATGGTTCTAGCAGCTTCAACAACTATTCTATTCATTCTCTCTTCTATCCCATTTTGTGGTGGAGTTCTAGGAGCTAACATCTGCCTCTTAATTCTCCGTTCATCACAAAACTTCACACATTGATCAGAAGTAAATTCACCTCCTTGGTCAAATCTCAAACATTTTAGATTATTCCCAGTATCTTTCTCAACAAGAGATTTGAATGCTTTAAACTTACTAAAAGCCTTAGACTTTTCTATCAGAAAATTTACCCACATCATTTTGGAATAATTATCAATAAAGATCATAAAATACTTATCACCAAAATGGCTCTTAGTCCTCATAGGACTATAAAGATCAGTATGAACCAAATCAAGAATATTCTCTAAAGAAAAAGACTCACTCTTAAAGGTTACAAAAGTCATCTTACCCATTTGGCAATCCTTGCATAACACATTGTCTATTTTCACACGATGGGGCAAACCTCTAACAATAATTGACTTACTAACTTTAATCAAATTGTCAAAATTGACATGAAAAAATCTCTTGTGCCACAACTAGCTCTTCAATCTTCACCACCAAACAATCATTTACATTAGTATTCAGATGAAATAAATTAACTCTAGTCTGCTTCCTAGTAGCAATTAATTCTTCATTATTTCCAAGAATCCTGCACACTCCACTTTTGAATTCAAGTAGATATACCTTTGTTGGCATTGAGTTGTCGTTGATGTCAACCGGTATTTTAGGAAGGCTACCGGTAGAGGTATGTCATTTGGTATGAAGGAGAGTGTACCAATATGGTGAAACACAATTAAGGTATTGAGAAGATTAACATGAAGACTTGTCAAACCGGTATGGTGGAAGAAAAGTAGTTATTGAGACCTTTAGTGACATCACCGGTATGAGGTGAGATGCATGTGTGTGTTGGCATGTTGTGTGATAACTGGTAGAGTTTAAACTGGTCTAGAGTTTGGCTGCCTATTTATGATGAAGAGATGGAATGTTAAAGTAATCACAAATCACCAGAGGTGAAGATGTGCTACCAGTGAAGTGTGAACTACCAGTTTGCAGGAGGAGAAGGTCTCATCGGTAAAATAAAGTACCGAAATGAGTTTGTTGAAGGTTCAACTATGAACCGACTATGTGTCAGTGAGCTAAGTGATTGGCCATTGTGATGCAATGTGGAGTTGAGGTGGAAAACATGTAGAGGTCGGTGAAGCCTCAATCAACATGGTTGTTGAAACAGCTAGTTGACATTAATGAAATAACCAAAAATCATGAGATTGTAGTTGACTGATGCGACTCGAGGAAGAAATAATAATAGAGGAAGATCAGGGAGTAGTTGGCACCTAGATCAAATCAAATAAATCAGATTGCAAGAAGATCTCGAGAAGGAAACAACTGAGCTTTTTAAGAGCCAACAAATTTCAAGGTAGAAAATTATGTATGAGATTGCTATCTTTAGCAAGTATGCATTGGATAATGGAAAACATGAACAGATGCATTCCTGGAGTACAAGTGATCAATCCAAGATAGACTGGAATGGATCTCATGTAGATTGTGTCGGATGAAGCAAACCCTATCTTCTCTGAGTTTGAATTGTTTCTTGGCAGGAAAGCTTAAGTTTAAATATGATGACTTGAGATTGTTGTAGTTGTTGCTGCAAAGTGAAGATAAGCATAAATTTGTTGTCTGAAAGCCAGAGAGATAAACACTTCAAGTGTTTATGAGTGAAGATCTGTCTGATAAGGAGTAGTATAAACTGGTGTAGGGAACAACTGGTAGAGTGTGCATTGATCACAGAGGTGACAAACCGACAAATGTTGTGCCTGATTAAGAGTGATCAAGTGTGAGTTAAAGGTGAAAAGACATTGTGAGAGGGGATTTAGAAAAGTTATCAGCAAAGTCAAGATGCAGAATGGGTGGAGAGAATACAAACCAGTAGAGGAGAATATTGTAAGGTTGCAAAACTTTATTTGCAACAGTGATTTCATTTGTATATCTGATATTCATATTGTTTTCACTAAGTTGTAGCTTAGTGCAGGGGTTGTATCCCCTTTAGGTCATAGCCTATAAATTGTGTAGGGGTTGGTGCTCCTTTGATTTGGTGCTCATAAATCAGGGGTTGGTGCCCTAAATATTGTAATCAGAGTTTCATTGTGAGGCTGGATTGGAGAAGAAGATCTCCAGTAGCTATTCTCATCAAGGTTTTTCCCACATTGGGTTTTCCTCATATATATCTGGTGTTGTGTGATGTATTCTTGTTCATGTGTGATGTTAATGTTTTAGCTAGTCCTTTCACACACTCTACTTGCATTTTTTAAGTTACTGGTTAGCATTCATCTTGTCCTCTATTTTACCGGTATCTCTCTGTTAAATAAAAAGAATTTAAATCATCGATTCACCCCCCTCTCAGTGATCCATTGTGTCCAACACCCTTATCATTAAGTTGTCCAATGCTCAAGAGGTTATGTTTTAGTCCTTCAACCCAAAATACATCGTCTACATTACTCTTCCCATTTAATGAAATTGATCGTTTACCTTTAACCATGCAGGGAGAGTTATTACCAAATCTTATAACACCTCCATCAAACTCTTCAAGGGATAGGAACTTACTTTTATTACCGGTCATGTGGTGTGAGCAACCACTATCTATTATCCATTCATCATTGTTATCCATATGAGACACCAAAGCCTTCTCATCAGTCAGATTCTCTTTCACAACAACAAATACTATCTCCTTATTGTCATCTTCTTCTGATTCATCATCAGTCACACCTTCATCCACTACAACATAATAATGTTTCTTTCTTTTTTCCTTTGAATCTCCTAAACTTATCTTTCTTATCAATGTTAGAGTAACTAGCAGCTATATGTCCAATCTTACTACAAGAGAAACACTTCAAGGGTAATTTACCTTTATATTTACCCATCCCTCTATGAAATCTTCTAGCCAGTAATGCCTCAAGTTCCATCAGATGATCTTCATCATCACCATCACATATGCTACTTCCATGACTAGACCTATAGTCATGATTATGACAAACATATTTTCCTTTCCTTGCTGATGTACCAGTTACTGAAGCCTTAAAGGCAGTTTCAGAAGTTTTGGAAACACTATTATCAAAACTGTTAAGTTCAAATGCAGTTAACTTTCCAATTAAAGAATCAATAGTAGCTTTATCTTTTGAAATGGATCTCAATTCTTGAATAGAAGACACTCTGATAGAATACTATGGTAAAGTGTTCTAAGAATTTTGGTAACAATAGTATCATCTTCAATCTTACCTCCGACACTCTTTATTCCACCTACAAATTCCTTAATCCTTTGTCCATATTGAGTTATGTTCTCACCATCAACCATTTTCATATCATCAATTTTTTTCTCGCAGACTCTCTTCCTTTTCCCTTTGTACATGTTCATCTCCTCCATAGATTAAATTTAATTTAACATTAATATATTAAGAGTCAGACAGAGTACTTACAATTGCTTCAAGAACCTAAATGTTTTCCTTCTATTCTTTGAGCTCATCTGATGTCAAGGGACTGGTAGTAGCTGCAACATACTTGGTTATCACATAATTCCAGTACTGTGAATCCATTCCTTTAATTCAGATCTTCATCTGATCACTCCATATCCGATAGTTGTCCTTGGTAAACTTGGGAACCTCCTTCTTCATCCTCTTTCACAAAATCTTTCCCTCAAGCTGTTAGGCTTTCTTCACATAGAGGACCAATACTCTAATACCAATTGATAAACCTAGAGGATCCCATTAATACTAAGAGGGGGGGTGAATCAGTATTAACAAAAACAAAAACTTTCAACACCGAAATAGACTTATCTTAAATCTGACAACATTCAACACTTAAACCAAATCTTCTTAACAAATTTCCTTATCAGATCTAGATAATCATTTCCTCTTATGCAAACTTATTAATCAGATCAGCCATTAATTCAATATAAGATCAACAAACACAGTTACCAACTTATTAACTGATAAGAATGCTTCATCAATCATATAATCATCAATACCGGTAACTACTTTAAGATCTCTGATAAACAAACAAAACTGTATTTACCGGTTATCAGAAATAAAACATGAACACCATGTTTTTCACATGGAAACCCAAATAGGGGACAACCACGGTGGGAATTGGTACCCATAAATATTTTGCACTCTTTTGGAATTCGCCCTGTTAGGAGCCAAGCCTGGTTAGAATCTTACAATGATGCCCTGTTAGGTGTAGACCCTGTTAGAATTCACCTGGTTAAGGGATTTACCTCAGCCATGTTAGAAGCTTTGATCTGTTAGGATCAACCTCGCAAGATTATTTAGAACTTAGATATTGAGTCACCCTGTTAGGGGATTTTATGATATGAGGCCTTTTAGGACCTACCAGGTTAAAGGGATTTTAGCTGCTATAATTTTTAGAGAACAATAATGAATGATCTGTGTATAGCACTCTACTGCTTGCTTGATCAGATTAAATTAAGTTATAAGTCTGCATCTCTCTGGCAGATCTTCTCACACACACTGGTTCATCTTCTCACACTTCTCAAAATCATTGACATTCCAAAACATCAACCTTGCCAACATAAATAACTTTTAAAGCTAGGTCGATATCAAAACCCTAAGACTTACAACATAGATCATCATAGATCTTTACAACTCATTACATATCATCTTTACGATCAATTACAAATCAATATCGATTGTTGTATGATCATAAATTGTCACAACAAGTCGATCTAGTAAAAAGTCAAACCCTTAGCACATTTCACTAAGGACTTTGCAAATTCCCAAGAAATCCATTCTCCAAATGCGCCAAAACATCTTTCAAACTCATCACGTGGTTTGTGTTGCATTACCATCAACACACGAACTTGATGTAGATCACCGCCAAACCAAAAATCATCAGAAATTCAAAACAAACCTTCCAATAACCATCATAGGATGCAGTTTTGGTTACATACTCAAATCCATCATAAAAGCTTATGTCTCAAACCACAAGTCTGCTACTACTTATCAAGTTGCCATTAGTTTTTATATTCAAAGTCATACTATATATTCTAGTTGGTTAGCACTACCGAATCATGTAGTTGGTGTAACAGAGAAGTCGGTATGCATAGTCTAGTCGGTTACAGAAGAAAGCAGTCACAAAATGTAGTACACACCGAGCTATCTACCGAGTATCTTTTTATGTCTATCGAGCAATAAAGATGACACACTGAGTTGATATTCACCGAGTGAAACATGCTACCTGATACATTGAACCTGGACATGCATATGAAAATTTGTTACAAGATCGAGGCACATCTAACCGTTATCATATTGGAAATTGCACTAGAAGATTGTGTATGATTACGAGGTCAATCTAACCAATGAAATATTTTGTTTAGTTATTCATTCGAGGAATCTTGTTTGTAAGATCGAAGCAATGAATTGGATCATTGTTTTAAGAGATCTATTTATATAACATGAGTTAAGGTTGTATGTATGCATGAAAGAAGACTTTTACAAAGACACAGAGGTCACCGAGAAGGTTTTTAGAGAACAGTCGAAGAATAGAGTAAATAGAAGGGTTTATCGAGTTACTATATGGGTTACCGAGGTATGCTATAAGCAAGGTAATCTATTCTGAGCACATAGAATCTGCTATAACATTTCAGATGTAAAGTTGCAGATATTTGTAATGATTTTATTGTAAAATTGTGAAGTTGTAAGAGAAACCTTTAACAGGGTAAAAGACTCTAATCAAGTCTATAAATTGTAAAGCCTCTAACTAGGTGTAGCATTCCAAATAAATGTTGTAAAATCCTTTAGCAAGGTAGATCTAATAGATATTGTTACTCCTAATAGGGTAAGCTATCAGAAATAGCTAAAATGTAGCTCTAATCGAGCACTCTTTATTATTGCAGTAGTGAAGCTGTGGGTGCCATCCCCACCGTAGTTTTTCTCTCTAACCAAGAGTTTCTGCGTAACCAAAATATGTGTTATGGAGTGAATCATGTATGATTGTTATCTATTTGTTTTAACTTTATTTTATGTTACCGCACTATTCTGTTTATGCATAACAATAAAGTTATTATTCAAGAAAAGTTTTGGAGTACTGATTCACCCCTCCCCTCTCAGTACATTAGCTTTCCATATTGGGCCTAACAATTGGTATCAGAGCTTGAATCTTGGAAAAGGGTTTAACTACCTAAAGAGAAAGATATTATCAATGGAAGGCTATAAACAATCTCAGAGGATTTTGTATCTGCAAGAAGAGCTAGATCATGCTAATCAAGTGATTGCAGACATGCAAAGGCAAATGCAAAAATCTCGTAAAGTAAGAAGAAGATTATCTGATGACTTGTAGGATTCTCAAGAGTTAGTGGAACAAATTGAGACATCATCTAAGAACAATATATCTGAAGAAACTGAAGAAATGATTGGATTATTGAAAGAAAAGAACAAAGCATTGGCTGATCAACTAAAAGCAATGAAAAGAGAACAAGAACATTTCAGCACACAGATGACTGAAAATCTAGATGCATTGAGGACAACCGAGGATAAAGCAAGAGATATACAAAGAGAGAAACAACAACTTGAAGTCTTAGTATCTGTTAAGAATGAGGAAATCATAAGATTGACTGGGATTCAACAAAATATGACAGATCAACTAGGTTATGCACATCATGAAGCAATTCTAAAGAATGATGAGAACCAAGCATTGAGACTTTAAGTATCAAGGTTGACCGATGAACTTGAAGCAGAGAAGAAATCCAGAGAAACACTAAAGAAGAATTATGAAGCATCAAAGATGTTGGCAACTGAATATAAGAAGACCCAACAAAGATGCAGGAATCGGTTACGAAGGAAAAGACTCTACCAAGAAAGGAATTCATACTACCGAGAGAGGAGAATCATCAAAGCAAGCTGGAAATAGGAATAACATCAAAAGAAAGAAGCCTATTTGCTACTACTATGGAAATCAAGGTCATACTATCAATATATGCTAGATCAGAAAAGGTAAGCAACCGAATATCACTAAGTCCAATTGTTATTGTTACAATTGCAATAAATATGGTCACACATCTAATCAATGTATGACAAAGTCTGTTAACAACTATCAGAAGGCAAAATTGAAAGGGTTTTGTAGAAACTGTAATAGATATGGACATAGTACCAAGAAGTACTGGTCTAAGCAAAAGAACTACATGTGGTCTACACACCGAGCAAACACTAGAGGTTACCGAACTCACACAAATCCTTACCGACAATATGCAGCAGTACCATGGGATTACAATACAAGGATATGGTGCGAATGTTGTGGAAGATATGGACATATAAGTGCCAACTATTTTATAAGGTTTGGAATGAACAACCAAAGATCATGGAGAAATCCTGGTATGGCATGTTTTCATTGTCACAAAGTTGGACACTTGGCTGGAGACTACAGAGATCAATCTAGAAAAGACATTGAAGAAATAAAAGAAAAATTGAAGATGATTTGGAAAAAGAAGGAAATCATGTCAAATGAAGAAAGCACCTTACCTACTGAGTTAGGTGCACCTATTCCAAATTAATCAGAAAAGGTATGAAGGGACTGCATTCTCTAAAGGTTAAAATCATAACAGTTCCTACTCTATTATGTACTAAATTCAAAATCTGCATAGTCAAGATGCATTAGTAAGTTTGAAATTCTATCAAAAGTACTTTATAGGAAACCTGTCAAGTCAGTGTATATAGGAAGCCTATCAAGTTGGTAAATGAAGGAAATTTGGTTACTCGGTCAAAACAAAAAAAAGAGAGTAAATCGGTTAAAGGTGAACCGAGTGCATTTAATATTTTTTATCTAACCCACACGGAGCCCGATAAGGTATTTTGTGTACTTAAAAGTATTTTTGCGGTCATTTTCATTCACCAAGTTTTCAAGAGAGCAGAGTAGAGCAAATCAAGGTGATCAAACCTCATTCAAAGTGAATCCAAGGTATTTACATCAAATCTCATCACATTGTTAAGCTGGTTTACCGATCTTGTCAAATTGCTATTATCTACTGAGTGTGAAGCGTCTGCCATTTGTAAACCGTCAAACCCTAAGGATAGTTTGCTAGTTTTATCTGAAATTTACAAATGGCACCCAAGATCCAAGATCCCATAGTTGTCAAGAATGTAGAGAAGCCCTCTCTAAAATACTCTTTGACTCCCAAAGTCGCCTATGAACCGGATGACAAAACTGCCTTTCCACTCATCCTAGATTGAGTCTTGTTAGTCGAAGATGTGAGATTCTTCACCAAATGCCATGTTGAAGAATTCGGTCATGTTGAAATAAGTGACACCTATGATGAGCTATGTACCGATGGTAAAATGGATAGCAAGTATGAGCATATCAAAATCAGAGGATTAACTGAAGCCCTAACCTTTCCCCGTGTGTTCAAGCCCCAATGGGTTAAGTTTGTTTTGAGCAGAGTTCATGATGATTTCATGTGGCTAGAGGAGCAACCATTCAAAATCACCAAGGAAATCATTCATGTGATCACTGGTTATCCTATCTATGATCATGCACGAGCTCAAAAGATGATATCATAGAAGGAATTAATCAGTTTAACCGGAGTAGAATTTGATTATAGAGGACTAAAATTGAACAATGTCATTGATGCAAAACTTAAGTTTGCCATTAGAGTAATCGGTTACTGTTTCTTCCAATCAGCAAGGGAAAACAATGTACCCTGTGCAACAGTTGACTTAGCCTATAAAATAGTGAAAAAGGGAATGAAAGTTGACTTATGTGAAGTGTTATTGAAGAACTTGTTTGAGAACCTGAACAAAATAAGGAAGTCGAAGAAGAACAACTTGGCAAATACACTAAAATTTGGTTCACTTCTTGTATGCATGTTTTTCTACTTTGAGAAATTCTTTCCATCAGTCGGCAAAGTAGTTTGGGAGCTACACCGACCAATCACCCATCAGATTAATGACTTTATCAAGAAGTTGGGAGATAATTTCAATGATATCATGGATGACTACTTCAGCAAATTTCAAGAGAAGATGCACAACAGGTACCGGATTCCACCCCAGCTGGTAGAGAAATATAAAGATGATATATGCTTTGAGGTAGACACCAATTACTGTTATGTGAATGTTGTGGAACCAAGGACTCAATCTTTGCCACCTATGGGTTACGAGATTGACTATGATATCACACAACAACAAATTGATGCATTTCTTTCATTACCAAGGCATGCTACCGAGCTGAGATATGGAACTTATGAAGAAGTTAAGAAAAAGGTAAAAATGAGCATTGTAGTACCCAAAGCTACAAGAAAGGCTACAAAGATGATTAAGGCATTATCTGAGAAATTCGGAGAAGACTCTTCCTCTACACCTGTCAAAGGCACTCTTGCCATTATCGAAGAGGAATCTAAAGCTCAAGAGGTAGCTATAACACTGAGCACTGAATTGCCTAAGGGTAAAGTGTTGAAAAGAAAGAAACTGGACACTACAAAGGCCCTACCGACTCCACCTCCAATAAAGAGACCTAACACAAGAGCATCTAGAGAATCACTGAGTAAGAAAAAAAAGTGTGTTACTATTCCTAAGGTAACAAAGACCTACAAGAAATCTACTCAGAGACTCATTTTGGCAAAAGAGTCTAGTGATACAAAATCCGAAGATGTAAACAAATTCCAGATTATAAAGAGAAAGAAGGTAAATATATATAGTGTTGAAAACTTCTGTGCCAATCTAAAAGAATATGGTGGATTTGGAGGATTTAGATATGTCAAGTATGAGACTAGGAATAATGATGAGCAGAGACAAATTGAAGAAGTTGTCATCTACATACTTCTAAAGTTTCGGCTAGCTCCATTAGAACTAGTAAAGTCACTTCCAAATGAACTTGCATTTTGATAATAGGTGGAAATATGCAATGGACTCAGAGAAACAAATTAGAGAAAGAAGTCTAGTCCATCTATTTCCTAATATGTTTGTAGCAAAAATAAAGGAACATTTGACAACCTACAATTCTAAATTTCTTGTCCAACCGAGAGCCTTAAAACTGATGAATGGGCTATACATTGATGCAGGAAAGGAGACAAAAGAAAAATGGCATGAAATCTTCAAAATCAAGGATGTCAGTGAACAATCTATAGTTGACATTGTTGATGTCACTGAGCAGGATCCTAATGTCACCGAGCAAGGTCCTGATGCTACCAAGCAAGACCCGACTGACACTATTCAAATTGATGAAGATGTCATGGATGCAGAAGCACTGGAGCAGGAAATGATAGAAGGCACTACATATGCAAAAATTGTATCTAGTGAATCCGTTTTAGAACAAGTTCAGCCTTATCCGCTAGTCAAGCAACCTATCTCAACTGAAGCTTCTAAGGATACAGCACAAGGCACCGAAGGTCACCAGTCTGAAGTAGCAGAAGGTACAACTCAAGAATAGACCTCTCAAGCACCTTCGAGCACTAAAAATGTTGCCTCTACTGAGCAACCTACCGAGGGTCAGCAAGCCTCACAAGCTATTGTCTTGGTCCAACCAACCAAAGGTAGAGAGAAGAAGGTGAAAAAGCATAGTTTCAAAGTTGATTTAACTAAACCGATAGTGTTGCCCAATGTGGATATCTCAAAATTAAAGGGGCAAGCACTCATTGATTTCGGTGAACTATGCAAAGCAAAGGCCGAACAAGAAAAATAGATGGCCATACAAAAGAAGAATAAAGTACTTTAGAAGGTAAAGATACTGCTCACAGATATGCTACCTGCAGATACAGTGTCAACCGATGCAGCCATCCACATTCAACTGGATGAACTCCTTAATCAAATAGAAACATCTGGAGTTGATGCCTCTGAGTATTTGAGCAGGCTAAAAGACAAAGAGTTTACTACAAAAATGATAGAAGAGGTACAAAAAGCTCTAGCTATTGGGAAAGTCAAGCTTGTCAAATTCATTGTTGAGTTGTCCCCTCAACTCAAGCATATTCTTTATTTATTTCAGAAACTTTGCACATTTTCCATATTCATTAAAGATATCAAGAATAAAACTGATGCAATTGAGAAAGAGATCACCGATCTCTCAAATAAGTTGACCGCAAAGCCAAATTCAGTTCAGAATTTTTATACTAAGCTTCAATAGCTCATGGCTCAACAATTGGAACTAAGAAATGACGAACACAAGATCAAGATGGATATAATGACACTCCAGACATTATTCCTTCCTCATCTTTCATCAGTTCAAGAACAGATTAACCGAGCTACACGCCTATCTACTACATAAGAGGGAAGCACTCTTGATGGCTTAATATCCCTATTGGCTGATATTCAAGCACAAAATTATTTAATGGAAAGTGTAAAGGATGCACTCTCAGTCGCTCTCACCGACGCCTGGAAAAAGTATAAATCTATTTTTGATTAGTTACCGCCCCCGGATGGAAATTAAGTTTTTGATGTTTGTAAAAAAGGGGGAGTGATACAGATAGGGGGAGTAATATAATATATTTGGGGAGTGATACAGTTTTGGTGATACAGTTTTGATATAGTATTCAGAGTATAGTATACAGGGGAAGTATACCGAACAACGCACACAAGAACAAAACTGAGCATGCAAAATAAGAGTTATGTACAGTATAATATTAAGGGGAGTATATTTGAATATACTATTTCATTTACTATTGTATATATTGTCAAGTATACTCATTTTGCAAAGTATATAGATTTTTGAGTTATGACTTTGAAAGTAGTTTTTGTCAAACATCTCAACTAATGTCAAAAGGGGAGATTGTTACTACTTATCAAGTTGCCATTAGTTTTTATATTCAAAGTCATACTATATATTCTAGTTGGTTAGCACTACCGAATCATGCAGTTGGTATAACAGAGAAGTTGGTATGCATAGTCTAGTCGGTTATAGAAGAAAGCAGTCACAAAATGCAGTACACACCGAGCTGTCTACCAAGTATCTTTTTATGTCTACCGAGCAGTAAAGATGACACACCGAGTGAAATGTGTTACCTGATACGTTGAACTTGGACATGCATATGAAAACGTGTTACAAGATCGAGGCACATCTAACCGTTATCACATTGGAAATTGCACTAGAAGATTGTGTATGATTACGAGGTCAATCTAACCAATGAAATATTTTATTTAGTTATTCATTCGAGGAATCTTGTTTGTAAGATCGAAGCAATGAATTGGATCACCATTTTAAGAGATCTATTTATACAGCATGAGTTAAGGTTGTATGTATGCATGAAAGAAGACTGTTACAGAGACACAGAGGTCACCGAGAAGGTTTTTAGAGAACAGTCGAAGAACAGAGTAAATAGAAGGGTTTACCGAGCTACTATATGGGTTACCGAGGTATGCTATAAGCAAGGTAATAAGCAAGGTAATCTATTCTGAGCACATAGAATATGCTATAACATTTCAGATGTAAAGTTGCAGATATTTGTAATGATTTTATTGTAAAATTGTGAAGTTGTAAGAGAAACCTTTAACAGGGTAAAAGACTCTAATCAAGTCTATAAATTGTAAAGCCTCTATCTAGGTGCATCATTCAGAATAAATGTTGTAAAATCCTTTAGCAAGGTAGATCTAGCAGATCTTGTTACTCCTAATAGGGTAAGCTATTAAAAATAGCTAAAATGTAGCTCTAACCGAGCACTCTTTATTATTGCAGTAGCGAAGTTGTGGGTGTCATCCCTACCATAGTTTTTCTCTCTAACCAAGAGTTTCTGCATAACCAAAATATATGTGTTATGGAGTGAATCATGTATGATTGTTATCTATTTGTTTTAACTTTATTTTATGTTACCACACTATTCTGTTTATGCATAACAATAAAATTATTCAAGAAAAGTTTTGGAGTACTGATTCACCCCTCCCCTCTCAGTACATTAGCTTTCCATATTGGGCCTAACAATGTCATCTAACATTGCCAATCACCCGATTCCATCAAAACTTATCTGCTTTAGCAGTTAAGGTCCTAATTCGCAGTCTTGTCAGTAAACTCTGTCAAAGTGTCAAACTCTTACTTCGGTAGACCAAATCAATGAGCCAACAAGCCAATCACCAAAAACCAAATGTAAAGATGATTAAACATCAGTTGAACCTAGTTGCCATCAATGACAATATAGATAATTGATCATGTCATCTTCCTCTACCGGTATAGTCATCCACCATCATCTCATCTTCATCAGTTATGCCAAACATGCCAAAAATATCCCCCTTTGGTATTGATGGAAACACTAAATATAAACATACTCAACTCATATTGTTCCACTCTGTTCTAGACCTTCTCTAGAACTCTTCTCTCCTTTGTTACACCTCATCTCTCAGTTACACTATATCTACTCCAAATAATCATATGTCTTCTCTTAATCATATATATTTTTCCCCTTTGACAGTAATGCCAAAGGTGCATAAGAATCACAAATCATCAAGTCTTCTGCAATTGATGTCTTCAACATGTCTACAAACACATCTAAGCTACCCCTCCTATGGAGTATCCTGCATCTCATCAATCCAAAGTCACAAATCATCTCTTTGTCTCTGCACCAAGGATAATTCCAACTATAGTGAATTAATCTTATTCCTTATTTCAACATCTTTATCTTTGAAAATATTGAAGGATTTAGCTAATCTATTCATTTCAGACTCCATGGAGTCAATATTTTCTTTGTGATTTATTGTGGCAACAGGCCACCTGACATAATATTTATAAACACTGGAAACAACACTCATACACTTCCTCATGTCTTTTATGCATTCAGTCAATTTATTTTGTACAACAACACACTTTTGCTCATATCTCTCTCCACTTCATCTTCAAGATCTAGTTGTCCCTTTTTATTGGCTTTCAAAGCTAATTGCTCACTCAATTGTACAAAGAATTCTTCGGGAGCATATTTTCAATAGAACCAAGAACAATATTATTCTAGAGCAAGTAAAAAAAAAAAGATTCTTTAATCCTATCCATGTCATATGATGGTTGTGATAACCATACATCTCCAATTTTCTTAGTTACATAGGTTCCTCAAGCATCTTCAATACTTTAACAACTTCAAAGGGATGTTGATCAGAAGAACTAGAGAGTTATTTCTACACATCTTCTTCTGCAACAATTATCTCCTTCCGCTTCACATCAACTTCAATGGTCTCAACATCATCAATGCTAATGATCTAATGATCTCAACTTTTTCTTTATGTCAACTTTTTCATTTTTGAAACCAAAGAACTGATCGAGCAGTTAATTTTGAGTCTCTTCTTGCCAGACGAGGATCCTTCTAGAGCCACCTGTTCAATAACACCTAATCCAGTGAGTTCTTCATAAGTCCCAAACTTATCTTCAGTGAGATCTATGTGAAGCTTAAGAAGCCCATCTACGTACATCACACATTCTTCACCATAGATTTTATATCCAAAATCTGTTAACCAAACCTTCTGGGGCACTACAACTTCCATGAAACAATTATCAATATAAACTAAGAAATTAATACTATCTTTGTACATATCAATACATCTTTCCAAGATCCTAAATATTGAAATCAAGTTCTTCCAAATTTCACTGAAATACTCTTTGAACACCCTATCTATGTTATTCAGATTATCTAAATATCTTTTGATTTTCTTTCCTACAGGTAAGTTCTCATCCCAAGCAACATTCTCCTTCATTGGTAATGAATTTAAAAATTAAAAATCTAGGCATACAATCAATGATTCAAACAAAGAGGATAAACATAATTCTTAGTCAATTGAATGAATATTGCTCAACATTTGTTGTCTCAATAACTCATACAAATCATAGTTCATTATTATCTTAGCTAAATGATAAGCAACATATACAAAAATAGTAGATATAGAACCTTCTCTGTTCTGAAATTAAATCTTATAAGTTATACCCATAGAAATATATCTTACTAGAGGTTATATAATAGTGCCAATTCATAGAGCTCTTTGATCTCCAGTTACACTTGTCAAAGCTTCAACTTATCTTCTTCTTACTAATTTCTTCGTCGGTACGGTTCCATTCGAACAAAGACTAGTAACAACCTTTAAAGATTCCTTTTTAATTTGATCAACTATAATAAAAAATTCACTCCAAATATCCAAACCCCTGTGTCCTAACTTGGTGATCAACTGCAAATTTTCCCTAGAAAGAGAATCTTCATAATTATTTATTTTCACATTGTCATATTAATCAATCTGTACATAATAATTTTTTTTTTTTTGTCAGTAATAAGTTTTTATTGATATAAAGTCTATACATATAGAAAAACATGGAGAGTGATAAGAAGAGGAGTGAAAAGCAGAAGAGCACATACGAAAGGCAGAATGGAGATGATGCAGACACGAGAATACAAAGACCTGCAAAATGGCGAATACTAGAAGTAGATTGGGATAATTCTGAATTTCCATGCGATGAGCATAAAAAATCAGAAGGAGGCGTAGAAAATAGTGGAGATAGTTTAATCCATCACCCTCTTACAAAAAAGGAGAAGTCATCCGGCGGCATTGAAATTGACCTAACCGAAAACATTCATAATGAAAAACTGATCTTTGAATGACATGCGATCATTACAAAAATTGTGGGGCCAAAATTACCAAGGAAGAACATAATGATTAAATTTCTACCCAAGGGATTCTTTGTTGCCATTTTTCCCAAAGAAAAAGAACAAAACCACATTTTGTGTCTCAAAAACTGGTTTTTGGACAATCACCCATTGTATATACAACACTGGTCTCTGAATTTTGATCCCATATCATTGGCAGTATATGATAAACCTATATGGATCTGATTGTACAACCTACTAATCAAATATTGGAGTGAGATAAGTTTGGAAAAGATTGGAAGAACCCTTGGAACTTTACTGGAAATTGATGAAGATGTAATTGAGAAAGATCAATATACTTATGCCAGACTCAAAATTGTAGTCATGAAGACAATTCCCTCTTCGGTGATGTTACTCTACGAATTGTGAATGGAAACAATAGATAGAAATGGAAAACAAAATTAGGGCTTGTTCGAGATACAATACCGAAAAATTCAGATTATTTGTGAGAAAGGCCTTTGACTGCCCTCCCAGAAAACCAAAACAAGTATGGAAGGAAAAAGAGGAAAATCTAGAATCAAAAACACTACTCTTAGATGGCCCTAAATCTGCCAACATTGAATCAAAACAAGTTGCAAACACGGATAGTCTTGCACAAGACAACCCATTGGATAATAACACTAACATGAAAATGTTCCCAATTGAAATCCTCATTGTAGAGGTTGCACTACAGGAATCTGAATCAGAAACATCTAATTTGGATAATGATGGAGATGAGTTGAATCTGGTAGATCCCATATGTATCAGTCAGTCTGCTAATACCATCCTTGGAAGAGCGAAAAACACAAGAGGAAGGAAAAGTCATAAGATAGTGAGGGAGCAGAGGGCAAATGAGAAGGGTATTGTAAGTATGTTGAAATTTTTGAATCACACCAAGGGAGGAAATCCCTCCCTTGGGGGAAGATGAGGATCACTTCATAGAATGTCAGGGGCCTATCGACCCCTGAAAAAAAATGCTTGGTCAAGAGAACCTTGGCCAAGATTGATTCAGAAGTATAGATTTTATAGGAAACAAAGCTAAGTAAGGATAAGGCAGTTGAGTTCATCAAGTACTATTTTAAATGTGAAGGCATTTTTCAGGATGCCAGAGGCGTGGTAGGGGGTTCGGGAATCATGTGGAACCCCTCCAAAATTGAAGTACATCTAATAGATTCATTTGATCATTGGATGGCTTGCATCATTATCTGGAAACAATCAAATCTTTCCTATCCGTTATTTAATATTTATAGACCTACCAAAACTGAGGAAAAATTGAAAGTTTGGAATCAAATCACCAACCAAGCTAAGTTGTTGGAAATGAGCAAGGTCATAGCTATTGGAGACTTCAACGCCCTTTTGGATATTGATGATAAGGTGGGAGGTCTTGGGAAACCTTTGAAAGTCATGGAGGATTTTAGAGATTTTGTATCTAATTGAAAGCTAATTGATATCATTCCTAAGAATGGTAAATTCACATGGACTAATAGGAGGCTAATCTTTGCCAATATATCTGAAAGACTGGACTGATTTCTAGTAGGTGAGTGGTGGATTAGTTGCAATTACTCATTGGAAACTGAAATTATTCCCCAAATTGGATTGGACCACCTGCCACTATCCCTATCCGTTGCTCAGGACACTTGCAACATGAAGAATTACTTCAAATTCTTAAGCATGTGGTGGCCTGATGAGAAGTTTCTTGACAATCTGAAAGAATGGTGGAAAGAAGGTAACATCTATTTTGGTTCCCCTAGCTTTAAATTTGTTGAGAATTTAGTTCCTAAAAAATAAAGTAAAAGATTGGAACATGGTGTCCTTAAAAAATGTTTTTGTTGAGAAAAGTAGAATTGAGGATGAGCTAGAAGAAATTGGCAATCGGGTAATGTGATTTGGTATGACCAGTATATGGAAATTTTGAAGCAGGAGGAAATGTATCGGAAGGATAAGGCTAGGGAACTTTGGATTGTTGAGGGCGATCTCAATACTAAATTCTTTCATGCCTCTTCCAAGGCTAGAAGGATCAACAATAAGATATGTTCGATAAAATATGAGAATGGGATTTTGAAAAACTTGGCCGATGACATTGAGCTAATTTCTCTTAGATACTACATGGATATATTGGGTTGTTCTGAGCAAGTTTTGAGTTTGATACCAATGATTGAGGAAGTCATTAACCCTCAGATTTCCATCTCTGATTGCGATATGTTACTTGCTCCTTATTCTTTGGAGGAAATAAAACTTGCCACATTTTCTTTACATCCCCATAAGGCACCCAGACCTAATGGCATAACAGAAGAGCTTTTTCAAAAATGCTGGGATTTCATGGGCAAGGATATTTGGAACATGGCTGAGGAATTTCGAAAAAAGCATAAATTTGTGAAAGAGATCAGCCACACTATTATCACACTTATTCCCAAAAAAAGGGACTGTGACTCCATGTCTGATTTCTGCCCAATATCATTATACAACACTATCTACAAAATAATATCTAAGGCCATGGCCGAAAGATTGAAAAAACTACTACCAAAACTTGTGTTTGAAAATCAGAATGGTTTTACACTAGGTCGTGAAATTGCGGACAACATCATTCTGGTATCTGAAGTCATACACTCACTCCATAAAGAAAAACTAAAAGATATGGTTATCAAACTCAATGTCACCAAAGCATATGATAAGGTGATTTGGAATTTTTTTATATAAGTCCTTGGCAGATTTGGTTTCCTTGCTAAGTGGCTCGAATGTATAAAATTATGCATTAGCACTATGAGCTTGTCCATTTTTGTCAATGGCAATCTGAATGGGTTTTTTGGTGCCACGAATGGTCTAGAACAAAGAGATCCATTATCCCCTTCACTCTTCATTCTTATGGCGGAATATTTGGGGAGGTTAATTAGAAAAAGTCAAAGTGAAGGCATTTGGCAAGGAATCAAAGTTCATGATCAATTTGAGGTCATTACACACTCCCAATTTGCAGATGATACAATCGTATTTGGAGAGGCCTCCATCTGGGAAGCAATTGGTATCAAGAACAAATTGGAGGAATATATAATGGCATCAAGACAAGTAATGAATAGAGAGAAGTCTCAATCACTCTTCTTTAAAACTAATAAGATGGTTTAGATGAGAATTGCACAACACTTGAATATAAAAGTTGCTGAGCTCCCGATCAAATACTTGGGGATTCAGATTGACAAAGGATGTAGACAACCCCAAATTTGGGATGATGTTATAAACACATGCTAGGTAAAATCAGAGAATTGGAAGAATAAGTGGCTATCCCAAGCGAGCAGAATAACCATGATTAAATCAATTTTATCTGCCATTCCAATATACAATATGTCCTTCAAAATATCGTTCACTGCTGGAAAAAGTCTGAACAATCTGCTCAAGAAATTTGTTTAGGATGGTGCCAAAGATAACAGGAAAATACCACTAATCAACTGGGACACATTGTGCTTAATTAAGGAAGATGGGGGAGTCGGCTTAAGGAAAATGGAGCTTCAAAATTTTGTCCTTGGTGCTAAGCTCTCTTGGAAAATGTGTAAAGAACCTCAAATACTCTGGGTTAGATTGTTTTGAAAGAAATGTCTGGACTTTGATGACCCCAATTGAATTCTCACAGTGGCCAATTCAGGTTGGGGCTCGGCTACGTGGAACTACCTATGGGATTGTAGACACATTATCACTGAGCATATTTCATGGCAGATAGGGAATGGCAGATCCACAATGTTTTGGAGAGATTCATGGAATGGATTTCTATCTCTCTCTGAAACATTTGAAGATAAGGAGTGAATACATCTAGTCAAGGATTGCATTGGGTGACATGTATACAATTATATGGAAAATCATGAGGACACAAATGGTTTGAGAAAATGGAAAAGAATCAATATTGGTAACCCAGTATTGTGTGCGAAACTCTGGGAAGTTATAAAAGATAAGAAAATACCAGCCTCTAGAGAAGATGATAGCATATTTTGGTGCATCGCCAAGTCCAGGGAGTATAGTGTCAAACTTGGCTATGAAATACAAAGACAAAGGGGTACCTGTGATGCATGGCCTTATAAACTATGTTGGAGTAATAAAATATTCCCAAAAGATGGGGCATTGTTGTGGATTGCACTACATGGTAGAATCCTCACTGGTGATAGACTTAAAACTATAGGCATCTCAGGTCCCAATCGATGTGTGATGTGTTGTGCAGACAAAGAGACTGCCAACCACTTACTTTTCAATTGTCCAGTGGCAGAAATTTGTTGGAACTAGTTCCTCGCCCAAATAAATTGGACTACGACTAAGAACGAAATGCTCTTGGACTTCCTGCTTTCCTGGCCAATCAGACAGAAGTCAAGATGGAGTGATCTATGGATGATTGGTCCATGTATGATTGTTAGGAACATTTGGAAGGAAAGGAATAGAAGCATTTTCAAAGAAACATCACTATCAAATATTTTGCTGATAGACAAAATAAAAGGTGCAATCGAGGAAGTGATAAATGGTAAGATATTAAATGGCAGCCCTAAAAAATACAATATCTGGTACAGCCAAATGGAAAAGCATTGGTCTCTTATAAGACTAGATAATTATGCCCCCCCTTTGAAGTTTGTCGATAGAAACTTTGTCAGATGGAAGGCCCCTCCTAAAGATTGGACAAAACTCAATTTTGATGGAGCTAGTAGAGGGAACCCTAGGGAATTTGATATTGGTGCCATAATTCGAGATGAACATGGTAATATTATTAGTGGACTGTATGAAGGGATTGGATATGCAACAAACAATGTGATGAATAATGATGAACAACAAATACCCTAATTGGTACTAACAGGGGGGGTGAATCAGTACATACAAAAACTTCTCAACAACTTATCAAGTTAAAACAATGCTAATAGGTTGTCTTCATCACTGAACTTAACCATGGTAATACCGGTTAAACATAGTAAGACTTCAAACAGCTAAACCAGTAAAACTGAATACTTCAAATAACATTCAACACTTGATAGCTACTTCACCAATATACTCATGCATGTGTTGTATTAGTAATACCATAGCCATTAGCTTTGCATGCATATTCACCTAAACAAAGACTTCTCGATCATCACATGAAAAATGCACAACTCATGACACACAAATTTTTCACATGGAAACCCAAATGGGAAAAACCATGGTGGGGATGAATACCCACAAGCTTGTTTTTGAACTCTTTTGAAGCTCTCTTTGTTAGGAGCCTAGTTCGGTTAAATACTTTACAATAAGGTTCTACTAGGAACTGATCCTATTAAAGATCACCTGGTTAAGGGAACACTATATACCCTGTTAAAGGTTACCTTATTAGCATTCTACACTCTAGTGAGAAATGATGGTGTTGTCATTGATGGAAACCTACTAGCAACCTACTGACAACCTTGTGGAAACCTTCAAGAAACCTTGTGGCATTCATCTGGTAAACCACCGACAGGCACTAGCACTGGTAGCAACAACAATGCATACTGACACTCCAGCCGACAAGAACAAACTTTTATTTATTGTATTTAATTATAAATATCTTTTTGTAAAGTCGACATGACATATTATAATACTCATATATGTATGAGATCTTGTAACTCATTTTGTAATAAGGATAGTGGATGGAATAGAAGATAACACATATGCGAATGCATAGGATAAATTTTTTATAAGGTTTATGGTTATAGTATGAGCTTAAACCGGTATTGATCCTGGCATAGTTGTTGCTAATTTGAAGTAGTACATTGTATTGGATTTTCATAATCCATTTTGTAAGTCAGTGAGACTTCTTTTTTGTAGAGTGAGCAGTGAGCTCTAGGCAGTTGGCCTTCCTGCATGTGCAGGCACCACATTGTAAGTAATATCCATTCATTGGCCAGTGTGTGAATATTGTGGGTCACAAATCCCACCCAAGTTTTTCCCACACCAGGTTTCCTCGTTAAACATATTGTGTTATGGTGTGTTTTCTATGTTGTCTTTATTGTTCCTGTTTATTGCATTAATTCTTATTTACCGGTACACTATTTTGGAATGCAAAATACTTAATAAGGTCAAATACTTTGTAAACCAGTTAGATATTGATTCACCCCCCCCCCCCCTCCTTAGTATCTTTGGGACTATCATCAATCCTAACATACCTTGCTAAAGGATTTGAAGAACTCAATGATCTTGAGTCACCTGGTTAGAGAATTTAAAATAAGCCTGTTAAAGCTTACCGGTAAAGGGATTTTCCTACTGTTGAAATGGTTAGAAGACAACAGGTAAAGCTCTCATCTGATAACAACACTACACATTAAGGAAGATCCTTTTCAGCTCCTCTATTCTGCAATCACACTCTGCAGTTTTCCACTCACTGGTCTGGAAAGTCTCTCATCACTTGGATACAAACACAACATTTGCCAACACAAACAAAAACAAACATCATCAACCTTATAGACAACAATTAGGTCGGTAGCATAAACCCCTAAGCATTTTAGGTTTACAATTACAAGTGGTCCAATCCTGACTATTCAAACACTTTTGCATAGAATAAAACAATCTCAAACAGATCACGAGTCATTCTGCATCATCCATTCTTCACCGCATATGGAAATCAGTAACCCATCACGCTCTCTTCACATACTACTAAGAATAATGTTCATTCCTGAGGTAGACATTTAATGCAATCGATCTTCACATGCAAGATCCTTAAGGAAATCCTTCACGTGCACAAAACTGATGTGGCATCTCGATATCATCCTTATCTCTTAGATAACTCATCATAAAATGTCACCGGTTGCATCACACAAGCTATATTGCCAAACCGAAAACCCTAGAGTTGACACTACCAACTGGTAGTCACACTTAGTGAAACCCCAACACCGGTCCACTTCATCCCTTCATACTGGTTCTCCTACTTGAACATCAATAACAACTTCTTCCAATCTTCATACTGGTTCACTTGCATTTATTGACATCAATGACAACATACTTTGTCACCGCTTCATCATATGCCAACACAATGAAGCTGAGATCCGAGCTCTAGAGGTAGGTTTACAACTCTGTATTTAATAGAAGATCACTCATGTCATCATCGAAGGAGACTCGCAAATTATTATAAATGGGGTTACTATGTCAAATTTTCATACTGGAAACTCAAAAAGTGGTTGCCAACAATAATCGATCACCTCAAATCAAACAATAGCTATGAAATAACTCATTTGTATAGAGAGGGAAATAAAGTAGTAGAATTTTTGGCAAACCTTGGGATTAAGAGGAATGATGGTCTCGTCTCTTTCAGTCATGTCTCGGCTGCCAATGATATCGCAAGACAATGCTTGAAGGACTATTGTGTTTCCCCATGACAAGGTATCGGATACCAAACTAGCTTTAATCAGATTCACACCCGATCTTGGGTTATAGGTGGCAGTGATATATGCCTTTGTAACATGTAGGCAAGTACAAATTTGATTAAAAGAGGTAGGGTGTCTATGCTCTGATCTCGATATCTAAAATTGATGGCAGATTGGTACATCACATGGATATGTCTTGGCCTGTGCACTTGGGAAGTACTGGATGTAGTTTGGGACACATCTTCACTATGAGATTGCTTCAGTTCAAGTTTAGAATCTAGTGGATTTTGGCAAAATGATGACAATTGGGATCCGGTACATGCTTCCTTCCATAAATACTTGCCAGAGGATATGTTACATAGTGTTTTCTATGTTGTGGTAGCGAATGGCTCATTTCAGAGATGTTGGTTGTGTCAATTGTAGCAATGCATTGGGAACACAACTAAGAAATCTATTTGTCACTAAAGACTTTGTATATGATGCTACTATTCTGGAGGTGGCTCTTATGCCCTTGATCAATGTCATAGAATTAGGGGAACGTGTGGTGGAACTTTTTGATGGCTTTGTGAAACCATTCATCGCGACAATGTGGCTAATGACATCTTAAGCCTAGATGAGGGAACCAAAGTGAGCATATTAAAGGTGTATTTCCAAGTTGAGGATTACCTGTCCTCAGAACCGGAGGATGCCCCTGAGGAATTTGATGAGGATAGTGGTGGTTCCATGGATAGTGATACCAGGTGAGAATTGGCATGGCAGGAAGTGTGGCTGGAGGAGCATGAGCAAATGAAGGTGTTTGGGGAGAACGCATGGGAAGTGTTCTGGCACGCGGTGCTCAATGGAAATATGGCACCCTTCAAAAAATTGACTGAAGCTACAAAGTGGTGGCTTCCTGAGTGGTCCACCAACAACATCATTAGTATTGGAGAATATGTAGCTATGATTTACCAAGCATTAAGTGGAAATATGTAATTTGGCTCGGTGGTCTGGGGACTTGTTTTCTTTTGTATGGAATGTCTAGTCATATGACAATCGTGTCTAGCTAGCACAAGTGGTGTTTAGCTGGATGCTCAAAAACTTTATGTAATTTTCTTTTTAAATATAATATAGGGCGCTATCCCCATAATGATAGTACTTCAAAAAAATAAAAAATATTAATCAATTTGTACATCAATAAACTTGTAAATATTTTCAAGACATACCACCCTAGCTGGTAGTGACAAAAATGCACCAACTAGAGAATCTCTTATCGGTTCTTTCATAATTTTTTTGAATTTAGGTTAGGATTCATCTTCATAACTAACAAACTTGCTGAAATTCATGAGAAAATTTGTAAATACCTTAGCTCTACTGATAGAAATTCCACTCGAATACTTCTTTCCGCTCCTCAAATTATCAATTGACCAATAAACAAATGAACAAAAAATAACTTAAAGTAATTTACCAAAAGACCTAGGGTTTTACCACCAAAATCATCATATCACCAAAAAGTTGTTTAACAACTCTGCGTGTGTGAACTATCACTTTCTGAACCTTACATTCTATTGCATAGAAATATTTTTGGTCTCTATATTCAATAGGAGTTTAAGTACATCAATTTACTCAACATATCAACTTTCTGTGATAGGAACATCAACCTCTTCAATGAGGGGAAAATGATCTTCATTGTATCTCCCCCTAATCTAAAGCTTCTAGACTAGTTTTTGGAGGGGATTTCTGCACTGGAGCTAGATGTAGCAACATTTTCTATCAAATCTATGTCCTTCTTTATCCAAATATTTTTTATTTCACTCCCCACCTCTTCTACATCAATCTTCTTAACCAATTCATTTCTTCTTACTTAATTGTCTCTGTTCATATTCCTGCTTATACATACTTTGGCGATGTGAACAACTTTATTGCAGCTAAAGAACTTGATATTCTTCTGTTATGAGTTTATTAGAGATCTACATTGATTAGCCTTATGCCCAAAACTATTGCATAATTGACAATAACCATAAAATAATCTACTTCTTCCATTCATAATTTGATTTATGCAAATTACTAGCCTTGTGACCAAATCGCTTGCAAATAAAACATTGAACATTTTGGTTCAACTTGTTTCTACATTCTAAAGCCTTATGTCCAAATTTTATATAAGAGAAACAATAATCATTGAACAAAGAATACCTTTGAGCATTAGGTTGTTTGACTAAAGGTTTCCTTGTGAAACTTCTTTGAATCAGGGGTTGCCTTCCTTTGTTTGCTTCTTCAGTGCACTGCTTAGATTTAGCTTTCTTCATATTGCCTTTATCTTCAGTTCTTTGATTTAAAAATTCACCAACTTCAAAACCTAATCCACTTTTATCTTTCAGAGATTTATGTATAGCTATCATTTCATTAAGTTTTTTAGTACTTTCCTTGAATTTGGCTTCAAATCTCAGGGTTTCAACTTCTTGTTCCAGTCTTGCACATTTTGTTAGACAGTTCAAATAACCGAAAGACAACTGAGAGGGGAGAGTGAATCAGTTGTCTCATATTACCGAAACCTTAAGAAATTTAAAAATTCAATACTGAAACCCAAAATATCAATACCAGAATGCTTAAACCAAATACTAGAATAATAGATAAACCAATTAAGCATAAACAATAATCAGAGAATAAATACCATCCACATGACACCAAGATTTGTACATGGAAAACTTGGTAAAGGGAAAAACCACAGTGGGAAGCCTACCCATAGTTGGATAATACCTCTATAGTAAGTATGTGAATTGTAATTGAGGGGCTGCACTTGCAAGAAGGCCAGCAACCTAGAGCACACTGCTAATCATAAAAGGAGTCTCACTGACTACATAGAAATCCAGACTACAATCTAGAGAAATGAATGAATTGCAAAGATAGCATCTCCTATGCCTGAATACAGTTCCAGTTAAGCTCAATACTGAAGGACTAAATCCTCTTACATAAACCCAACTCGATCTCCAATGATCAACCAAATCCTCTACCTGAATGATATTACATTATTCGCTCATTACATATCCATATCCCATTCCCTTGACCATGATGATCTACAATGAGATCTTACATCATATATATACAAACCCTCGACCATAAACAATTAGGTCAGCCACCAGACAATAAAACAATTATATAATTACAAAACATATCAGCCTAAGACCAAACAAATAATATCCAACCCATAAGACATCTCAGAAACACATTGAGAGGTCCAATATACATGTTACATTAAGCTGGTCTATAATATAGATAATACCAAGACCCAATATAGGTGGACACACATGCTAAAGCAATGATCCCAATCAACTAAGTCTTGAACATGATCACCATCAACATCTTGAGTCTCCACAAAAATCTGCACCAACACCACTTATGCATATCATCAAATATCTTCATCAAAGCTCTGTCGGTGAAACCCTCGCTAGAACAACAAACCAAGCTTTCTAGGAAATAGGATAGCATTTGATCACCAGATCAAAACCAACTGATTGAATATGAACATGAGTAAGAAAAATCCATAACCAAATCATGCCAGAGCATACCAGATCATGTCGGATCCAAACCAACCAAAAACCACACAGCCTACCAAGACCAGAAGGGTGCCGGTAAAGTAGCCAAAATAACTAGTGTTGACATTAATGACAAAACATCAATGCAACACTTAATCAATTTCTCCAAATGGCCAACAATCTCCCCCTTTGGCATTGATAGCAACACTAGATGCGGAAAACATCCAAGTGCCAAGAAATGTCAAACAAGTCCCCCACAATGGAAGACAACCAACAATCTCCCACATAAAGATATAGCAATGAAGTTCTAAAACAAAGACCAAACTCCCCCTGTGAATGATATCTCTGTAAAGATTTGTTTTTCACATATATCTCTCCCCCTTTGGCATCAATGCCAAAAATGTGACAAAAATATCAAAGCAAAAATATAAACCACTGAATCAGAAGGCTAACTACTCCCCCTAAGCAGTGGCATCCCCACATCAGTGCCAAAATGAATGTGTAGACACATAAATTTGTCCACTTAATTAAATGAATATTTGGTATTTATTTGATTATTTAACCATTAGTCAATCATTGATTAAATTGATATTTAATTAATTCATTAAACCATACTCTTACAATTAATTAAATGAATAAAGCATATTTGTTTAAATTAACCCCTTTCCTCATTTAAATATTTATTTAAATCTCTAAAACCCTCCCACTTGCATTCTCCTACAAATGCAAGTTGCACCAATAAATAGATTTTATTTCTAAATAAAATCCTATTTTCTCTCATGCACCAAACCCACTTGCCTCCTAAACCCCTTCTAGATTCTTCTAATCCGTTCTAATTTAGCCTAAATCATCTCCTAATTATTGTCACATTCCTAAGCAAAAAAATGTCACTTCTCAAAGCCTCCAAAGTCTTTGAAATGCATTAAAAGGCTTTTATTCTTCAACAAGTTACCCCCCAAAGTCTTCCAAACCATGTATGGCTCTTACATAACCTTAATGGTTAACTCTATTGGCCATTTGGTGGAATTTATTATGTGTTGCATTGATGTTTTATCATTGATGTCAGTACTAGTTGTTTGGATGCTTTACCGACACCCTTCTGGTCCCAATAGGTTGAGTGGTTTTTGGTTAACTTGGATCCGACATGATCCAGTAGACTCCAGTATAATCTGGTGATGGAATTGGCTTGATCATGATACCCATACTCATATTTGGTCAGTTGGTTTTGGTTTGGTGTTTGGATGCGATCGTGCTTGTTATGAAGATTGGTTTCTAGTTGCGGCGAGGGTTTCACCGATAGAGCTTTTGGTGGAGATATTTGATGCATTGCATAATTGGTGTTGGTGCAGCTTTTGATGGAGTTTCAGGATGTTGTTGGTGATCATGTTTGAGACTTGGCATTTGGAGATCATTGCTGAAGCATGTGGACCTATACTTGGTCTCGGTTGATCTCAGTTATGGACTGACATTAATGTAACGTGTGGATAGGACCTATTGTTGTATTTTCTGGATGTCTTATGTGTGGATATTATTTATTTTGGTCTAAGGCCACCATGGCTTGTAATTATGTGATTGGTTTATTGTAGATCATCATGGTTATTGTAAGAGGTCATGGTCAAGGAATATAATGTGCGAATAATGTAATATCATTTGGGCAGAGGAGTTGGTCGATCATTGGAGATCGAATTGAGTTTGTGTAAGAGGATTTAGTCCTCCGGTATTGAGCTTAAATAGAACTATACTCAGGCATAGGAGATGATATCTTTTGTAGTTCAACACTTCTCCGGATTGTAGTTTGGATTTACATATAGTCAGTGAGGCTCCTTTTGTGATGAGCAATGTGCTCTAGGCTATTGGCCTTCCTGCAAGTGTAGGCCCCTTCATTGTAATTCACATACTTACTACATAAGTATTATCTAACTGTGGGTAGGCTTTCCACTGTGGTTTTTCCCTTTACCGGGTTTTCCACGTACAAATCTTGGTGTTGTGTGGATGGATTTTATTTTGTTATTATTTTGTATGCTTAATTAGATTAATTTCTATTCCGGTATTTTTTTTTGGGTTCCGATATTAAAGTTTAAATTGATTGCTTCTGGTAATCCATGACAACTGATTCACTCCCCCCCCCCTCTTAGTTGTCTTTCAGTTATTTGAAATGTTTAACAATTGGTATCAAAGATTTGGTCCTCTTTGTAGAAAACTTAACCACTTGAGGAAGATCCTATGGTGACTAACAATTCAAGTTCATCCAATTCTTCTGGAGCTATCTTTCAAAGGGATATACCGAGGCTTGAAGGAACAAATTACACATTATGGAAGATTCAGATGGAGAATCATCTGAGATGTCTTGGTAAGGATATTTGGGAGATCACATAGAATGGTGTCACACCCTATAATCTAGGATGTGGCAATCATCCTCAGGCAAACCTGGACAAGGAGCTTGAGAATGATTGTAGAGAAAGAGAAGCCCTCTTGTGTGCACTTTCTAATCAACAAATAATGGGATTAACAAAGAAATCATCTAAAAAGGCTATATGGGATTAGTTGTAGACTCTTAATGAAGGTGACCCTACAGTGAAGATTGCTAAACTTGATGGTTACCGGGTGAGATATGAGAACCTAAATATGGAAGAAGATGAAAGGATTACTGCATTCATGGGAATAGTAAATGAGATTGTTATGAGAATTCAATATCGTGGTGGAACTCTGAGCAAAGATGAAATTGTTTCTAAAGACCTAAGAGCCCTACCACTCGCTTACAAAATGAAGGCTATTGTTGTTAATGAGTTGAGAACAATGTCTAATACATCTATCAACATAGATACTTTGGTTGGGAAACTATCTGCTTTTGAGCTTGAGGAATTTGGACCTTTCGGAGCTGTGAAGACTGAACTTGCTTTTCATGCATCTACATCTACAATCGGTAAACAAGACTCGAAAGATTTATATGCAAAATAACTAAGAAGATATGATGCGAGAAGATGATGAGTTTGAACAACTTGAAGCACTATTTTCTATAAGAGTACCGAAAGGAGTGGTAGGAAGTAAGTATAAAGAAAAAGCACCTTTTAAATATTTTTCATGTAATAAGATTGGTCATTTTGCATTTGGATGTCCTCAAAGAAATTCAAGATTTGAAGAAAGAGTTAAAAGATCATTTAAGCCTAACCTTGGATATTAGAACAAGTATAGATTCAAGAAAAATAGAGACAAATCATGCTACATAACAGATGAGGAAGGCATTACTGATTCAGATGATGAATTGGCAGAAGACTCTGCTAGTGGATCTAGAAATGGGAAGGAATTGGTATTCTTGGCTATCAAGGAAGATGATCCGGAACTATAAGAGAATTTACCTAAGGAGAAGGCACTTGCTGCTAAAATTGAGGACAAGGATGAATGGGTAATTGATAGTGGTTGTTCACATCATATGACTGGAGATAAAGGGAAGTTTCTGTCTTTGCAAGAAATTGATGGTGGACTAGTTAGATTTGAAGATAACAAGGCATGTATGATCAAAGGAAAATGAACTATATCATTAGATAGTAAGAATAATACTCACAATGTTTATTATGTTGAATTTTAGAAGCATAATCTTTTGAGTTTAGGAGAATTGGTAGATAAGGGATTTCAATTAGAGTTCAAGTATGGAAAATACAAATCTGGCTTGGAGATTGCAACCGGTACATAGACAAAAGGTAACACATTTCATTGGAACTCTAGTGAGAAGACATGTTTGATTACACAAATTGATTAGAGTTGGTTATGGCATAAAAGGATGTGTCATGTGAATTTTGTTTGCATTGTGAAGATAAGTTCAACTAAGGCTATTAGAGATATACCTAAGATTATGAAGCCCTATAATCTGGTATGTAAAGAATTTCAAATGGGCAAACAAGTCAGAACCCCTTTTAGGAGTATACAAGATAAGTCAAATGATGTTCTTGATCTTATTCATATTGATTTGTGTGACCCTGCTAAAGTTAAAAATTTTCATGGTGATAGATATTTCATGCTAATCATTGATGATTATTCTAGAATGATGTGGGTTACTTTTTTGAGAGAAAAATCTGAAGCATTTGAAAAGTTTAAAATCTTTAAGGCTAAAGTGGAAATTGAGACAAGATTGAAGATTAAATGTTTAAGATCAGATCATGGTGGAGAATTCACATCCGGTGAGTTTAATAACTTATTTGACAAGCATGGTATTAGAAGACAATTTTTGGCTCCCCGGACACCTCAGTAGAATGGAGTTGTGGAAAGGAAAAAAAGGACTATCTTGGATGCTACTATTACAATGATGATGGAAGAAAATCTACCTCAGATCTATTGGAGAGAAGCAATTAGTAAAACTGTTTACACATTCAACATAGTACATATCAAAGGAGAAACGGGTAAGACACCTTATGAATTATGTTTTGGCAATACACCTAAAATTAAGTATTTAAGAATTTTTGGTAGTAAATGTTATATCAGGAGAGATGATACTATTGGAAAATTTGATCCTAGATGTGATGAAGGCATATTTATTGGTTATTCTAATGAAACAAAATCATATAGATGTTATAACAAGAGATTGCAGAGAATTGTGGAGAGTGTTAATATCAAAGTAGATGAGTTGAGAAAAAGACAAATCAGAGTTTATGAGAAGGAACTGGCAGTGGAAATGATTATATCTGAACAAGTACCACCTTTACCAAAACAAAGAGTTGAACCAGTTACTCCAGCAACATTAGAGAATTCTACAGTAGTGGAAGAACATGGAAGAGGAACAGAGAGTCAAAAGACTCCTAGGTATGTGAGATTGAATCATTCTGGAAGATCAAATCATTGGGGATAAGAACAATGGAGTGATGAAAAGAAGAAGACTGACAACTAATGGGGTTGTTTAATTTCACAAGTTGAACTAGTATCAGTAATTGAGGCATGTAAAGATGAATTTTGGTTAAAAGCAATGGAAGAAGAATTAGACCAGATTGAGAAAAATAACACATGGACTTTGGTTCCCTGGCCTAATAATAAAAATGTTATTGGAACTAAATGGGTTTATAGGAATAAATTTGATGAGGATTGTCAACTTATAAGGAATAAGGCTAGATTGGTCTATAAAGGAATTGATTATGGAGAAACTTTTGCACCGGTAGCTAGGATCGAAGCTGTAAGATCATTTCTTGCCTATGTTGCTTATAAAAACTACAAGGTTTATCAAATGGATGTTAAATGTGCATTCTTGAATGGGGATCTTGATGAAGAAGTTTATATTGAGAAACCTGATGGTTTTTCACTATCAGATGATATTGATATGGTTTGCAGGTTAAGAAAAGCTTATATGGATTGAAACAAGCACCTAGAGCTTGGTATGCAAGGTTGGATAAATATCTTTTGAAGGTCGATTTTACTAAGGGCAGTGCTGACATTAATTTATATTATAAAATTACTAATGATGATATACTGATTGTTGAATTATTTGTTGATGACATTATTTTTGGAGGTGAAGATAAACTATGAATAGAATTTTCTAAAAATATGGAGAAATAATTTGAGATGTCTATGATTGGCGAGATGAATTTTTTCTTAGGTTTGCAAATTAATTGGACTGACAAAGGTATTTTTATCTATCAAACTAAATATTCTAAGGAATTGTTGAAGAAATTTGGTATGGGAGATTCTAAACTGGTAAGTACACCTATGGTTACAACTGAGAAATTGACAAGGAAAGATGTTTCTGTGCCGATAAATCCAACAAGATACAAATCTATGATTGAAGGTCTACTTTATTTGACTCAAACTAGGCCTAACATTATGAATGTTGTTTGTATTGTTTCAAGAGTTCAGAGTGATCCTGGAGAAAATAATGAGATGGCGGTGAAAAGAATTTTTAGATACATGCAAGGTACATCAGAATATGGCTTATGGTACCCTAAGAATGATAACTTTACTTTATGTGCATATACAAATCTTGATTGGGTTGGAGATGTTGATGACCAAAAAAGTAATTTCAGTGGAGCTTTCTTTCTTGGAAAGAAGTTGGTTTCATGGATCAGCAAGAAATAGTCATGTACTTCTTTATCAATTGCTGAAGTTGAGTATGTTGCTGCTGCTACTAATTGTACACAAGTTTTATGGATGAAAGAAATGTTGAAGGATATAAAGGTGTATTGTGATGCACCGATAGTTATTCACTGTGATAACTCTGCTGCTATTGATATATCAAAGAATCCGATATTTTATTCTAAGACAAAGCACATATCTATCAAGTATAACTTTTTGATGGAGAAGGTGGAAGCAAATGAAGTTAAACTGGTTTATGTGAACACTTAAGAACATATTGTAGATATTTTCACTAAAAATTTATCCAAGGAATCAATTGAGTACCTGAGAGACATATTGGGGGTTTCTTCCCCTCTGGCAAAGACTAGATTGATGTGGTTTGACATTAATCCAGCATGCATTATCAAAGATACTATTATTTCGACACTAATGTGGGATGCTACTGCTCAGGGGGAATAGTCAGCTTTGAGATTTAGAGGCTTATTTTTTTGCTTTGATATTTCTGTGAGATTTTTGGCATTGATGTCAAATGGGGAGAGATAGTGATGTGAAAAATATATTCAGAACTTTACAGAGATATTATTCAAATGGGGAGAGATATTGCTATTCAAAGCTATATGCAGGAGATTGTTGGTTGTCTTCCACAAGGGGGAGACTTGTTTGGCATTTCTTGGTACTTAGATGTTTTTCACATCTAGTGTTGCCATTAATGCCAAAGGGGGAGATTGTTGGCCATTTGGTGGAATTAATTATGTGTTGCATTGATGTTTTGTCATTGATATCAACACTAGTTGTTTGGATACTTTATCTAAACCCTTCTAGTCCCGGTAGGTTGAGTGGGTTTTGGTTAACTTGGATCTGGCATGATCCGGTAGACTCTGGTATAATCCGGTGATGTAATTGGCTTGATCATGATACTCATACTCATATTTGGTTAGTTGGTTTTGGTATGGTGTTTGGATGCTATCCTGCTTGCTATGAAGATTGGTTTCTGGTTTCAGTGAGGGTTTCACCGACAGAGCTTTTGGTGGAGATCTTTGATGCATTGCAAGATTTTCATTCCTCGTTAAACAAACAAATTTCTTTGTGGGATAAAAAGAATACCATGTCTGTTGGAGCAACATCTCCAAGTAGCAAATAGATCACATTGCAATAAAATGGTTAAAAAGAACAAGTGTCTTTTGTGTTTGGCAGGCTTGTAAAAATATGTAGAGTGGTACCAGTTCTAACACACACTATCCTCTCCCTTGACTCTCGTTTTCCTAGGTGCAAGATAAAAGTTTTAGTAACGCTCTAAGTTTTCTATTTTTAAGAGAGGCTTGCCAAGAGACACATCACTCTTGGGACAGCCTTGCATGGTAAATCCTTTTAGCCGCTATAGCAATCAGGTGAGAGAAAAAGTTGTAGCCTTGGGTGTATTTATTCCTATAGTGTAACTTACCAAAAGGACATATGGGCCCCACTGTGAGTTACAAAGCTCTTAAGTGAGTCACTGCATAATGAACTTACATCTAAAGACATCAAACATTACTAGACACCTCTTATTTTAGAAGCCTGCTTGTTCTATTGATTGAGGATATTTGTGAAAAGTTCAGTGCAAGATCATAGCTGGTTTTTCTCCCAAGATACTCACCATACATATTTCCTTGAGTAGAAACAAGGCTTTTTGAAAGGCTACTTGTAGCTTGATAAAAGTGGTGACTCCCCCATCATAGGGATCACCTATCTGTTATGCTTGTGCAAGACTTAGTATATCACATCCTTACCTGCCATGGTGGGATACATAAGGTATGTAGTAACAAATTCAAAGAATTATCAAGATGTGGGCTGAAAATATCGCAACTAGCCAATTACCTTAGGGGTAAAAAGTGTTTGAGTTGTCTTCATCTTGTTTCAGACCAGTAAAAATTTGGGCTGACTTTATTCCTAGGAACATACAAACATTTATAAGGGTCAAAAATTTCATGATTGGGTTGATTTAAACCCACACTTGT
This sequence comes from Cryptomeria japonica, assembly GCF_030272615.1. Lineage (NCBI taxonomy): Eukaryota > Viridiplantae > Streptophyta > Pinopsida > Cupressales > Cupressaceae > Cryptomeria > Cryptomeria japonica. Next base: position 454,682,195 of record NC_081410.1, on the reverse strand, counting down.
TGTGCCTTTATTTAAAATGTTAGGATTCCCAAAGATACTGGGAGGGGGGGTGAATCAGTATGTTGCCGGTAAATGGATTTTCTTAACTTATTAAATGAAAAGCATTCCAAAATTGTGTACCGATAAACCAAAATTAATGCAGTAAATAAGAACAATAAACACAACATAAAAGGCACACCATAACACAATATTTTTAAGGAGAAAACCCAGTGTGTGAAAAACCTTGGTGGGATTTGTGACCCACAATATTCGCTTACTGGCCAATAAGTGAATATTACTGTTACAACGGGGGCCTGCACATGCAGGAAGGCCAACTGCCTAAAGCTCACTGCTTAAATACAAAAGAGAAGTCTCACTGACTTACAAAAGTGGATTATAAAAATCCAATGTTGTGTATTTCTACAGAAGGGCATCTGCTATGCCAGATCCAGTATCGGTTTAAGCTCTACAACATCCAAAACCTTATTCCAAACTCTGCCTTAGTATTCACACATAATATCCATCATAAATCCTATCTATAAATGTTCTCTAAGATCTTATGCTTATATATGAGCCTTATTACAATATGCCTTGTCGGCTTTCAAAAAGATATTACAATTAATTACATTTTGGAATAAATAAAATCTTGTCGGCCAGGGTGTCGGTAATCAATCTTTGCCCGTGTCTGTGCTTGTGCCGATGTCTGCCAGTGCCATAGGATTGTAAGGTTTCCATCAATGACAATACCTTCAATCACTTATAATTTCTCATTGGAGTGTGCATTTGCCAACAATCTCCCCCTTTGGTATTGATGGCAACACTCATGAGAAAAATCCAAAAAGTGTTGTCCAAAAAAAAATGTCTTACCAAAACTATCAAAACTGTGTGTTCTGCATGCTCCCCCTGAGTAGGTGATCTCTTATGTCATATTCTTTTTCTCATCTACTACTACTCCCCCTTTGGAATCAATGACAAAGGTTGTCATTCAATGTCAATTGAGTGTAGTTCCTATCTAGTTCCTTGTAACTTGTTGATTACAATCTGATAAATTTATGCTAAGGCAATATTCAGACTGTTGTTGAACCTCTTACTGTCCTTTATTGCTGCTTCTGTTCTTTGAATTGTACCAGTGAGAAAGTGCATTTTCTCTTCCGGTGTCTTAAGTCCTAGAACAAGAGCCTCAGAAATCTCTTTTCTCAAAGAGATGAGGATATCCAGTTTAGGACTTAGTCTGCACTTAAGTTCTTTTGCCTTAACCTTTATCCTTTCTTTGTCTTTCTCAAGCTTTTCTTTTTTCTCTTCAAATCCTGTAATTTCCTGTTCAATTACTAATATTGATTCTGATGAAGCTATCAAGTTGTCAGCAATATCATTAATTTCCTTCTGGGCTATGCCGATCTCTTTATCTATGTCTTTTGTCAAAATGTTTATTTTACATGTGTCTCTATACAATTTCTTGAAGTCCAAGATTGCTTTTCCTAATACCAGTAATAAGGTTTCCATATGTTCCTTATTATTCTTTACTATCTCCTCAAAGAATTTTTCTTTCTCTTTATTCATTTTCTCTCTGAAGGTGTCTTCATTTATCTGATCCATTGTTATTAGGTTGTCGGTTATATACTTAGACAATGTGTCTAATTGGCTCAAAGAGTCTTTATTTTCTATGTTACACTTTGGAGCTATCATCTTCAAAATTGGTAAAGTGTCATCTATAGCCTTATAAGCTTGTGCATTGCACTATGTTATTTTCTTTATTGAATCTAATAGTGCCTCTATTACATTTGTAGGCCTAAAATCTATCATGGATGTTCTAGATGACTATCCAACTATTTTTACAATTTGTAATTTGTCGGTGGTTGTGATTGCTTTGCTTTCCTCTTTCTTTGGAGGATCAGTTTGAGTTTCCATTTCTGCTACCAAAGGCTTCGGCTTGTCAAATGTGGCTGGTGGCACTATCTATGAAGGAGCCTATTGCTCTACTTGTTTCTCAATGTTTTTCTTTGTATGGACCTATTGTTCTACTAGTTTCTCAGTGTCCTCTCCTGATGGTGTCTTTGTTTGTGCCTCTGAAAATTTTACTGTGGTGTCCACTGCCGGTGACTCAGTAGGTTTTTTAGTTTCAGTATTCGCCGGTGGTTCAGTAGATGCATTAGTATGCATACTGGTGGTCTCTCCCTTTCTTGTGTCCAGGGGTTCATTTGATTTTTTAGTTTGTTGTTATGCCCCAATTCCAATGTTTTCAACTGCAATATTTCATGTGGGTGGCTCAGTTGCCACATCTCTCTTGTCAGTTGTTTCCTTATCCACCACAATATTGACTTCCTGTGTGTCAATGTTCATTGTGTATAGCACCTTAGAATCAGAATTTGTATCCTCATGTGGTGTTTCCATACTCTCTGTTGCCGGTTCTGTGTCAATAGTTTGTACCGGTGGAGTATTAGAAGGAGGTGGGGGTAAGTTAATTGTCACCTTTATGCTTGGAGGTCCACCTACCTTACCTTTTCCCTTATCCTTGTCCTTTTCTTTGGTGTCAACTTCCTTGCTAGAGCCCTAACTACCTATTGTTTTTCTCTTGTTCTTTTCGGTGTAGGAGCAGGTGTCGGTGAAGGTTTTCTTTTCCTGACTACTCTTTTAAATTCTGCCAGTGTTTCACTATCAGAAGAGGTAGAAATCGGTGAAAGATGTGCTTCCAGTTGTAGTCCTTCCAATTCACTCTGCTTAATACCAGTTTTGTTTAATACATCTTCTTTTATTTCTTTTGTCTATCTTGTTCCCTTCCTCACTATCTGTTCAATTTTCTTGATTCTTTTCTCAGATTGGATTTTGCTTTCTATGGTCTCCGCATTGCCAAAAACTTTCTCAGTTGGTTCCTTAGGTGCTTCTAAGAGGGCTTTTGCATAGGTTTCAAATATGTTGTCATCTGCCTCATATCCCATCTCTATAACCCAAACAGTCCTAGGGATAACTGCCTCCATCCAAATTTCATCTTTCTTGATCACAAATCATATCTCTTTTTGATACTTATCAACAATTGCTTGAGATAGCCTTATTCTTGTCTTCATCTTTTCTTTCAAAGTTTGAAAATGTTCATTTATGTTTTTCTCCCTATCATCTCTCATGGTGTTCAGTATGTTTAGAAGTTGTTTTCATACCAGGATATCAAAACCAAAGTCTTTCCTACCAATATCGGGAACTTGCTTGGTAATGTGCAACATTAAACACACAAGTAGGTTGCCAAATCTGAAAGTTCCTTTCTTATCACCTTTGATTTTCTTCAAATTGTCTATCAATTCATCTTTTAGCCACTCACATACATCAATTATAGTATTGTTATTCACCATGTCATATGCACTTTTGATACACAAGCTGGAAATAGAGTTAGTCTATTTGCATGTGTAGCCTTATAACCAAGAATCATACTAACAAATCTAACATTGATTTCCTTCACATCATTGACTCTTAGGGATCTTTTATCAAATGTTGCACCAGTTAGGGTCATCATAGTGTCATTTGGAACCTTTTTAGTTTTATCAAGACTACTACCGGTGGAAGGTAAGCCTTTCACTGCTCTAACTGCCTCTTTGGTAATCTTATGGATGTAATCCAACCAAAATAATTCTCCATGTACTCTGCTCAAGACAATCCTTATCACATCCTTAGGAAAATTAGGGATACTAAGAATGTCCACAAAGCCTAGGGTTTCCACTATCTTGTGTTCTGGTTTAACATTTCCATGTCCATCACAAATTACAGTTCTATACATGTTCATTATTTCTTCAGCTCCTAGTTCCTCAATATGACAATGTATATACATTCTAGGATCTTCTGCATAAACTATTCCCTTAGGTATTTTTGAAAATGCTCCTAGGGTATCATCTTTCTTCACAATTTTAGGAATAAGTTTGAACACGGGTCTAGGGCGCTTAATAACTTCAATCATAGTAGGGTTTGCAATGAATTTAGGCGCTAAGGAAGAAGCCATAGTTATAAATACCTTAATCCACCTTTAGGATGATTTGCTTGGATGATTTGCTTCACTTTTCTCTGTGGATGCCTTCGCTCGGGAATTCCGTGCTCTCTGGAGATTTGAATGCTCAATGAATAAAAAAGAGCCAAAAAATTTGCTTTATAATGTTATTTCCTTCAGCTACCACATTTAATGCCTACCGGTTAAGTCAAAACTTAACTCATCTATCGGTAAAGAAGTAATCCAACTTCTCACCATCAACTGAGGGTAAACTAGCATGTTTTTCAATTTGTTGCTATACCCCCAAAGGATTATTTGTCAGTTAGATGAAGAATCTCCTACCGGTGGAGTGATACTTTGTTCTACCGGTGAAGGAATATCTTCACTAACATTCATGTCAGACTTTCTAATCCATTGTTTTGAAAATTCTTGCTTTACCTCTTCAACCTTTTCTTTACCTTTCAAATGGGGTCCTTTGTTATTTGCCGATGATGCCTTACTTCTACAAAATTTGTAATATGTCCAATCTTGTTACAAGCATAATAAGTCACATTGTTTTTCTAAATAGATTTTCCATATCCTATGTCGGTATGTGTTCTACATTGATTAGATAAGTGTCCAAATCTTCCACAAATATAACATTTTACATTCATTCTGTAGTTTTCTGAGTTATGTCCAACTTTGTTGCATTTAGAACATTGACTAGTGGGTGCATTATTATTCTAATAGTTTCTAGATCTACACTGATTTTCTCTATGACCATACTTGTTACAGTTAAAGCATTTTCCATTGAATTTGTAAGCATTAGGTTGTCTTACCGGTTTACTATGATCATGGGTGTTTGCAGTACCGGAGCTTTCACCAACTTCAAAGCCAAGGCCATTAGTGTCACCATTAGGTTTTTGATTTTTCAGCATGTCATCAAGTTCTTCTGAAATTTTCTTGAATTTCTCCTTGTGTTGATTTGCAGTAGCCAACTCATTTTCCAAGAAATCTTTTTGTCTCATGAGTTCAATTTTATCATGTTCCAAGTGTATCATATCTATTTTTAACATATCATTCTCATGATTGAGTCTTAGATTTTCATTTGTGGCATCATTGATTCTTCTAGCTAAATCATCTTCATTCTTCTTTCTATCTTCAATGTCTTTACAAAATCTCATGGTCATATCTTGCATCTCATTCTTCATTGTATTGTTTTCTTGTCTTAGTTTGTTCACAAGGTCATTAAGAGTTTCTTTCTCATCATCATCACTTTGCATCTTCTGAGAAAGTTCTCTTCTTTTGTTCATAGCAATAGTGATATTTATCTGAAGTCCTTGAATGTTTTCTTGTGCAGCCTTCAAATCATCTTCAAGTTTCATATTCCTCAATTTTTTTGCATCATAGTTTGCAAGAGATGTTTCTAGTTGCTTCCTCAAGTTGTTAGGCTTTTGAAAATAAAGGACTAGGCTCTGATACCAATTGTTAGGATTCCAAAAGATACTGAGAGGGGGGGGTGAATCAGTATCTTGTCGGTAAATGGATTTTCTTAAATTATTAAATGAAAAGCATTCCAAAACTATGTACCGGTAAACCAAAATTAATGTAGTAAATAAGAACAATAAACACAACATAAAAGGCACACCATAACACAATATTTTTAATGAAGAAACTCGGTGTGGGAAAAACATCGGTGGGATTTGTGACCCACAATATTCACTTACTCCAATAAGTGAATATTACTATTACAATAGGGGTCTGCACATGCAGGAAGGCCAACTACCTAAAGCTCACTACTTAAATACAAAAGAGAAGTCTCAATGACTTACAAAAGTGGATTATAAAAATCCAATGTTGTGTACTACTACAAAAGGGCATCTGCTATGCCAGATCCAGTACCGGTTTAAGCTTTGCAACTTCCAAAACCTTATTCCAAACTTTGCCTTAGTATTCGCACATGATATCCATCATACATCCTATCTATAAATGTTCTCTAAGATCTCATACTTATATATGAGCCTTATTACAATATGCCTTGTTGGCTTTCAAAAAGATATTACAATTAATTACATTTTTCAATAAATAAAATCCTCTTGACCAGGGTGCGAGTAATCAATATTTTCCGCTACCAGTGCCGGTGTCTGTGCATGTGCCGGTGTGTGCTGGTGCCATAGGATTGTAAGGTTTCCATCAATGACAATACCTTCAATCACCTACAATTTCTCATTGGAGTGTGCATTTGCCAACAGAAAAGGGGCAAGAATATGTGCTTGTGTGCTTGACATGTTTTCTTGTCAAAGGATTCAAAACAATTGAAACAAAGTATCCATCCAACAAATCTACATCAACAATTGAAACAAAGTATCATTTTGTATGACCATCACTCATATCTTGAGAAAAATAAGTCTTCATCAAAAGACCAAGTTAAAGAAGAGTCAACTTGGTTCAAAGGCTCTTATCAAGAAAAGGAAATTTCTCTATATCAATAGACAAATCTTTCTCTCACATAGAGTATTCTTCCGTCATATACGCTTGTACCTTCAGGGAAAATCCCATGATTTTGACAAAGAGCCTTTGAGAAATAGAGCTTTCACTCAGTATAGAGCTTTTGATTATCAAAAGAACAAAGGGGGCAAGATCAATCCCACTTTCTTTCCTAAAATTTGTATCACATACAATGAAGTTAGAGAAGAACCACCAACCCTTGTAAGAGAGGAAGAAGCAGAAACCCCCTTCATAACGGAAGAGTTTTATTGAGACACATATCCTATCCACTTTCACATCCAAACATCACAAATTCACTCAACTCTCAACACAAAGAGGTCTTGTCCTTAGTCCTTTCAAATATTTCTTAAACAAACCAACACATCACTTTTAGGGTGTCTCTACATCTAGGATCAATCATCCTAAGAGGCATTTCTACACATCTAGATAGGTTAAAACTAGTTTATGAGTGCATCCTCTCATCACTAGGTAGCTTGGATTATAACACATCTCAAACCTTGCTATACCTAATCGCATCAAATTGTTAAAAAACACAAAAGCAATTCACAAAGAACTTTGTTGACATCCAACCTTCAGTATTAGAGATCTATCTTCCACCAAACATTTCAAAAAACTTGTCTTCCATATACCATTTCATCACCACCTCATATTCATTTTCACAACATAAACTTTTAAAAACCATGGCTCAAATAAGATCAATGAAAAATCGACAACCAGAAATTGAAGAGGAGGACGAAAACATCAACGACTTTCATGAGGCCTTTGGAGGAGGCACTAATGATGAAGATCCCAGAACTACAACTCCAGAAGATATAGAAAGAGAACAACATAATCCAAAATTCAACAATGCCAACGCTCATTTCTTGAAACTCACTCAAGAGGGTGCCAAACTTCCCTCCAATTTTGATACAACACAATTATGACAAACATATGAGCAGCATAGCCATCACAATGGTGGAGGAGGTAGAGACTAATTCCGCTATGACCCTAGTCATCAAGGGAATCCTCCACCTCCTCCTCCTTCATAAATAGACATGTTGAGGCAATAAGTAGAAAATCTTGCCCAAAAACTGAACATTGGTGTGAAGACCAATCGATTCTCACTTAACGACATTTGCCCATATCCATTTGATAGGAACATTCTTATGCCACCTTTTCCACAAGGGTTCGAAACACCCAAATTTGAAAAATATAGAGGCAAAGGAGATCCTAGGGACTATGTGCGAGAATTTCACTCCACTTGATTAGAGGTAGCCTATGAGGACACATATCTAATGCGCCTCTTTCCTCAAAGTTTGGGAGGCACAACCACACAATGGTTTTCACGACTACCGGGTGGTATTAGAACATTTGAAGAACTGGTCCAAAAATTTATCGGTCATTATGCACACAACATAGAACGTGATGTCACCATGGTAGATTTGTGCAACATAAAACAAAAACCAAGGGAGTTGTTCTCAACTTTCCTACAATGGTGGAGACAACTATCTAGTAGACACTCCCTTCATCTACTTAAGCAAGAATTAGTGGAAATTTTCATTTCCAACTTAAATGATGAAATGGAATTTCATTTGGACATGAAGCGCACAAAATCCTTTGAAGAAATGATAACTCATGGGCTCAAATGTGAAAGAGACCTCATTAAAAAGGGACTTATGAAAATTTATAATGAAAACAAAGATGGTCCTCATCCACACTATAATAGCGACAAACTAAAATCTTGGAAGAAAACAAGAACATTGTCAATGATGGGATAGTGGATGCAAGAACAGTGAAAATTGCACAGCCTGTGGTTAGGTTTGCAGGACAAAATCCCCCTCCTAACAACAACACCATCAATAATTCATAAAATCAAGGTTGCAATATACAACAAGAGGAACCAAAATAAAAGAAATAAAACTACAAGCTAAAACCCACATATACACCCTTAGGGGAACCTATCAAAACAATATTATGCCAATTAATATCCTCCAATCTTGTGACCTTACCAAAAAAATCCAATTATGAGCCTCAAGTCAAGCCTCCATGGTGGCGAGATCATGAATATTGTGAATTTCACCAAGGAAGAGGGCATAAAATAAGCAATTTCCATCGACTAAAAGATCTTGTTCAGGATCTTATCGATAGAGGAGAAATCAAAATTGAGGGACATGACCCAAAAACATCTAATGATGGTCTCTTAGTGTTCAAGAATTCACTTCCATCACATGATCAAAGGGGTCCTTCCACCTCAGGGAGAAACACAAATACCACAACCAATTACACACAAGCCGCATACAATTATACTATGAATCACCTTTATGATGTGGATGAACAAGTTGCAACTCTTACCATAAAAGATAAAAATCCTACATGCAACATTGCTACATGTCGTAGCAAGATTACTGTTCGAGCGGCACCACAAGGAACGACACCCCTCCCCAAACAATATAATCTTGTAGAGAAATTGGATAAGATGCCAATCCTCATCTCCATATTAGAGCTTTTACGCTTATCCCCCTCACATAAAAAAATCTTGGACCAAGCTCTCCAAGAAGCATTTGTCCCCGCCAACCTCAACACAAATTAGTTCAAGCCATGGTTGGTAGTCTAAAGTCATCACCATGTCTCACTTTTACTAAAAGTGAAAACACATCCTTCCAACAACCCCATAATGCCTCCATCCATATTGAAGGGTTCGTAAACCAACATAGAATCAAGCAAGTCTTGATTGATAATGGAGCTGGCTTAAACATATGCACCTTGTAGATAGTCACAACATTGGGTTATATTAGGAGATAGCCATCAGGGTTTGGCTAGTGGTGAAGCATATAGTTTTCCAAGTTCTAGACCTTCCTTTTCCATATAATCTCTTGTTAGGGAGACCTTGGATACATGCCATGCAAGTAGTCCCATCTACCTATCACCAATGTATCAAGTTTCCACATAATGGGGTAGAAATTACAATCCTTGGTGATGCTGATACATTTGTATATTGTAATAATATTCACCATCAGCCAGACATAACTGTACCTAACAATAGGGAAGCTATTCCTTCCTCATCATATGTTAATCCAACCTCTCTTTCCAGCTTAACAACCCCTACACCAAAACAAGAGAAATTAAAAATGAAAATGGCTAAGGAAGGTCCCGGTGAATACAATATTAGCCAACTCTTTTGTGTTGGGTAGTTACTCACATCCCGTAAGACTCATGGAAAACCTTAAGGTTTACTTCAATCACCGCTAGCCAAAAGAACTTGCACTTCGACACAATTGACCCCTGCTAAAAGTCAAGAGGAGGAAACCATGGATGAAGACTTGGTAGAATGGGATTCAGTATATTTAAATACTTTGGACGAGGAAGAAACCTCACCTCCTCTAGCTCATAAGGATATACCAGGTTAATGGAGAAGCATGGATTAAAAAAATTTGGGTTCATGAGCTAGAAGAAACTTCCACAGACCCTACACCAAATATTGCGCCTGAATCTGACAAGGAGAGTACCATCAATGAACTTCACACCTCTATATTAACCCTCACTGATGCCTCCTATGAACTCAACTTAATCGATAAAGTAATTCCTATCATTCATCTCGAACTCATTGAATGGAACCGGCCAAATCCTCCATGCCTTGACCATTTCAAAAATGATGAGGCACTCATAGACATTATAGAATTACAGGATAACATACCAAGTGGGATCATAAAGATGGGTTTGCCATTGAAATTAACAACGTGACATACTTTGGGGTAGATACCAAACCTTTCAGCTTCAAAAATATTACAATAAAGCATGGATCTTCTAGTGAAAACCACAAGGTGGAACTTTTTGATCCCAAAAGAGTAAAAATAAAGAGCATATCCAAAGGTTAAAACCTCTCCAAGGCACCTGAGGATGAAAGGTTTGACATCCTCCCCTTTAGTACAAATTAGGAGAGATCAACCATCATAATAGAAGAAACAAAAGAATTCACTGTGGGGACCCCTGAGACTCTTCACACAATACATTTGGCATGTCTATTAACTCTTGAAGAACAACTAGAATTTGTGGAATTCTTCTAGAAGCGCCAAATCAAATTCGCATGGTCTTATGCAGACATGCCCGACTTAGATCCAGATTTGGTCATGCATCACTTAATTGTAGTAGAAGGAGCTAAACCTGTCAAACAAAAGCTCAGAAAGATGCACTCATAGATTGTCGTTCTTGTCAAGGCTCAACTTTAAAGGCTCTTGGATGCTCGTTTCATCAAACCAATTGATTATGCAGAGTGGATCTCTAATATTGTACCTATTGGTAAACTTAATGGGGGCATCCATATCTATATTGATTTCATAGATTTAAAAAACGCATGTCCTAAAGATGACTTTCCCTTACCAAACATCGACATGATTGTCGATCTGACAACAGGTCATGTGATGCTTTCTCTTATGGGTGGCTTTTCATGATACAACTAGATTAAAATTGCTCTAAAGGATCAACAAAAAACTTCTTTCACATGTCCATGGGGAACGTACTGTTGGAATGCAATGCCATTTGGTCTAAAGAATGCAGGGGCGACATATCAAAGATCCATGACTACCATCTTCAACGACATGATGCACACAATAATGGAAGATTATGTGGATGATTTACTAGCTAAATCATTAACAAGAGAGGGTCATCTTGTAGTACTGAATAAAATCTTCAACAAATTAGAACAATACCAAGTCCATCTCAATCCAAAGAAATGTGTCTTTGGAGTAAATTTTGGGAAGCTCTTAGGATACATTGTCTCAAGTAAAGGCACTAAGGTAGATCCTACAAAAGTCAAGGAAATCATGGACATGCCACCTACAAAGAATATCAGTTAGTTGAGGACATTACAAGGGCGGCTACAATCCATTCGGTGGTTCATTGCACAATTGGATGATAAATGTCATCCCTTCACCCATCTGTTACACAAAAATATCTGCTTTGAATGGGATGCAAAATGCCAGCAAGCATTCCAAATTCTTAAAGCTTATATAATGAATACACCATTGTTGATTCCACCAGATCCAGGCAAACCTCTATTGTTATACATTTCAGCTACAACCACAACATTAGGAGTATTGCTTGCACAACATAATGCAGAGGGAAAAGAATGTGTTATCTACTACATCTCTCAAACACTGGTAGGCTATGAACTCAATTACATACCTATTGAGTGAGCTTTCGTAGTAGTTATCTTGGCAGCCACCAAATTAAGGCACTACATCTTAACACACAAAGTACAACTTATTGCCAAGATAGATCTAGTCAAGTACCTGATGGACTCGAAAAGCACTGAGAGGGGGGGGAGTGAATCAGTGACACCAAAAATAAAACTACTTCAAACACTAATCGTTAGATGAACTTAACAAATCTTTTAAATACAATGCATGCAATCCAAAATGATATAACAACATCCACAAAAAGTAAAGCATCCACCATAACACATGTGTTTGTACATGGAAAAACCAAATAGGTAAAAACCACGGTGAGATGGAACTCACAAGTTAACTATTTGTAGTAATAGATAAATGACCAGTTAAGGTCTACAAAGTTCTCTGCTAGGAGTGAATCTTGTTAGAGATCCCAAAGCTTGATTAGAGGATTTATATATTGAATCTTGTTAGAGCTTACCTGGTTAGGGGATTTGATTCTACTATAATTGTTAGAAAACAATAGGAATCATTTGATTTGTTCTGAGTAGCACAATACTTGCTTGATTAGATCCTTCTAAACATATTCAACACTTCTCTTTTGCATACTCTGCAACTTAACTCTTTTGAATTTTGTATACAACATAACACTTTCACTTATATCAAATAATTCATTGTGATGTCAATATATAGACATTATGAATTCATGTTAGCCTTAAGAAATCATAACACAATTTTCTAGGTGCAGTGTATCTGGACAAGTGATTATAACTCATCACAAAAATTACCGCCAAGTAGTCAGTGCTAGTAACTCATCACGATCTGTGGTAACTCATCACAAAATTACCGAATACCAATTGGAACAATCAAATACTTGTTTGAGTAAAACATATGAACCGTTATCCTTGAATCTCCGCTTGATCTCCATCTTGATCTTCATCTTGATGTCGACTTAGTATAATCACAGGTTATCTCTTATACACATACCGGCTATCACAAAGTATCATTAGAGATTAACCACTAAGTATACTGGTTGATAGTGTAAACAATTGAAGTTACACTGGTAGACAATATAATCACGTGTGTGTGTGTGTGTGTGTGTGTGTGTGTTTCATCAATGACAACATATGATGAATACATTACAATCATCATGCCAACAATCTCCCACTTTGGCATTGATGGAAACACTTAGAAAATTTTGCAGTAATAGCGCTAAGTGTGCATACATAACAAAAACAATTTACACATATACTCATACTCCCGCTTAATGCATACATTATACAAAATTTTCAGAAACACACATACATATTTGTACTCCCTCTTTGACAACAATGCCAAATTGAAAAATCAATATATATATATATATATAGAAAATTTGTATCAAAGTGTTTAGCATAGACAATAATAACTAAAAAACTTGAATCAAAGTTCAGGCATAAATAATTCTCATGAAAATAACATTGTAGCTCTTCTTCAATTGTGACAAAGCATTTGTCCATGACTCCACCATGTTGTCAGTGTACTCGAATATAGATAGAAGTTGTGAATGGAATTCTTCCATTGAATCTAGTGTGCAAGTTTCTGGAGTTGCTAAGATAGCTTCCGCATTTGAGTAGGCTCTCTGTAGTATGTCTACTTGGGATATGAGCAGACTCTTGAGTTCCTTGAGAGACCAAAGTCTCTTTGCCTTCTCATTATTATAGATATACATCCGGTTATTCAAATCATCTACATATGTGCTAAAAGAAAATATAGAGTCTTGAAGTGGGACATATGCCTTGCATATCCTTTCCAGCTCTTGCTCTGTTTTTGTTTGTGTTTTTGCAATGTCTAAATAAAAGAAAAAAACATTAGAGGTGGAAGAAAGATACTTTCTTCTTGTTTCAATAGCTTTACTTAACAAATCTTTATTGTGTGACAGAGCCATTTTTCCACTATCAATATCCTTTGCCAATTTTTCTCCATACTTCTTCTTGTGACTCTTTTCAGCATAGATGTGAGTAGCATCTTCTAGCTACTTGATTTGATCAGATGCATCTGCAACTAACTGACCAAGTTTGCTAATAGGTGTAGATAGATGTGTTGTAGATGTTTCTGGTAGCAGACTAGATAAAATATCTACTGCATTCTGAATAGTCTCTGCCTCAATCCTTTGCTCTTTTAATCTCTTCTTATGCGCCCTAGATTGCATAACATTAGCAATCTTTATCATTTTTGATGCACTCATGTTGTTCACATCAATAGGTCTTGAAATACTCAAAGAATCATCATCATCCTTATCAAGTTGCTTTTGCTTTGTTGGTTCAGAGGATACAACCTTAATGATCATTTTCTTTGTATTCTTCTTCGTTTCCTTTTCGTAGGACTATGTGACAACTTTTTCAATAGACTCCTTTTGAGTAACTTGTAAAACCGGTGGAGATTGGGGCTCTCCAGTTGTTCTATTTTCAGTAGATTCTCCACTTTTAGTTGAGTTGTTGGTTGCTCAACTAAGGTAACTTGTATATCAGTAATTGCAGGAGGCTCTATATCTGGTGTAGTGTTGTTTCCAGATAGATCAACTGCGTCCTGAACATCATCATCAACATGGATAATCGAGTCATCCTTCTTCTTGACAGGATAGACCTCATCAGCTTGAATAATCTCTTCTTCATCCATTTTCAGTTGATTAACATCATCTACAACATTATCCTCATTCATAGAGGAATGGATGAGTTCTTCCATTCTTTTGATTTCACAGGCTATTCGATGGGTCTCAGTTTCAATAATTTCCCTCTTTCCACTGAGTAGCTTCAATCTTCTTGCTTTGAACATAAACTGAGATTTGTATCGAGTGACTAAAGTACTAATATCATCTTTAGAAAGTTCAGGAAAATATTGTACAAATATCTCATCAATGATTTCTTTTTCTAATTTTATAGCTTCCTCCCATTTAACCAAAATAATAGTGTATAAAGAATTTGACATATCCTTTTCTAGTTCATGTGGATATATATCATAATGACACAAATGAGTGATTACCTGTTGAATGACTTTCTCTTTCTCATTTTTCCGTGAAGGAATCAAAATGCTCTTTGACATTGTCATCTTCATTGTTCTTTCAAAATGGGTTTTAGGCTTGTAGGATGCTATATCAATAGGCACAGTTGCCTTTGGCACTTCCTTAACTGATTTTTCTACTCTACCGGTAGCCTTCATCTTCTTAGGTTCTTCTTCAGTATCTATACCCTAAGATTGTAGTTGGAGAATAAGTTTTTGATTCCTCTTCTTTGGTGCATTCTCCTTCTTTGTATAGACTTTAGGTGCCGATTCCTTTTTGGATTGGATACTCCGAGTCACCCTTGTAGTCTTTATCACTAGAGGTGCTTCATCATACTTCTTTTTCCTTCCTTTCACATTAGTAACATGAGTAGTACTGGTTTCTGCTGGTGCAACTTGGACTGCCACAATGTCTAATTTTGCCTTATTTTTGTCTTTAGGCGATACTAATAGGGTATTAGCATAACCAACCAGTAGATCATAGTTCACCTTATAACTCATGTCTTCCATCTCTTCTTCTCTTGGCTCAATTGCTTGCATCAAGAAAAAGTCAGTGGTAATAGTAAAGACTATGTCCTTTGCAAAGTACCTTACCACATCTTCTAGTAATCTCATTCTCATGCTCATCTTTTTCTGAAATTCATTAAAATACTTATTCATAGCTATAGGGAAAGTATTCTTTACAACCTTAATGTTGTTCTTGATTTGTGCAATGATTGGTAGGTCTTTTGACCATTCAATGTATCCAATTCCTGGTAGAAAGTTTTAGAAATAGAAGAATAACCTAACTAATAGCTGACCATATTTGAACTTTTGACTGTTGTCCTTTTTAACAGATTGCAAATTTTAAAAAAATTGCCTTCTGATAGCTTCACAGAGATCATAATTTGAATTATCAATAATCATTCTGTGAGCTGTATGAATTGTTGTAGATGGAATACTATTAAGTCTTCTAGAGTAAAATACTCGATAGCCTATCACCATTGCTTCTAGTTTCACTATAGGGTCTTTAATATTGTTAATAAAAAAGGCACGCTTATCAAAAGTAGAACCGGTTAAAGAGAATACCGTATCTTTTGAAATTCATCTTAGAATAGGTACTTCACTGGTTGAGAAATAACTAGTTGCAGCCTGAATGGCTTCCTTAGTTATTGTGTGAGTTCTTTCTAAATACATGTTCTCTCCATGAACTCGACTCAAAATGATTCTGATATGTTCTTACTCAAAATCTTCAAGAAAGTAAGCAGCATTATGAAAACCCTTTTCGAAAAACCCTAGCGTACTTTGTTTCAATCTTTCCATTCTCATCACAAAGTGATTTCAATTAAGTAAAAATGTATAGAGATCCCAAATCTTCTATCTTGTAGTCAATATAACTAGATAAATCACCTTTGACCAAAACTCCACTCAGAACTTGTGACAATGCATTATATGACACAATTTGTTCAGCAACTACAGCTTCCATAGGCTCAGAAGTAATCATTAACCTCTCTACAGTCTTTGAAGTTGATGCCATTCCAAATGAACAAGATTCAAAGTAGGATGTTCAAAGAAATACCTTGTTTCACATACGTTGCCCCATTTACCAATTGAAATACCCAAGTGCACACAAGTTCAACTTTCTGCAACCTTCAATTCAGCTTGATTATACAAATCACAAAGCAATTCAGCAATTGACAACAAAAAATCTTTCTCAACTCAGCAAGTGCTCCAATTTCTTTCTACAATGCGTTAGGGTAAAAATGACAAAGTAAAAACTCACTTTTATCCTTTTTACCTATTGTATTAAATGCTCGCCCGCTAGGGTTACAAACCCTAATTTCACCACTCAAGGATAAAATCGGTTGATAATATATTGATAAAAAGTTACTAAAATTCCATGCTTCAAAATTCTTTTACCGCTCATTTTTCTCAAGGGGTCTAGAGGTAATTTGACTATTAATCTCCCCTTAGCCATATTAAAAAGGCTTAAGTCACTAGTGCAGGGTTCTCATCACTAGGCGAAGGAACAATTTCTTCTCCAGGTGATTCATCACTTTTCTTCTTCCAAATCCGATTCATTTCCTCTCTGGTTTCTTCAACATTAACTTTCTGCTTTCCTTTCTAATCCTTAGAAGAATTGACCGGTTTGATATTTCTGGATCTACAAAATTTTGCTAAGTGCCCCAGTTTGTTACAGTGATAACAGGCCATACCAGATGATCTCCAAGGTCCTACATTTCCTCTTCCTATTCTTCTTCTGCATTTTATAGCCACATGACCAAAGTTATTACAGATGGTGCAAATATCATTTGTTACCTTTTCCATCTCAAATGGACTAAACTGGTTGACGTAAGGTCTTTGCCAGTTCAGGTTTACCCAGTTGTCAAAATTCCTCATCCGAGCACCATTTGGTCTTGGATGCATGTGCGGTATAGGATTATTTTATCCATATCTGCACTCAACATATCTATGTCCATACATTCTACATGTGAAGCAATGACCTTCAAATTTATTGGACACATACCTAGCTTAGTATTGTAACTTGCATTTCTATTAGGTTTGTCTCTACAAACATTTGCAGTGTGACCAGGTTTATGTCAAACAAAACAAACAGGTTTAAAGACCTTCTTACCAGTAGGCTTATTGATCTTAGGAGCAGATTTGTTCTTAAGAGTGTTGCTCTTTGTACCAGAGGATTCACCTTTTTTAGATGTGTGAAAACCAATTCCAAAGATATCACCTTTCATCCTTCATGATTGAATTTGTTCTTCTAGCATGGTAGAACTTTTGTTGAACTTATCCAATTTCTCATTAGCATCAGTAAGCTGTTTGGTGAGAAATTCATTATGCTTTGATAGGTTCTCTCTCAGAGATGATGCAAGTTCAAGATCTAGCTATAGGTTCTCCTTTTCTTCTCTTTCAGCAACCAAATGCTCATGCATAGTGACATTTTCCCATTTGATCTTGGAAATCTCTTGATCTCTTTCCTTGATAAGATCTTTAGCAGCTCTTCTGGCTTCTAGTTCCTGACTCATGCAGATAGTAAGACCTTCTAGCTCTCTCCTCAGATTCAGTTTCTCGTAGTTTAACTTTTCAACTTTCTCTGCTAAAGCATCAATATTGGCTTCATTTGAAGAACTATTATCAGATATCTCTAACAATTGTTCAGATATCTCTCTCCTTTTGACTTGAGAAGCTTTCAGTTTGACCCTAAGGCTTTCAAGCTCATTTCTGCTAGCTTCTATCTCTCTAGCCATCTTGAAGTAGCTCATGTCCCCCATGGTGATCTCAAGGATCTCTTCTAAGTGATTAGGCTTGAAAGAAGTTAGGCTTTAATACCAATTCATGGACTTGAAAAGCACTAAGAGGGGCAGGGTGAATCAATGACACCAAAAATAAAACTACTTCAAACACTAACCGGTAGATGAACTTAACAAATCTCATAAACATAATGCATGCAATCCAAAATGATATAACAACATCCACAAAAATTAAAGCATCCACCATAACACATGTGTTTGTACATGGAAAACCCAAATAGGTAAAAACCATAGTGAGATGGAACTCACAAGTTAACTATCTGCAGTAATAGATAACTATCTGGTTAAGGTCTACAAAGTGCTCTGCTAGGAGTGAATCTTGTTAGAGATTCCAAAGCTTTCTTAGAAGTTTATACCCTGTGTTGTCCTCAAAATTTGATTCCCTTCAATGTCCTTAGAATAATATGATTTAAACTGGGTGCCGAGAAGACATCAAAGGCAAGGAAATTCCAAAGACAACATATGACAAGGTTTGATTAGACCTTCTACACTTCGGGCTTCCTCAGAGCCTAGGTGGGTATACCTTTGTGAATTAATTTCACACTTTCAAACAATAAACCCACAACAAACCAGTCTAGAAAACCAGTGGATTTGTTCACCTTGAAATCAACTGAAAACAAAGAATGGAAACTATACTTAACTTCAGCATTTTTGATCAACAAAGTATGCAATAAACGACCTTGATTAATACCAGTGCCTTATCCAGGGTTACAGAGTCACCTAAAATCAAATAAAACTCCTGAAACAATATATCTTTATGCTTCCCGTCGGCTTGGTTTCCACTTATCCCTATACATGCCTGACACATACAAGAATTCAATCATTCTAGACTAAGCTATGGTCCTCAAAATTCAAAGTTCCTTCCAAAGAATTTACTAGTATGAGTGATCCCGCGTATTTAATTTCCCTCCTGAAGAGAAAAGCTAACAAACACTTATACTGAGATTGCTTTGCAATTCCATCTAAACTAAAAAACCCTGGATTATTCAGAATAAAGACAATAAATAAATTTGTGAACAAACTTTGAAGACAACACAAAGCTTTACTCAAAACCGATGGCCTGTATATTGATATTCATTTCAAGAAATATTACAAGAAATTCTGATTCTCCATTGAACCTTGGAAAGACTCAAATAAATTTCTGCAGCATTTTCTTACAAAAATTTGTGATCCCCTTCCCTCTAGTCCTGGTATCCATTTATAACAACATGGATGCACAAAGCTTCGGACTTCTCGAGGAGAGTTTGTTACAAAAATTTCAAAAACTGGAGAGATTGCAGTTTTTGCGTGAAAGCAGTTATGCGCTCTTTTCAGCCTCTGCAGTTTGTTCAACAGGTTGTTCGGTTGCAACCTCTTCTATCTTTTCAGGGGTGCTCTCCAACTGCTCTGGATCATGGGTGGAATACTTAACTTCCCACTCACTATATGTCTCCTCTGTCGGCCATGAAAAATTAATCACATCATCTTTAATTTTAGTCAACCTTTTCCAAGAATTTCTCAGTTTGTTGACTTCTGAATTAAGAAAACCATAATGTGATTTAATTTTTTCTATTTCCTATATTGTTATAACAAAGAAAGAGGTATCATCAAGATCAATGATTCCCTTAACCCTTGCTGACAATTTGCCTTCTATCTCTTTGAGCCATATTTGCTTGTCCTTCAACTGATCCGGATTGGCAAAAATTCCTGGGAGCAACTCAAAAACTTGATCAGTGTATTCCTTCTTACATAAATTGACCTTTCTATCCACATTATCTACATATGCTGCCAATTGCATTAAAATTTTAGCGACATCAGAAGTGGTTTTGATAATGGGATTGGCTCTCGCCTCATCACAGGATACACACATGAACTCTAGATCTTGCTCCCTAGGCCTCCATTTGTTAAAAATGGGTGTCAAAATGGCTTTATCTCTCCTCAATTCATTCCATATCTCCATAACTTTTCCCACATTGTTGTGAAGCAATGAGGCATTTATCGTATTTGCAAAACTGGAGATTGTGGCCTTTACCTTTTCCTCATATTTTCCTGCATACAAAGCCTGAGCTTGTTTCAGGTTTTCTAGTTCTTGAGGAGTAATCTCAATCATTTGGGAGCTGGAAGGTGCTGGAGATGGTGGAAATTCGATGATAGGACTTGTAGGTGGAGGTCTTGCAGGAGAGGAGGAAATCATCAATGTTGAAGGCTCACCTTATTGGTGCTGTCCCATCAACTGGTTTTGTAATCTAGCAATGATGCTATCTTTACCTCTCACCTCCTCCTTGGCATTATTATAGGCCTTCAAAACTATTTCCAACTTAACTTGGAGGGCCTCCTTTTGTTTGGCTTCCTTCTCAACCACTGCAACACTGAATTTTGCAGTTTCTAGCACAATGCTAGCAGCCTCTACTACCCCTGTACTCTGCACTCTTTTTACCATTAATCCACCAAGGTGGCTTGACCCTGGGGTGTCTGTGCCTTTCTTGCCCTCATTTCTCTTGAGGGACCACATAAATAGTGTAGCATTATCCTTACTGAATGTAACCCCTTCCATGGGTTTAGTTTCTTTTCTTACTGCATCTAGCACCAGAGCATCAGCGATATCCCACTCTGGTAAGATGAGCACTCCAGCTTGTGCTACTAGATCTCTTCCCTGTTCAGGAGTGATGGTTTTGAATTCTTCCATCATCTCCTATTTTATTTCTTCCTCCACTGAGGCTGGGTCTTTATCAGGCTGCTCAGCCTTCCTTGTCTCACATCTAGCATTATATCTATTTATATGTTGTTTCCAAATGAACTGCATGAATGCTTCTGATGTGACAAAGTTGTCATCAGCTAAAAAGGCACTACTTGAATTTTTTATCTCAGGATCCCACTCCTGGCCTTTAATTTCAGTAGATGTGATGTCCATCTCAGCATCAATGGGCTCTTCTGGCATCCCTTCTTCCACTTCATCATAGGTGTATGCAATTTCACCTAAGCTACCCAACTGCAAGAGATGTGCAACTGCTGCTTGTTCATCTCCTATGGGGATAGGGGATTGGGATGGGGAATACAAGGGTGTATCTGATTGCACTTCCTTCCCCACCCTTTGCTTCTTCGAGCTGTCTTGGATGTCAATGACATCTTGTACTTTCCTCTTTCCTTTGGATGAAGAGGGCTCCCCTGTAGTAGGCACCAGCACACTATAACCCGATTTCTTTCGTAGTGTGTAATCACCAGGAGGAATTGCTTTGGTGGAAGCTGACCTGCTTAAGATCACTCTGGCCTTTTCAGGTTCATTTTTAATCATAGCTTCCCTCTTCTCCTTCAGTGTTTGCAGCACATCTTCAAAACAAACAATCAAAATTTTTATTTTTTCTTCCAATGGGAAGAAGCTAGACAATGGGTCATAGCTAGCATCAAACTGATGCACAAAATCCAAGGCTTTCCTATAAGCCACCCACTTTTCTTTCCTTAATTCCTGCTCATCTAAATCAAATTCATTTCTGATGAGATCTTCAGGAAATTGGAATTGATGAGGCCTACCTCTGCATGCTACCTTCTTCCTGAACATAACATTGAAGAAGTCCTCTAGATCAGCACATCTGGACCCTGCAGTGGATAAATGGTAAGGTTTGAGGAAATCCTCAAAGTAGTTCCAGCCTCCTTTTGTAATTACGAATTGGTGGGCTATGGTAGCTGCAAGGAAAATAGTCCCTTTACCTCTACCTATTAACTTTGCCTCTTGTAGACCACCAATCTGTCTAAGAATCTCAGCTATTCCCACTTTGAGAGGGACCTGGTAAGGTAACAAAAATGGAGTACCCCTGAAACCAAAAACTCTGAAAACCGTGAAGACTGGATATAAATACATATCGCCCCAATTATGAACAATTTTGATGTTCTATGCGAATTCTTTTGGCCTTATGAACTCCAGAAGAACCTTGGGGACTCTTGGGTTATCAGAGCAAAGGAGAGTCCTTATTTTGGATGCAAAATATTTATCAAACTTGAGGAAACTAGCATCCTCTCTGTCCCATGACAACACAGTGCTCCATAATTGCACTGGCATTTTCTCTCCTTCCTTCTCTTTAACCAGGTCTAATCCACTGGCGAAATAATCACCACCTTTGAAAAGAAAAAGGTGCATTAAGAGTGAATACCATCCGAAAGGTCTATCCACCTTTCCATTTTTTATTCCTATCAACCCTCCATGGATAGCATCGGCAATAAAAGAAGCATAGTCGAATGTGATAGCAAGAGAAGGATTCAAAATCTGAACAATCACTAGCAGGTAATGATTTGGCATATTTGCTTGAGCATCCTCTCCTAGAACCTGGCAAAGTGCCCAATACATTCCTTTAGCCCTCAAGGTAAACATACTCAATGAAAATGGATCTTGTGTATTGGGCCCTACAACTGCTAACCCTCCTACTTTCAGAAAAAGTTCTTTAAGAGGCCCATTCCTGAGATGACTCCTCTGTGCACTGTACACTTGGGCTAATGATGTGAAATTTATGGGTTCCAGGAAGTTTGTGAACTAATTGAGCCCAAATGATGTCCTTAATTATTCCGCATTAATTTCCACAAGGGTTTTTCCATTTACATCCCGGATGCATCTCGTGACTGGATCATAATTCAATGCCATTTGGGTTAGTAGGTCTATATCCATGAATACCCCTGGGACTACTAATTTCCCAACATCTAGTTCCCAAACACTATTTTGAGGAGCGGGAGAATTTCTCATTCCAAACCCGACTCTAAACAGCCCCAACCCGGACAGTCCAACCTGTGGGTCTCTTAGCCAATTACCTTTGTCATACAACCCTTCTCCTATCTTCAGACGGGGAGCCCTAGGCACTAACTCTTTGGCCCTTGATGCCTGGTTAGTTGACAACGTCAACTGTTCTAAAAAATCATCACATACACTTCTTTCTAAATAATTAACCTTGCCAGAAAATTCCCTTTTAGGAGCCATTTGAAAATGCAAGAAAATGAATATCACTCTTGAACAATCCTGCAACACGAGAATGATTCTACTTAAAACACCACACAAGAATTGCTACAAAATATGAGAGAACCTGATGCTTGCTTGAAATTTTCTCTGCAACTGAACCGCTTGCTTTGTATCTGAAAAAGATAACTCTGCATCTGCTCTTCTGCAAAATCTTTTAAAAGATATCTTTACTAGGTTGTTAGGAAATCAAATACTTGTACTCAGGGCCTTAACTATAACATTGATTCCGTATGCTTCGGTCGTCCTTTCAAAATCGAATTCATACGAGAATTCGTATTTTCGCTCCAACAAGTCATAACATTCCTGCAAGTGTTTCACTGTTACCTTTGGTTACTGATGGCTTTGTCTTTAGTCTGGGTCCCACTTTTCTATTGGCTACATAATACCACGTGGCATCCAACCATTGGCCTTAAAAATCCCTTCGCATTCCACTTGATACTGACCGCGTGTCTTTCTTTATACTGTGACGGGCTCACCTTTTGACCATGTCATCATCATGACACGTGGACGGTCCTCGTTAATTCTCGCTATTTCATGGGCCTAAAGGGTGAGCATTTTACCCTTGTGAAATAGCGCGGACCGTCGGATCATCCCTGCAGTTAATCGACATTTAATCCTCTGAAAAGGTTCTCAGGAACGGTGGGCCCACGGACATGTCACTAACACCTGGCGCCTTGTCACTTTCAGAGTTGACTTGTCAGTTTCTCATTCGCCCAAAAGAAACCATGAGGGGCCCCACTTTCATTTCAACAGGTCTATCTCTCATGTCATCATCATGACACGTGGACGGTCCTCGTTAATTCTCGCTATTTCGTGGGCCTAAAGGGTGAGCATTTTACCCTTGCGAAATAGCGTGGACCATCAGATCATCCCTGCAGTTAATCGGCATTTAATCCTCTGAAAAGGTTCTCAGGAACGGCGGGCCCATGGACACGTCACTAACACCTGGCACCTCATCACTTTCAGAGCTGACTTGTCACTCTGTCACTTGCCAGAAGGAAATCCACGGGGTCTCAATAGATTGTTAATAGCTATTCCTGCCAGGTCATCTCTGGGGCCCACTTCGAACTTTTAATCCTAACCTGCCTACTGTGGTGTCTTGTGCCATGTGTTACCTTTTAATACGCCAGAAGAAAGCCACGAGGCTTCAACCACCTTTGACAGCTATACCCTTTACTTCCTCCGTCATGACACATGGATGGTCCTCGTTAAATCTCGCTATTTCGCGGGCCTAAAGGGTGAGCATTTTACCCTTGCGAAATAGCGCGGACCGTCAGATCATCTCTCAAACCGATCACTAATTACCAGGCCCGACAACTTTAGAAGAAAAGCATACAAGGCATAAAATTTTCAAATAATCAATGTAACCGCCTAGGCAAACAATAAGGGGGAACATCTCCTATGACCCCACGACCCATAACTTAAGTGAATAAAGTAACAGAAGATTAGAAGCTAGAGGGTTTAACAAAAGGATAAAATCTAAAAAATCAAAACCCTTAAACCCCTAAGGTTTAGAACAAAGCTGAAGCACTTGAGATTACACCCTATTCGAAGAAAAATCAATGAACCATAGCCAATTATGGGAAAAGAAGAAACCCATTTTAAACAGTGATAACACCCTGTTAGGAGTAACCTCGGTGGAGGATTTCTGAATCCAAACTAATGGATCACCCTGTTAGAGTATTTATACATTGAAGCTTGTTAGAGCTTACCTAGTTAGGGGATTTGATTTTGCTGTAATTGTTAGAAAACAATAGGAATCATTTGATCTATTCTGAGTAGCACAATACTTGCTTGATCAAATCCTTCTAAACATATTCAACACTGCTCTTCTACATACTCTGTAACTTAACTCTTTTGACTTTCATATACAACATAACACTTTCACTTATATCAAATAATTCATTGTGATGTCAATATATAGATATTATGAATTCATGTCGGCCTTAAGAAATCATAACATAATTTCCTAGGTGCAGTGTATCTGGACAAGTGATCATAACTCATCACAAAAATTACTGCCAAGCAGTCAGTGTTAGTAACTCATCGCGATCTATGGTAACTCATCACAAAATTACCGAATACTAGTTGGAACAATCAAATACCAGTTTGAGTAAAACATATGAACCGTTATCCTTGAATCTTCGCTTGATCTCCATCTTGATCTTCATATTGATGCTGACTTAGTATAATCATAGGTTATCTCTTATACACATACCGGTTATCACAAAGTACCAGTTAGAGATTAACCACTAAGTATATCGGTTGACAGTGTAAACAATTGAAGTTACACTAGTAGACAATATAATCATATGTGTGTGTGAGTGTTTCATCAATGACAACATATGATGAATACATTACAATCATTATGCCAACAATACCTACTTAGCAAGGCAACATTGGCAGGCCACTTGACCAAATGGGTTATGATTCTGAGTGAATTTGATATTGAGTATGTGGACTGCAAATTTATCAAGGGACGGGTTATTGCAGATCAGTTGGCTGATGCACCACTCAAAGGCGACCATCCTCTTATTTCCAAATTTTTGAATGTGGAAATTTTCATGATCACAACTACACAACCCTGGAAGCTATATTTTGATAGCTCATACACTAGACATGGCTCGTGGGTAGGTATTCTTTTTATCACACCTCAAGGTGACAACATCCTGAAGTCATATAGACTCACTTTCCCATGCACAAATAATCTAGCAAAATATGAGGCCTTGATCACAGGAATCAGATTGGTCATACAATGGAATATAAAAGAGCTACAAGTATATGGAGATTCCCAACTAGTCATCTGACAAGTCACTGATGAATACCAAAGAAAGGATGATAAGCTCATGCCATACGAAAGGATGGTGGGTAGTTTCAAAGAATCATTTACAACTATCACATTTGAGCAAGTACCAAGAGATCAGAATCGAGTTGCCAATGCAAACGCTACAATTGCATCTCTCTTGGATCTTCCACAAAATTTGGCATGCTATGAGTTCTTGGTGGAACAACGTTGAATCCCCGCTTATGATATCCCTGAATCTGAAATGATATGTCGCCTTATCAGTTTTGACTCCCCATGGTACGGTGAGTTTTTTACTTACTTACGTGACCACACACTTCCCCCTAACCAATCAAACAACCAACAAAAAACCTTTATCCACCAAGCTACTAGATACACCATCATGTCGAAACCCTATATAGACGAAGTCTTAATGGTACTCTCCTTCGATGTTTTGAATAAGATGAGATAACAAAATCCTTGGAAGAGGTACATGAAGGAATTTATGGGTCTCACTCAAGAGGTCCTTCACTAGCAAAGAATATCATGCGAGCCATATACTATTGGCCCTCCATGGAGGACTCCTATTATTTTGTCAGAAAGTGCAAGAAGTGCCAAGTTCACAAAGATCTGATACATGCCCCAGCACAAGAATTACAACCTATCACAACACCATGGCCCTTTTGTCAATGGGGACTTGACCTTGTGGGTAAAATCCATCCATCTTCATCCAAAGGTCATAAAACAAGTCACCCGCAAGCAAATCCCCTCACTCATCCTCAATTACATCATCTGCTGGTATGGTGTAGCCATGTCCATCATCAAAGATAACCGGATCCCTTTCAAAAATAAAGATGTTCATGAAGTCTATGAGAAGTTTCATATCCAATACCATTTTTCCACCCCATATTACCCACAAGCCAACGATCAAGAAGAAGAATCCAACAAATATATATTGAGGATCCTCAAAAAGATAGTCAATGATGCTGGCCGTGATTGGCACATTTGTTTGAATCCAACACAATGGGCATATCGAACTAGCATTCGAACCCCTACAGGCACAACCCCCTACTCACTAGTTTATGGAGCAAAATCAATCTGATAACTCAATGATGAACCACTAGTACCAAACTGGTACTGAGAGGGGGGGGGTGAATCAATACAAACACAAATATTAGTCCAAAACCGGTTTGACAGCAAATACTCCAAATGACTGATAAACAGGGATACTGGTAAAATAGAGTGCAACTGGTAACATCCAGTATAGCGCAATCAGTCATGAACCGGTCACTCAATAAGCTTTCCTCTTAGCTCAATACCACAATATCATTATATTCTCATGCATAAACAAGAAAAATTAACCATCAGATCTTCACAACAGTGAGTTCAATATGTTTTATAGACAGGCATAAAACATAGAACCTTCATGTGCTTAACAGATAAAACAAAGCATCACAAGACAAAAGCATTTCACATGACACACAAATTTTTTCATGTGGAAACCCAACTGGGAAAAACCATGGTGGGGATGAATACCCACAAGCTGCTTTTTGAACTCTTTAGAAGTCCGCTCTGTTAGGAGCCTTATCCGGTTAAGGACATTACAATAGGTTCTGGTAGGAACCGATCCTGTTAAGGATCACCCAGTTAAGGGATACCCGATTAAGGGTTAAACCTGGTAGGGTCACCTTGTTAGAGGATTTTAAGAACTCAATAGCTGAAAGGATCTCCTAAGCTTCTCTAGCTTCTCAGAACTCATTAGCCTCGAGTTACCCGGTTAAGGGATTTGAAACAAGCTGGTTAAGACCACCTGATTTAAGGGATTTTGAATCAAGCCAGTAAAGGCTACCCTGTTAGGGGATTTTACAACTGTTGAAGTGGTTAGAGATCAATGGGTATTACAATGATCTGTTAACAACACTTAATGCTAATACAGATCCATTTAGGCTCCTCTTTTCCTTCTACACATTCACTTTGCAGGTATCTCTTCTCTCCTTTGGTCTGGCAAGAATCACGTATCACTCTCCTTGGATACACATTCACAACTTTTGCCAACAACCTCAGACAGAAACCCAACATCAACCTTATAGGAAACATACAGGTCGGTAGAAAAAACCCTAAATCGTAAACCTGTCATGTTGAGAACTTCAAAATGGTTCTATCCTGACTATTGAATCATACTGCATTAAATGCACCAGTCTTGAGTCGATCTCAATACATTCTCCATCGTCCATTATCCACTGTTTTCATGGCGGCTGATAACCCATCACGCGTTATCTCCATTTGACAGACTTTGCACATTCCTGAGGTAGATAGGAATAGTCATCTTCATGCAAGATCCTTCACGTGCACAGAGCTTACGTGGCAACACGATCTGTCCTCCATCATACTGCTAACTCATCACACAAGGATCACTGATTGAATCACACAGACTTGAGGTACTCCAACCAGAAACCCCAAAGTGGAAGCTGCCTACCAATCGATAGTCATACAGTGCTTCCATGTGCTGGTTCCCATAACTATATGCCGGTTCATCTTTGGACAAATATGCTGCTTCACTTTGGCATATAAACCGGTTCACACATATGCCGATTCCTCTCTCTTTACTTATCACATGTGCCGGTTCACACTATGTCTCATATTGACATCAATGACAACATACAATATCATTATGTCTTCATGTCGGTTCACATAATGCCAACAATCTCCCGCTTTGGCATTGATGGCAATATACAAAAGATATCTTCTCTGCTTCACATCTTCTCCCCATTTGTTGCAGATATCTTTTCGTTTCACTCCTTCTCCCCCTTTGACAACAATGCCAAAGTGGAGGTACAAACATTTCTATTTCATCATGCTGCTCCCCCTTAGGAGTAGCATCCTTCAACACACCAATCAACCAAAACTTTGTCTTTCCAGTACCTGACTGATGTGGAACAATCACTTTTAGTTCACCACCTAAATGGGCAATACCCCTAATTCACCTCTCAAATGCACAAATATTATTTTTGGGAGAGGCTTGGTGAATATGTCTGCTAACTGCTCCTTACTGGACACATGCTCCAGTGCAATCTCTTTATTCTGAAACTTTTCCCTCAATAGATGATACTTAAGCTCAAAATGCTTGGTTCTAGAATGTAAAACTAGATTCTTTGATATATTGATAGCACTTGTGTTATCATAGAATATACTTACCGGTTCAGATACAGGGATCTTGAAGCCTTCCAATACATGCTTCATCTAGATTGTCTAAGTGCAGTTCATGAAAGTTGCAACATACTCCGCTTCTGTTGTAGACTGAGAGATGCAACTCTGTTTTTTACTCATCCATGAGACCAGTCTACCACTGAGAAAGAATGCACCACCGGTTGTGCTCTTTTGGTCATCCACATTACCTGCCCAATCAGCATCTGTGAATACTTTTAGATTGAAATTATTGCTGTATGGGTACCACAATCCATAGTCAACTATTCCCTTCAGATACCTAAGAATCTTCTTGACTACACTTAAGTGAGATTCTCTTGGACTCTTCTGGAACCTTGCAGTGATGCCAACTGCATGTGCAATATCTGGTCTACTATGCACTACTTAATGCAACTTACCAATCATTGATCGGTATTCCTTCTCATCAACTAGTGCAGAATCATCTTCCTTTGTCAATTTGCAACCAGTCACCATCGGTGTACCAACCGGTTTTCTATCTTCCATGCCAAAAGTCTTCAACACCTCTTTGACATATTTGGATTGAGTGATGAAGATTCCATCTTCCATCTGCTGGATTTGTAGTCCAATGAAGAGCTTAATCTCCCCTATGAGTGACATCTCAAACTCTTTCTTCATCTCATCAGCAAACTCATGACTCATCTTATCATCTCCACTAAAGATGATGTCATCAACAAAAACTTCACAGATCAAGATCTAATCTCCTTCAGATTTCAAGTAGATATTGTTGTCTTCACTTGTTCTCTCAAATCCAATCTTCACAAGATGGGAATGTAGGCACTCATACCATGCCCTAGGTGCTTGCTTTAGACCATATAATGCTTTATGTAGCCTACATACCATGTCACTATCTTCAGATAGGGCAAACCCATCTAGTTGCTCAATATACACCTCCTCTTCAAGTACACCATTTGGAAATGTAGATTTTACATCCATTTGATATACCTTGAACCTCTTAAAAGCTGCATATGCAAGAAGCATATGAACTCCTTCCAATCTGGCCATAGGAGCAAAGGTTTCCCCATAGTCTTCACCTTCTTCTTGAGCATATCCTTTGCATACCAGTCTGGCATTATTCCTAATCGCTGTGCCATCCTCATTCAACTTATTTCTGAACACACATTTGGTGCCAATGACATTTTTATGCTCTGGTCTGGGTACCAAGGACCATGTACCATTTTTCTCTATCTGGTCAAGTTCTTCTTCCATTGCCTTAATCCAGTCTTCATCTTTATGAGCCTCTTTGAATGACTTAGGATCAAATTCAGAGATCATACATGAGTTTTCTCTGATCTTTCTTCTTGTAAGGATTCCTGCATCCTTATCACCTATGATTTGCTTGGGATCATGATTCAACTTGACATACTGTGGAATGATCTTAATTGGTTCTTCTTTCTTTTCTTCTTCATCCTCATCTTCATCAGTATCAGCATTCACCAATTCAGGAACATTGTTACTGGTACTAGGTTGACTAACAACCGGTTCCCAGAAGGCTCCAACTGGTTCATTTACAACTTGCTCACTGTCGGTTTTCTCAGTCTTCTTAGAGGATTCATCAACTCTTACATTGATGCGTTCCATAATTCTCTGAGTCCTATTGTTGTAGCACTTGAAAGCTTTACTCTTGGTGGAATATCCTAGAAATATTCCTTCATCACATTTAGCTTCAAATTTGCCCTGATGTTCTTTACCATCTTTACCTTTGATTCTACAAACTCCATTCTTGAATTGCAAAGTGAGACCACTGTCATTTAGCTGGGCAACACTTAGAAGGTTGTGTCTGAGACCTTCAACCCAGTACACATTGTCAGCACTACTCTTTCCATTCAAAGAGATGGACCCTCTTCCTTTGACCATGCAAGGTGCATCATTGCCAAAGCAAACCACACCACCATCATACTCCTCTAAGGATATAAAATTTCTCCGGTCACCAGTCATTTGATGAGAACAACCACTGTCAATGATCCACTCATTGGAATCATCAAACTAGGAGATAAGAGCCTTCTTATCTACCACATCTTCCTTTACAGCACCAAACACAATGTCTTCATTCTCTTCATCTTTTGATTCCACATCTGTGACACCTTCATCAACTGCTACAAAATAGTTTCTCCGGTTCCCTCCTTTGAATTTCTTGAACCTTTTCGGTTTATCCTTGTTATCACTATTAGAACAGTTCATAGCAATATGTCCTATCCAGTTACAGGAGAAACATTTCAAAGGAAGCTTGCCTTTATATTTACCGGTTCCTTTTGGAAATCTCCTGGCAAGAAGAGCTTCAAATTCCATCAAAAACTCTTCATCCTTCATTTCTCTGTTCTGATTAGGTTCCCTACTAGTGCTAGTCTCTTTTCCCTTTCTGGATGGTATAGCAAAAGCTTTAAAAGTTGATTCTGTCTTTAAAACACTACTATCAAAACTGTTAAGCTCATAGGCTGTCAACTTGGCTATGATGGAGTCCAAGGACGCCTTAGACTTGTCTATTGATCTTAGCTCCTGAATTGCAGCAACCCTTATTGCATAGACCAGCAACAGGGATCTCACGACTTTACTTACCACAATGGAATCTTTTATTTTTCCACTTGCACTCTTTATTTCTCCAACAACTGTTTTGATTCTTATTCCATACTGTTGAATGGTCTCTCCTTCAACCATCTGCATGTCTTCAAACTTTCCTCTCAAGCTCTCTTCCTTGGCCTGTTTTACATGCTCATCACCACCATAGATATTTTCAAGAGCATCCCATACCTCTTTGGGATTTGCCTTGTCCTGAACATCAATAAATTCAATGTTAGATAGGCTACTGATGAGGGCTTCCATGACTTGCCCATTTTCTTGTAACTCTCTCTTTTGGTCATCGGTGAGAGTACCGATAGGAACAACATATACATTTCCAACATAACACCAGTGTTGAACACCCATGCTTTTGATGAATATCTTCATCCTATCTTTCCATATACCAAAATTTTCCTTGTTAAACTTTGGACCTTCCCTCTTCATCATTTGACTAGGACCTTTTCCTCAAGCGGTTAAGCTTACAACACAAAGGACCTGGAGAGCTCTGATACCAATTGATAACTCAATGATGAACCACTAGTACCAAATCGGTACTGAGAGGGGGGGGTGAATCAATAAAAACACAAATATCAGTCCAAAACTGGTTTAACAACAAATACTCCAAATGACTGATAAACAGGGATATCAGTAACATCCAGTATAGCTCAATCAGTCATGAACCGGTCACTCAATAAGCTTTCCTCTTAGCTCAATACCACAATATCATTATATTCTCATGCATAAAAAAGAAAACTTAACCATCAGATCTTCACAACAGTGAGTTCAATATGTTTTATAGACAGGCATAAAACATAGAACCTTCATGTGCTTAACAGATAAAACAAAGCATCACAAGACAAAAGCATTTCACATGACACAAATTTTTTCACGTCGAAACCCAATTGGGAAAAACCATGGTGGGGATGAATACCCACAAGTTGCTTTTTGAACTCTTTAGAAGTCCACTCTGTTAGGAGCCTTATCCAGTTAAGGACATTACAATAGGTTCTGGTAGGAACCGATCCTGTTAAGGATCACCCGGTTAAGGGATACCCGGTTAAGGGTTATACCCGGTAGGGTCACCTTGTTAGAGGATTTTAAGAACTCAATAGCTGAAAGGATCTCCTAAGCTTCTCTAGCTTCTCAGAACTCATTAGCCTCGAGTTACCCGGTTAAGGGATTTGAAACAAGCCGGTTAAGACCACTCGATTTAAGGGATTTTGAATCAAGCTAGTTAAGGGTACCCTGTTAGGGGATTTTACAACTGTTGAAGTGGTTAGAGATCAATAGGTATTACAATGATCTGTTAACAACACTTAATGCTAATGTAGATCCATTTAGGCTCCTCTTTTCCTTCTACACATTCACTTTGCAGGTATCTCTTCTCTCCTTTGGTCTTGCAAGAATCACGTATCACTCTCCTTGGATACACATTCACAACTTTTGCCAACAACCTCAGACAGAAACCCAACATTGACCTTATAGGAAACATACAGGTCGGTAGCAAAAACCATAAACCCTAAACCTGTCATGTTGAGTAATTCAAAATGGTTCAATCCTGACTATTGAATCATAGTGCATTAAATGCACCAGTCTTGAATCGATCTCAAGACATTCTCCATCATCCATTATCCACCATTTTCATGGTGGCTGATAACCCATCACGCGTTATCTCCGTTTGACAAACTTTGCACATTCTTGAGGTAGATAGGAATAGTCATCTTCATGCAAGATCCTTCACACGCACAGAGCTTACATGGCAAGATGATCTGTCCTCTGTCATACTACTAACTCATCACACAAGGATCACCGATTGAGTCACACAGACTTGAGGTACTCCAATCGGAAACCCTGAAGTGGAAGCTGACTACCAACCGGTAGACATACAGTGCTTCCATGTGCCGGTTCCCATAACTACATGCCAGTTCATCTTTCAACAAATATGCCACTTCACTCTAGCATATAAACCGGTTCACACATATGTCGGTTCCTCTCTCTTTACTTATCACATGTGCCGGTTCACACTATGTCTTATATTGACATCAATGACAACATACAATATCATTATGCCTTCATGCCAGTTCACATAATGCCAACACCATCTTGCCTATTGAAGTTGAATTACCATCTCTACGGGTGTCCTTGCACAATCTAATAAATGATGAAGAATATTGAGTCTTACATCTTCAGGACTTAGAATTGCTTGATGAAAAGTGACAAGCTGCCTACAATCACCTAAAAGCATATCAACATCGCATGAGTAGAAGCTACAATCATAGGGTCAAACCTCACACATTTGAAGTAGGAGATCTTGTTCTCAGGGAGAATCCCCTTAATCAACAAAACAGAGAACACTGGGGCAAATTTGAATCCAATTAGCTGGTTCCATATGTCATCACTGTCATCTTTGGGTTTGGGGCTGTTGGTATTTTGGTATGGTTTTGTCATTGATGTCAACACCTACTGAAAACTAGCACTTTGGAGATCCAGCAACATTCACTGGCAAGCAAGTAACTATTGCACAGTTACTGGTATACAGTTCACCGACAGGATATAATGTTCATCGACACTTGGAATGATATGGAAGGCACTTGGTAATGTCAAAGACATCGTGTGGACACTTTGTTTTGAAGAATTAATCATTGGTATATTCATATTTGCATATTTGCTTTTACTGGCAAATAGGTCCAAGTTATCTAGGGTTACACCGGTAGGTTTATCTTTTCCAAATCAGCATGGCACGCTATGGAGATGATTTATTATTGATGTAAATGCATTAAGATGACATGTTTAATCGGTTATTGCATCAGATATTATATTGTTTGTAAAATGATTTTATTGTAATATCTTGTAGAGCCGACCTACTAAAATTGGTCTTAGGTTATGGTATAAATGTAAGATCTTATTTGTAAGATCAAGTGTGGAATGAGAAAAAGAGTTGTGTGAAGGTATATGCGATATTAAGCAGAGATATACACGAAGACATCATTTGAAGGTGAAGCTAGGTTTTTATAGAAGCATATCAACATTACACTGGTACTGAATCCAGCATATGAAGATGTTA
This sequence comes from Cryptomeria japonica, assembly GCF_030272615.1. Lineage (NCBI taxonomy): Eukaryota > Viridiplantae > Streptophyta > Pinopsida > Cupressales > Cupressaceae > Cryptomeria > Cryptomeria japonica. Next base: position 454,647,675 of record NC_081410.1, on the reverse strand, counting down.
TTTTGTGCAGTACATTCTTATTGGATTTAACCATCCAACTGTAGTCAGTGTGACTCCCATTTTGTGATTGAGTAGTGAGCTCTAGGCTATTGGCCTTTCTGCATGTGCAAACCCCATTTATGTACACTTACTATCTGCAGTAGTATCATCTGATTGTGGGTAAGGTTTCCCACCATGGTTTTTCCCCTTACAGGGTTTCCACGTACAAATATTGGTGTTATGTTGTGTGGATGACTTTATGTTTATGTTTCATGCATTAATCCTTACCGGTATAGCAATTTGCTGTTAACACTGTCTACCAACATACTTAACTGGTTTACCGGTATTAAGCATTAAGTTGGTTAAATAGTTTTTGGTTTGAATTTATTAGACAACTTATTCACCCCCCCCCCTCTTAGTTGTCTTTGGGACCTAACAATTGGTATCAGAGCTTAGTCCTCTTTTGTAGAAGTTTAACAACTTGAGGAGATCCAATGTCTACTAATTATTTCAGGGAGGACAGTCCTAAACTTGATGGAACCAACTATGGGATATGGAAGATCAGGATGGGGACACATCTGAATTGCATTGGTAAAGACATCTGGGAAGTTTCTAAGAATGGTTATACTGCTGCTGTAGCTGGTCAGACTACTCCAACTACCTTAGCTAAAGATGAAGAGAATGATTGCAAAGCAAGAGAAGCACTTTTGAGCGCATTATCAGATCAACAAATAATGGGATTATCAGATAGGTCTACTACTAAAGCTATTTGGGATCATTTGGAAACACTGAATGAAGGAGATTCCATAGTCAAAATTGCAAAACTTGAAAGCTTCCGAGTTAGGTATGAACATCTGAAAATGGAAGAAGATGAAAGGATTTCTGCTTTTATGGAAAGAGTAAATGAAATTGTTTTGGGTATTAAATGTTGTGGAGGAACCTTGAGTGAGGATGAAATTGTTTCAAAAATCTTAAGAGGTTTGCCACCGGCATATAAAATGAAGGTTACTGCTATAAATGAGTTGAGAATAATGCCTAATACATCAGTAACTAGGGATACATTGATTGGAAAACTTTCAACCTTTGAAATTGAGGAATTTGGTCCTGTTACTACTATAAAGACAGATTTGGCCTTTAAAGCATCAACATCATCTGCTCCATCATTTGAAAAATTAGACTAGAAAGCCTTTTATGCAAGAGAACTTAAAGAAACCAGGAAGGAGAATGAAGAGCTTAAGAACTTGAAGCACTATTTGCAAGAAAAATGCCAAAAGGTCCAATTGGAAGTAAGTATGAAGGTAAAACACCCTTTAAATGTTTCAACTACAATAAGATTGGTCATATGGCTTCGAGATGCCCTGATAGACATGCTAGACTAAAAGAAGAAGCTAGAAGAACATACAAGCCTAATTCTGAATAACAGAGATACAGATTTAAGAAGAACAAAGACAAATCTTGTTACATTGTTGATGAAGGTGTGACTGATGATTCTGATGAGGATCCAGTAGACAATGGATGGGTTTTTGTTGCTATAATAGAAGATCAACTGGCACCTACTACTCAACCAGTAGAACAAGCCCTAGTAGCCAAAGTTGAAGTAAAGGATGAATGGATCATTGACTCAGGATACTCACATCATATGACAGGAGACAAAGGTAAATTCTTGAATTTTCAAGAATACAATGGAGGTTTAGAAAGATTTGGAGATGACAAAGCCTGTTCAATCAAAGGTAAGGGTTCAATATCTCTTGATGGTAAGCATAACAATGACAATGTCTACTATGTTGAAGGATTAAAGCATAATCTTTTAAGTGTTGGTCAATTAGTTGAGAAGGGATTTCAGTTACAATTTAAAAATGGAAATGCAAAATCATGAATAGAACTGGTTTGGAAATTGCAACCGACAATCAGACTAGAGGTAATATCTTTCATTTGAATAACAATGAAAAGGCATGCTTGATTGCACATATAGATGAAAGTTGGTTATGGCATAAGAGACTATGTCATTTAAACTTTGATTGCATGGTAAAAATTAGTACTTCTAAGGCAGTTAGAGATCTACCTAAAATTGTGAAACCTTAGAATACAATTTGTAAGGAATGTCAATTTGGAAAACAAGTTAGAGCTAGTTTCAAAAGTATTCCAAAAAAATCCAATAATTCTCTTGATTTGATTCACACTGATTTATGTGGTCCAGCTAGAACTAAAAGCTTACAAGGTGATAGATATTTTATGCTAATTATTGATGATTATTCTAGAATGTGTTGGGTTACTTTTCTCAGAGAAAAATCAGAAGCACTTGGAGAGTTCAAACTGTTCAAAGCAATGGTTGAGAATAAAACCAGTAAGAAAATCAAATATTTAAGATCAGACCAAGGAGGAGAATTCACATCTAAGGACTTTAATACATTTTGTGAAGTGAATGGAATCAAAAGACAGTTATCAGCACCTCGGACACCACAAAAGAATGGATTTGTTGAAAGGAAAAATAGAACTATCTTGGATGCAGCAAGAAGTATGTTATCGAAAGCAAATCTACCACATGTGTATTGGAGAGAAGCAGTTAGCACTGCTGTCTATACATTCAACAAAGGTCACATCAAAGGTGAAACCGGTAAGACCCCTCATGAACTATGGTTTGGTAATACTCCTACTCTTAAGTATTTCAGAATTTTTGGAAGTAAATGTTATATTAGAAGAGATGAGTGTATTGGCAAATTTGATCCTAGAAATGATGAAGGAATATTTCTTGGTTATTCATCTAAGAGCAAGGCATATAAATGTTTTAATAAGAGATTACAGAAAATTGTTGAGAGTACAAATGTAAAGATTGATGAACAATTCGGAGGAACTTCAAGGTATATAGACTCTGAACTGACAACAGAAATTGTGACAAATGAACCTACACTAAATCCACCGGTATAGAATAAAGATCCAGTTACCCCGGTATCATCAGAGGATTCCACAGTAATTGAAGAACAACAACAAACTAAGACACCCTGGTATGTAAGATTGAATCATTCTGAAGATCAGATAATTGGAAACAAATTTAAAGGAGTTATGACAAGAGGAAGATTGGAAAATGAAGAGGTGTGTCTTATTTCTCAAATTGAACCATCATCTATCAATGAGGCATGTGAAGATAAATTTTGGATTATAGCTATGGAAGAAGAATTAGGACAAATTGAGAAAAATAATACTTGGACATAAGTTCCCCGGCCTAAAGATAAAAATGTAATTGGAACCAATGGGTATTTAGAAACAAACTTAATGAGGATGGTAAGGTTGTCAGAAATAAAGCAAGACTAGTGTGTAAGAGATATTCTTAGAAAGAAGGAGTTGATTACAATGAAACCTTTGCACTGATAGCCAAAATTGAGGCAGTTAGATTATTCTTGGCTTTTGCAGCTCACAAGGACTACAAAGTTTATCAAATGGATATTAAATGTGCATTTTTGAATGGAGATCTTGAAGAAGAAGTATATATTGAACAACCTAATGGATTTTCTTTGACAGATGACAATGACATGGTTTGCAGGTTAAGAAAAGCTCTATATGGATTGAAACAAGCCCCAAGAGCTTGGTATGCAAGGTTGGATAAGTATCTTTTGAAGATTGGTTTTACTAAAGGAAATGCATATAGCAATTTATATTACAAAATAACTAATGATGACATCTTGATTATTGAAGTATTTGTTGATGATATAATCTTTGGAGGAGAAGATGGATTATGTAAGGAATTTTCTATTAAAATGCAACAAGAATTTGAAATGTCTATGATTAGAGAAATAAAATTCTTTTTAGGTTTGTAGATTTCATAGACTGATAAAGGTATATTTTTTAGTCAACCCAAGTACTTGAAAGAATTACTAAAGAAATTTGGGATGGAGAACTCTAAACCAGTAAGCACACCTATGACTACAAATGACAAATTATCTCAAAGGGATGAATCTACACCTGTTAATCCAACTAGATACAAATCTATGATAGGAGGTTTACTGTAATTGACACAAACCAGGCCTGATATTATGAATGTAGTATGTATTGTTTCTAGATTTCAAAGTAATCCTAGGGAAAATCATGAATCAACAGTAAAAAGGATTTTTCGGTACTTACAAGGCACAACAAATCTTGGATTATGGTATCCTAGAGATGAAAATTTTGACCTATGTGCATACACAGATGCAAATTGGGCAGGAGACATGGATGATAGAAAGAGCACCATTGGAGGAGCATTCTTTCTTGGAAAAAGATTAGTTTCTTGGTTGAGTAAGAAATAGAGTTGTATGTCTTTATCAACAGCAGAATCAGAATATGTTGCAGCAACAACAGGCTGTACATGGGTACTATGGCTTAAGCAAATGTTGAAAGACATAAAAGTAAAATACAAGGAACCTATTACTATATACTATGATAACACTGCAACAATTGATATATCTAAGAATCTGGTATTACACTCTAAAACAAAACATGTTTCTATCAAATTGAATTTTCTAAGGGAAAAAGTTGAAGAAAAGAAGATAAAACTGGTTTATGTGAATACTAAAGAACAGCTTGCAGATATTTTCACAAAACCTTTGCCTAAGGAGACTTTTGAATATCTCAGAGATCAGCTTGGAGTCATACCACCACCAGTAGAGACTTAGATAGTTGATGATTGTCATCAACCGGCAGAATTGAAAGACAAATCTTTTACTCCGGTCTTTGATGAGGAAGCTGCTTCTCAAGGGGAGTAGTTGGTATATTGAATTGATTGGTATTTTGTATGAACTTGAATTTTGTAGCTTTGGCATTTGATGTCAAAGGGGGAGAGATATCTATGGAAAAACATATTATCTTTTGAGAAGAGATTGGTATTGAAAAATAAATCTTTGGATAAACACATGTTGCTCCCAGGGGGAGAAATTGATTAAAAGAGATTGTTGGCTTTTGGTATTTGGCATTTCTGTTTTGGCACTTTGATGGTTTTTCCATCTTGTGTTTCCATTAATGCCAAAGGGGGAGATTTTTGGTATTTTGGTATGGTTTTGTCATTGATGTCAACACCTTCTGAAAACTAGCACATTGGAGATCCAACAACATTCACCGGCAAGCAAGTAACTATTGCACAGTTACTGGTATATGGTTCACCGGCAGGATATAATGTTCACCGGCACTTGGAATGATATGGAAGACACTTGGTAATGTCAAAGAGATCATGTGGACACTTTGTTTTGAATAATTAATCATTGGTATATTCATATTTGCATATTTGCTTTTACCGGCAAATAGGTCTAGGTTATCTAGGGTTACACCGGTAGATTTATATTTTCCAGATCAACATGGCACGCTATGGAGATGATTTATTATTGACTTAAATGCATTAAGCCGATACATTTAATTAGTTATTGCATTGGATATTATATTGTTTGTAAAATGATTTTATTGTAATATCTTGTAGAGCTGACCTACTAAAATTGGTCTTAGGTTATGGTATAAATGTAAGATCTTATTTGTAAGATCAAGTGTGGAATGCGAAAAAGAGTTGTGTGAAGGTATATGTGAGATTAAGTAGAGGTATACACAAAGACATCATTTGAAGGTGAAGCTAGGTTTTTATAGAAGCATATCAGCATTATACCGGTACTGAATCCAGCATATGAAGATACTATTTTGTGTAGTACATTCTTATTGGATTTAACCATCCAACTATAGTTAGTGCGACTCCCATTTTGTGATTGAGCAGTGAGCTCTAGGCTGTTGGCCTTTCTGCATGTGCAGACCCCATTTATGTATACTTACTATCTGCAGTAGTATCATCTGATTATGGGTAAGGTTTCCCACCGTGGTTTTTCCCCTTGAAGGGTTTCCATGTACAAATATTGGTGTTATGTGTTGTGGATGACTTTATGTTTATGTTTCATGCATTAATCCTTACCGGTATAGCAATTTACTGTTAACACTATCTACCGGCATACTTAATTAGTTTACTGATATTAAGCATTAAGTTGGTTAAACAGTTTTTGGTTTGAATTTATTAGACAACTGATTCACCCCCCCTTCTCAGTTGTCTCTGGGACCTAAAAGGGGCATATTAGCTAGCAACTTTAGAAGGAGAACCACTAGTAGATCCGGTCAACAACATGCATCTCAAAAGGTTTCATACATAAGTTGTGCAGAGCATCAGGCTCATCCAATATCAGAAAATACCAAAAACATTCAGAAAATAGTTATGAACAAAATACAAAAATATAAAAATCAAGAAAATAGTAAAGAAAAATCATTCATCCAAATGGTGAAAACCACTCCGGTGGCACCTTGGGTAAGTATGGTGGTGCAAACCTAGTTAATATTCACCATTTGTAAAGGATATGGCTCCATTGTCTTTCAGACTTGTTGTGATCACATCCATTACATCTATTAATCCATCATTTATACCATGGCTTGTTATTGATCTACAATCAGGGTTATTACTTCATGTGTCCCGCGTCACGCTTTCATAGCGACATCTATATTAAGGGAAATTTTCTTAACCTACTAATGGGAGTGGATTCTCCATGCTTGTGATACATTGAGTTTCTCATTCAAAAATGTCTTGAAATAATACCAAAAACATTCATAAAATCTTAGAAAAACCCAAAAACATTTGCAAAATATCCTAAAGAAAAATACCAAAAATATTTACAACATTCAAAAAATCCAAAAACATGACAAAAACATAAAAAATCGATCAAAGACATTGCAAAGTATATTATTCCTTGTACATACACATCAAAAAATACACAAAATAAAATTTTGAGTTACTCAAACGATGACCACCTATCAAATCAACCAACCAATCAAAACATCTACACACAACTGTATTCACAAGGATGCATCCTTCCTCACAAACAAGACATGGTAACATTTTCTTTGACAAGAAAATTTTGTTTGGCTGATAATTACTTGGTTGATTTGTTATTTGTTTATTTATATCAGGTTCCTATGCTACTCCAGGATATCCACAAGTGATTAGAGTAGTTGGAATGGTTCCTAATATCTTTTTCTTTGTTTGTTGTTTGTGGATTGTTCCAATGAAGTTCTGGGGCATATACTAATGGTGTCTACATGGGAAGTTCACTAAGATACATGATCCTATACAAAAATACAGTCATGGATCACTATGGATTACTGACTACAACCTATACCTTGACCATTTGTACATGAACGAGAATGGAGGGGAATTTTCCTTATCTTCGATGTTTGCTTACAGGTGAAACGCTCAACCTTGGTTTCTTCTACCTCGGCCAAGATCGATACTACCATGCTTGATGATGAAAATTAAGAACTATGAATAAACCATGGATCACCATTTCATCTCATCGGTTTATAATGCATTCTGTTGCATATTACCCATCCATTTGCTCATTCATTATTCATATCTTTCGTTCGCATGCAATTAATTCAGGTTTCTATGAGAAAGATAAGCCTATCAAATTTGTCTTGGGTACAATCATGATGGAGTTCTCCGATACATCATCTCACATCTCCATTCCATATCTACATTTTCCCACCAACTTGACATTCATATATCATGTAGGAATGGAATTACCATTTAGTTGTATTTCAATAATTAAGTTGCTTTCATTTATTCATTAAGTGCATTCATTATCATTTAGTTGCATTTAACTCATTTAGATTCATTAAGTGCATTCACTCAATCATTCATTTAGTTGCATTTCATTCATTTAGATTCATTAAGTACATTTATTATCATTTAGCTGCATTTCATATCATTTCATTCATTTAAATTCATTAAGTGCATTCACTCAGTCATTCATTTAAGTGAATTCATGTATTCATCAATCAGTGCATTCATTTACTCATTTAAAGTGCATTCATCTATCCATTTAGTGCATTCATTGAAAACATACATGACATTTTTATAAACATTTCATTGATTTAGAGTCATCTTAAAAAAATGCATAGTTTACTCATGTCATTCATATCATTATCTCACCATTTCCACATATACAGTATTATCTATTAAAATATCATTATTCATTATCTAAATCTCATCATTTAGCATAAATCATCATCATTTCATCAGATTAATATCATTACAAAAGAATCATCCATCTATTAACCTACATCCACATGTTAGCAATTCATCCATATCATACATATAGAAATAATATTATCCACATGTACATCTAGAAAGTAAACATCTCCATATCATGTCTAAGCATAACTCATATCATCATCACCAAAACTGAGGTCTCATCATATATCGCATCAAAAAGAACACATGTATCAGAGTACAATGATGTCTAAAATATCGGCTACCAAGAGCCATCCAAGTATCATTCTAGTAACAATGTAACAATGCACAGAAATGCCTCAAATGACACTTTGGCCAGATGTTTCTCCCCCACTACCCTTACCATCTTAGCAAGGAGGAAGCATCACACCACCACTACTCTGACCCCTATGTGACTGCTCTGATCTCGCCCATCACATCCAGGAAAAGGTCATTGCTCATTGACTACTTGGCACCACCTGCTCATATAATCCCCACCAGTAATCTATCTCTGCTTGAGCCTGCCACCTCTCCCTTAGTACCTCCCCTATCAGACACTGTCCCTATGCTTCTGCCACAACTCGCCCTCTATCTACTGCATCATCTCTCTCTCACACAACTGCAGTCAACTCGGCCTCTTGTGCAAAAAGCTAGATATCCCTGGCTGCAATCTCTACATCTCTATCCTCTAGTTGTGCCTCAACTGCTTCTAGGTAAGTCTGCAAATGTAATATCATAAAATCTCACATATCTCCCTCTCCCCCACCTATGACTCCCTGTCTTGTCTCCATCACCTGATCACCACCCTCTCCACCATTGACATCTCTCCCTCCTTTTCTCGCTGCTCCCTGTGTCAGCGAACTCTATGACAATTGTAAAGGTTGTCCACCTCCGCCTCTCCTCTATAACCATTCTCCTCCACCACCTCCACCTCCAAATACACCTCCATCCCCAAATCCACCTCTCCCACCACCTCCACCACCTCCTCCTCCTCCTCCTCCTCCCCCACCTACTCCACCTCCGCCACCCCTGCCTAATCTCCTCTTCCTCCCCTGTTATGGTGTTCTATCATCCTCAAATGGTGGTATGGGATCTGCAGGATCAGAGATCCATGGAATCAGATGAGTGGTGTGATACTATGTACTCCTTTGTCACCCCTGCATCTACAATCTTTGGCCTCATCTTCCATGGTCTTACCTATAATGTCCGGAACTCCGCAAGGGCCTGATCATAGGGCAAAAATGGCCCCCACTAAAATCTCTCTCGTACTACCCATGCATACTCCCCTGAACCCCTCGGCATACTCTGCCTCCACTCAAATTGTCTCATCACTCTCCCTGGCAACTATCTCTCCACAATATGGGATGTGTGACCAATCAAAATTTGAGTCACATATACATACGGTAAGGCCTCTCCATCATCATCCTAGGGCTCATAATCAGTGTACGACCTCCATATGACCCTATCTAAGTCATCTAAAGCATGCCGCCAAAACTCCAACTTCCCCAAATGGGGCTGGATAATCAAACCTTCATACATAAAAACATTAGGCTGATCTATTGCCCTAGACCTCATACATATTGGTCATGTGACTGGCAAGTGCTCCCAAGCCCAGATATGTAACAAAGTGATCCCTACACCTAGTCATCTACTCTCTCGATACACTACCTTGTGCAAATCCCTATAGAGGTATGTGAACACACATGGCCCCCATGCATAGCGGGTCCCCTCTATCACCATATGCTCTAATACCTAGCCCCACCCAATGACCAATCCATGCAAACGTCGATTGGGGCAAAGCAAACCCCCGACAATACCTGCTCGTACTTATGGTAGTGGCTCATAGAGTGTCGCTATGTCCTCCCACTCCATGAAGCCATCCTCAATGTATATATCCTTGGAAAATATCCTCTATATGGCTATCATCCCCAAGTGGTGATCATACGTCATGAGCTCCCCTCTAATAGGGATATGCAGTATCCTCCAGACGTCCTCCAATGTCACAGTCATCTCTCCCATCACCAAATGAAAGGAGCATGTCTCACTGTACCATCGATCGGCCAACGCTGTCAGTAATCTGTGATTTGTCTGAATCATGGGTAGGTGCATTATATCATATAACCTGACTGCACATACACAATCTATCTCCAGCTCCGACAACCACTCATGGAGCTACTGTGTGACAGGAAGATACTCCTACACATCAACAAATATCAATTGTTTTGCTACAAAATTTCTTAAGTTTCAACCTAGACTATCAATAGATACTTTTTAATCAAGTATCTTCGGGTCTCAACAGGTAATCAATTATGACAATCCTAGACTACAACAGACATTTATCACAATGACCTAGTCTCAACGAGATTGCTATGATTCACCAAAACAACCAATCAATCAATCAACACTAGAATCAAGTGATATTTTATCTACCAATGGGGCATCTATCACAATCGCACTACTCTACTAACAATAGTGCTACATCTAAAGCACAAACGTGCTAGAATGACAATAGCGCTACAAAATCTATACAATTGTGCTATTTCATAACACAATCACCACAATAACCACACAAAAGCACTAGTACTACAAAGGTGCTATAACTATGATACAAATGCGCTACACTAACACAAGTGCTAAAACAACTATGCAAAAGCGCCATTGTGGCACCATAGCACTACTTTAGGTGACAAAAGCACTAAAACACAGGTTTGGCGCTATTGTCTTCCTTGGACTTTGACGCTTGAAAAAACATGCTAAAAATGCATCAAAAGCAAAATTGAACATTTGCATATTGACGGTTCATAGTCCTCTGGCCACTAGTATCGGTGGATCTGCTCTAACCAGTGATCTGTTATGGACACAACCATGATGACTGCTGCTCACTTCTTCACCCAAGGTCACTGTTAGAGGTCCAAACTGCCAGGGAGATAGGTGCAACTGAGACAGTTTTACCCCTTCCCCTCCAAATATACACCCCCCAGCCCTAACCCTACTTCATCCCACTCACCATTGTGGTCCCTGTGAACTTTGAAAGCCTCTCATTTCTCCATATTTACTCCATCTTCTCCCATTCTTTCACCATTATTTCTAATTTCTTCTATTCTACCTCCCCCCAACTTCTTTCTCTTTTTCGAGAGACCGCCCGATTTTTCAAAAAATTTTAGCTCATCTCTCGAGGGGGCATACCACCCACTAAATTAACATTTCTGGGGCATATTTCTCATACCTATCTTTCTTTCTTTGAAACAACACGATAAACCACACTGTCTCAAAGAGGGGCAAATGTAGACACATAAATCTGTCCACCTAATTAAATGAATATTTAGTATTTATTTGATTATTTAACCATTAGTCAATAGTTAATTAAATTGATATTTAATTAATTCATCTTAAACCTCTTCATCTATTATAAATAAATTATTCAATTTATTTAAATTAATTCATTAAATCATACTCTAACAATTAATTAAATGAATAAAGCATATCTGTTTAAATTAACCCCTTTCCTCATTTAAATATTTATTTAAATCTCTAAAACCCTCCCACTTGCATTCTCCTACAAATGCAAGTAGATAAAGAAGTACATGATTGTAGCAACAACAACATACTCAACTTCAGGAGTAGATAAAGAAGTACATGATTGTTTCTTGCTGATCCATGAAACCACCTTCTTTCCAAGAAAGAAATCTCCACCGGAAGTACTTTTCTGATCATCAACATCATTGGCCCAATCTACATCTGTATATGCACATAAAGTAAAGTCATCATCCTTAGGGTACCACAAACCATATTCAGATGTATGTTGCAAGTATCTAAAAATTATTTTTACCGCACTCTCGTAATTCTCTAGGATCACTCTGATATCTAGATGCAATACAAACAACATTCATTATGTCAGGCCTAGTTTGAGTCAAATAAAGTAGATCTCCAATCATATATTTTTATCTTGTAGGATTTACCGGTGCAGGAACATCTATCCTTGTCAATTTCTCACTTGTAACCATAGGAGTACTTACTGGTTTAGAATCTCCCATACCAAATTTCTTCAACAATTCCCTAGCATACTTAGTTTTACAAATGAAAATACCTTTATCAGTTAGAGTAATCTACAAACCTAAGAAAAATTTCATTTCCCCAATCATAGACATTTAAAATTCTTTCTCCATATTCTTAGAAAATTCTATGCATAACTTATCTTCACCTCCAAAAATAATATCATCAACAAATACTTCAATAATCAATATATCATCATCAGTGACCTTATAATATAAATTACTGTCAACATTACCCTTAGTAAAACCAAGCTTCAAAAGATATTTATCGAACCTTGCATATGTTGGCCATTTGGTGGAATTCATTATGTGTTGCATTGATGTTTTTTCACAGATTCCAACACTATTTGGATGCTTTACTGGAACCCTTCTGGTCCCGGTAGGATGAGTGGTTTCTAGTTAACTTGGATTTGGCATGATCTGGTAGGCTTCGGTATAGTTTGGTGATGGAATTGCCTTGTTCATAATACTCACACTCATATTTGGTCAGTTGGTTTTGGTCTGGAGATCAAATTCTATCTACTTGCTTAGAAGATTGGTTTCTAGTTTCGGCGAGGGTTTCATCGGTAGAGCTTTTGGTGGAGATCTTTGATGAATTGCATAAGTGGTGTTGGTGCAGCTTCTGGTGGAGTTTCAGGATGCTTTTGTTGATCATGTTCGAGACTTGGTAGATGGAGATCATTGCTGAAGTGTGTGGACCTATACTTGGTCCCGATTGATCTAGGTTATGGACTGACTTTAATATAACATGTGGATATGACCTATTGATGTATTTCTAGGATGTCTTATGTGTTGATATTATTTGTTTGGTATAAGGCCGACATGGTTTGTAATTATCTAATTGTTTTATTATCTGGTGGTCAACCTAATTTTTTATGGTCGAGGGTTTGTATATATAAATGTAAGATCTCATTGTAGTTCATCATAGTTATTGCTAGAAGTCATGGTCAAAGATTGTAATGTGCGAATAATGTAATATCATTCAAGCAAAAGAATTAGTCAATCATTGGAGATTGAATTGGGTTTATGTAAGAGGATTTAGTCTTCCGGTATTGAGATTAACCAGAACCGTACTCAGGCATAGGATATGTTATCTTGTGCAGGTCAACACTTCTTTGGATTGTAGTCTGGATTTCTATGTAGTCAGTGAGGCTCCTTTTGTGATGAGCAGTGTGCTCTAGGCTATTGGCCTTCTTGCAAGTACAAACCCCTCAATTATAATTCACATACTTATTGCAAAAGTATTATCTGACTGTGGGTAGGCTTCCCACTGTGGTTTTTCCCTTTATCGGGTTTTCCACATACAAATCTTGGTGTCATGTGGATAGTATTTATTCTGTGATTATTGTTTATGCTTAATTGGTTTATCTACTATTCCGGTATTAATGTTTTGGGTTTCGGTATTAAAGTTTAAATTGCTAATGGTTCTGGTAATCTATGAAAACCGATTCACCACCCCCCCTCTCAATTGTCTTCCGGTTATTTGAACTGTCTAACAATTGGTATCAGAGCCTTGCTCCTCTCTATAGAAAGCTTAAACGCATTAGGAAGATCCTATGACAGTTTAAGTTCATCCAGTTCTTCTAGAGCTATATTTTGAAGGGATATTTCGAGGCTTGATGGAATAAATTACATAGTATAGAAGATTCGGATGGAGACTCATTTGAGATGTGTTGGCAAGGAGATCTGGGAGATCACACAGAATGGTGTCACCCTAGAATCCATGATCTGGAAATCCTCTTCCGCCAAACCTGGATAAGGAGCTTGATAATGATTGTAGAGCCAGAGAAGCCCCCTTGTATGCACTTTTTGTTCAACAAATAATGAGATTAATCAACAAATCATCTAGAAAGGATATATGGTATAAATTGGAGGCTCTTAATGAAGGTGACCCTACAGTGAAAATTGCTAAACTTGATGGTTAACGGGTGAGATACGAAAACCACAAGATGGAAGATGATGAAAGGATTACTACATTCATGGAAAGGGTAAATGAGATTGTTATGGGAATTCAATGTTGTGGTGGAACTCTGAGCAAAGATGAAATTGTTTCTAAAGTCTTGAGAGCCCTACCACTAGTTTACAAAATGAAGGCTACTTCTATTAATGAGTTGATAACAATGGGTAATACATCTGTTAACATAGATACTTTGGTTGGGAAACTATCTTCTTTTGAGCTTGAATAATTTGGACCTTTTGGAGGTGTGAAGTCTAAACCTGCTTTTCATGCATCTACTTCTAGAACCAATAAGCAAGACTAGAAAGCTTTGTATGCAAAGGAATTAGAAGATATGAAGAGAGAAGATGATGAGTTTGAGAAACTTGAGGCACCATTTTCTAGAAGAGTACCTAAAGGACCGTTAGGAAGTAAATATGAAGGAAAAGGACCTTTTAAATGTTTTTCATGTAATAAGATTGGCCATTTTGCATCTAGATGTCCTGAAATGAATTCAAGATTTGAAGAAAGAATTAGAAGATCATTGAAGCCTAACCTTGGATATCAAAACAAGTATAAATACAAGAAAAACAAAGACAAATCATGCTACATTTCGAATGAGGAAGGCACTACTGATTCAAATGATGAACTGGAAGAAGACTCTGCTAGTGGATTTGGAAGTGGGAAGGAATGGGTGTTGTTGGCTATCAAGGAATATGATCCAGCACTGGAAGAGAATGTACCTAAAAAGAAGGCACTTGCTGCTAAAATTGAAGACAAGGATGAATGGATAATTGACAGTGGTTGTTCACATCATATGACTGGAGATAAAGGGAAGTTTCTATCTTAGCAAGAATTTGATGGTGGTCTAGTAAGATTTGGAGATGACAAGGCATGTATGATCAAAGGAAAAGGAATTGTATCATTGGATGGTCGAAACAATACTGAAAATATTTATTATGTTAATCGTTTGAGGCATAATATTTTGAGTGTAGGACAATTGGTAGATAAGGGATTTTAATTATAGTTCAAGGATGGGAAATACAAAATCATTAACAGATCTAGCTTGGAGATTGCAACCGGTACATAGACAAAAAGTAATATATTTCATTTGAATTCTGGTGAGAAGACATGTTTGATTACATAGATTGATGAGAGTTGGCTATGACATCAAAGGCTATGTCATGTGAATTTTGATTGCATTGTGAAGATCGGTTCAACTAAGGCAGTTAGGGATATACCTAAGATTATGAAGCCCTATAATCCGATATGTAAAGAATGTCAAATGGGTAAACATGTCAGAACCTCTTTTAGGAGTATACAAGAGAAATCAAATGATGTTCTTGATCTTATTCATACTGATTTGTGTGGCCCTTCTAGAGTTAAAAGTTTTCAAGTTGATAGATATTTCATGCTAATCATTGATGATTATTTTAGAATGATGTGGGTTACTTTTCTAAGAGAAAAATTTGAAGCATTTGAAAAGTTTAAAATATTTAAGGATAAAGTGGAAATTGAGACAGGATTGAACATTAAAAGTTTGAGATTAGATCATGGTGGATAATTCACATCTAGTGAGTTTAATAACTTTTGTGACAAGCATGGTATAAGAAGACAATTTTTTGCTCCCCTGACACCTCAGCAGAATGGAGTTCTAGAAAGGAAGAACATAACTATCTTGGATGTTGCTAGAACAATGATGATGGAATCTAGTCTACCTCAAATCTACTGGAGAGAAGCAGTGAGCACAATGTTTTATACATTCATCAGAGTACATATCAAAGGAGAAACCGATAAAACACCTTATGAATTATGGTTTGGCAACACACCTATAGTTAAGTATTTCAGAATTTTGGGTAGTGAATGTTATATCAGAAGAGATAATATTTTTGAGAAATTTGATCCTAGATGTGATCAAGGCATATTTATTGGTTATTTTAATGAAAGAAAATAATATAGATGTTATAACAAGAGATTGCAAAGAATTTTGGAGAGTGCTAATGTGAAAGTAGATGAGCTGAACAAAAGTCAAATCAGAGTTTATGAGAAGGAACCAACAATGGAAATGATTATATCTGAACCAGTAGCACCTTCACCAGAATAGAGAGTTGAACCAGTTACTCCTGCAACATCAAAGAATACTACAATAACTAAAGAATAGGGAAGAGGAAGAGAAAGTCAAAAGACTCCTAGGTATGTGATATTGAATCATTTAGAAGATGAAATCATTGGGGATAAGAGCAATGGAGTGATGGCAAGAAGAAGACTCGAAACTAATGAGGTATGTTTAATTTCACAAGTTGAACCGGTATCAGTAATTGAGGCATGCAAACATGAATATTGGTTGAAACCTATAAAAGAAGAATTAGATCAAATTGATAAAAATAACACATGGAACTTGGTTCCTCGACCTAAAAATAAAAATGTTATTAGAACTAAATGGGTTTGTTAGGAATAAATTGAATAAGGATGGTCAAGTTATAAGGAATAAGGCTAGATTGGTTTGTAAAGGCTATTCTCAGAAGGAAGGAATTGATTATGGAGAGACTTTTGCACCTATAGCTAGGATTGAAGCTGTAAGATTATTTTTGCCTATGTTGCTTATAAACACTACAAGGTTTATTAGATGGATGTTAAATGTGCATTTTTTTAATGGGATCTTGATGAGGAAATTTATATTGAGAAACCTAATGGTTTTTCACTATCAGATACAAATATGGTTTGCAGGCTAAGGAAATGTTTATATGGATTGAAATAAGCACCTAGAGCTTGGTATGCAAGGTTGGATAAATATCTTTTGAAACTTGGTTTTACTAAGGGTAGTGCTCATAGTAATTTATATTATAAGATCACTAATGATGAAATACCTTATTATTGAAGTATTTGTTGATGACATTATTTTTGGAGGTGAAGATAAGTTATGTATAAAATTTTCGAAAAATATGGAGAAAGAATTTGAGATGTCTATGATTGGTGAGATTAAATTTTTCTTAGGTTTGCAGATTACTCAGACTGACAAAGGTATTTTCATCTGTCAAACTAAATATGCTAAGGAATTGTTGAAGAAATTTGGTATGGGAGATTCTAAACCGGTAAGTACTCCTATGGTTACAAGTGAGAAATTAACACAAAAAGATGTTTCTGCACTAGTAAATCCTACAAGATCCAAATCTATGATTGGAGGTTTGCTTTATTTGACTCAGACTAGGCCTCCCATTATGAATGTTGTTTGTATTATTTCAATATTTCAGAGTGATCCTAGAGAAAACCATGAGATGGCAGTGAGAAGGATTTTTAGATACTTGCAAGGTACATCAAAGTATGGCTTGTGGTACCCTGAGGGTGATAACTTTAATCTATGTGCATATATAGATGTTGATTGGGCTAGAGATGTTGATGACTGGAAAAGTAATTCCGATGGAGCTTTCTTTCTTGGAAAGAAGTTGGTTTCATGGATCAGCAAGAAACAGTCATGTACTTCTTTATCTAGTGCTGAAGCTAAGTATGTTGTTGCTACTAACTGTACACAAGTTTTATGGATGAAGCAAATGTTGAAGGATATAAAGGTGGATTGTGATGCACCGGTAGTTATTAGTTGTGATAACTCTACTACTATTGATATATCAAATAATCTGGTAATTCATTCTAAAGCAAACCACATGTCTATCAAGTATAACTTTTTGAAGGAGAAGGTGGAAGAAAATGAAGTTAGACTGTTTTATGTGAACACTAAAGAGCAGATTGCATATATTTTCACTAAACCTTTGTCCAAGGAATCATTTGAGTACCTAAGAGATAGATTGGGGGTTTCTGTCCCTTTCGGTAGAGACTTGATTGATTTAGTTTGGCATCAGTCTGATATGCATTATCAAAGATACTATTCATTCCAACACTGATGTGGGATGCTACTGCTCAGGGGTAGTAGTTAGCTTTATGATTCAGAGGCTTATTTTTTTGCTTTGATATTTCTGGCAGGTTTCTAGCATTGATGTCAAAGGGGGAGTGATATTGATGTGAAAAAAGGAAAATAAATTCAGAGATATTATTCACAAGGGGAGATATTAATTTTCAAAGCTATCTATGGGAGATTGTTGGATGTCTTCCATTAGGGGAGACTTCTTTGGCATTTCTTGGTACTTAGATGTTTGTTCACATCTAGTGTTGCCATCAATGCCAAATGGGGAGATTATTGGCTATTTGGTGGAATTGATTATGCGTTGCATTAATGTTTTATCATTGATGCCAACACTAGTTGTTTGGATGCTTTACTGGCACTCTTCTGGTCCCGGTACAATGAGTGGTTTCTACTTAACTTGGATCCAACATGATCTGGTAGGCTCTGGTATAGTCTGGTGATGGAATTGACTTGTTCATAATACTCATGCTCATATTTGGTCAGTTGGTTTTTGTCTAGAGATCG
The DNA here is from genome assembly GCF_030272615.1 of Cryptomeria japonica. Taxonomy (NCBI): domain Eukaryota; kingdom Viridiplantae; phylum Streptophyta; class Pinopsida; order Cupressales; family Cupressaceae; genus Cryptomeria; species Cryptomeria japonica. The sequence goes on along the minus strand of NC_081410.1, from coordinate 454,629,250 downwards.
GATTCTATCCTGCTTGCTTAGAAGATTGGTTTCTGGTTTCGGCGAGGGTTTCACCGGCATAGCTTTTGGTGGAGATCTTTGATGAGTTTCATAAGTGGTTTTGGTGCAGCTTCTGGTGGAGTTTCAAGATGCTGTTGTTGATCATGTTTGAGACTTAGTAGATGGAGATCATTGTTGAAGCATGTGGACCTATACTGGTACCCGGTTGATCTAGGTTATGGACTGGCGTTAATATAACATGTGGAGAGGACCTATTGATGTATTTCTAGGATGCCTTGTATGTTGATATTATTTGTTTGGTGTAAGGCCAACATGGTTTGTAATTATGTAATTGGTTTATTATTTGGTGGCTGACCTAATTGTTTATGGTTGAGGTTTTGTATATATAAATGTAAGATCACATTGTAGATCAACATAGTTATTATTAGAGGTCATGGTCAAGGAATGTAATGTGCAAATAATCTAATATCATTTAGGAAGAAGAGTTGGTTGATTAGTGAAGATAAAATTAGCTTTATGTAAGAGGATTTAGTCCTCCGATATTGAGCTTAACTAGAATTGTACTCAGGCATAGGATATGCTATCTTTTGCAGTTCAACACTTCTCTGGATTGTAGTCTGGATTTCTATGTAGTCAGTAACACTCCTTTTGTGATGAACAGTGCGTTCTAGGCTGTTGGCCTTCTTGCAAGTGCAGGCCCCTCAATTTTAATTCACATACTTATTGCAGAAGTATTATCTGACTATGGGTAGGCTTCCCACTATTTTTCCCTTTACCGGGTTTTCCACGTACAAATCTTGGTGTCATGTGGATGGTATTTATTCTATGATTATTTTTTATGCTTAATTGGTTTATCCACTATTCTGGTATTAATGTTTTGGGTTCCAGCATTTAAGTTTAAATTTCTAATAGTTCTGGTAATCTATGACAACTGATTCACCCCCCCCTCTCAGTTGTCTTCTAGTTATTTGAACTATCTAACAACATACCAAGCTCTAGGTGCCTGTTTCAATCCATATAAAGCTTTCCTTAACCTACAAACCATGTTTTTATCATCTAAAAGTGAAAAACCATTAGGTTTCTCAATATAAACTTCCTCATCAAGATCCCCATTCAAAAATGCACACTTAACATCCATCTGATAAACCTTGTAGTTCTTATGGGCAACATGGGCAAGAAATAATCTTACAGTGTCAATCCTAGGTATAGGTGTAAAAGTCTCACCATAATCAATTCCTTCCTTCTGAGAATATCATTTACAAACCAATCTAGCCTTATTCCTTACAACTTGACCATCTTCACTCAATTTATTCCTAAAGAACCCATTTAGTTCCAATAACATTCTTATTTTTAGACCGAGGAACAAAAGTCCATGTGTTATTCTTCTCAATTTGATCTAATTCTTCTTCCATAGCTTTCAACCAACATTCATCTTTACATGCTTCAATTATTGATATCGGTCCAACTTGAGAAATTAAACATACCTCATTAGTTTCCAGTCTTCTTCTTGTCATCACTCCATTGTTCTTATCCCCAATGATCTGATCTTCTGAATGATTCAATCTCACATCACTCCATTGTTCTTTAGTTACTGTTGAATTTTTTGATACTATCGGAGTAACTGGTTCAACATTATGTTTTGGTAAAGGTGTTATCGGTTCAGTCATGATCATTTCCACTGTCGGTTCTTGCTCATAAGCTCTGATTTGACCTTTATTCAGCTCATCCATCTTGACATTAGCACTCTCCATAATTCTCTGCACTCTTTTTATAACATCTATATACTTTTCTTTCATTAGACTAACCAAAAAATATTCTTTCATCACATCTAGGATCAAATTTGCCAATGATATCATCTCTCTTGATATTACATTTACTACCAAAGATTCTAAAATACTTAAATGTAGGTGTGTTGCCAAACCATAATTCATAAGGTGTCTTACCAATTTCTCCTTTGATATGTACTTTTTTGAAACTATAAACCATTGTGCTCACTGCTTCTCTCTAGTAGATATGAGGTAGATTAGCTTCCATAATCATTGTTCTAGCAACATCCAAGATAGTTATGTTCTTCCTTTCCACAACTTCATTTTGCTGAGGTGTCCTGGGAGTAGAAAATTGTCTCCTAATACCATGCTTCTGACAAAAGTTATTAAACTCACTGGATGTGAATTCTCCACTATGATCTGACCTCAAACATTTAATCTTCAATCCTATCTCTGTCTCAACTTTAGCCTTAAATATTTTAAACTTTTCAAAAACCTCACATTTCTCCCTTAAAAAAGTAACCCATATCATTCTAGAATAATCATCAATGATTAGCATAAAATATCTATCACCTTGAAAACTTTTAACTATAGTAGGGCCACACAAACAATTATGAATAATATCAAGAAAATCATTAGATTTATCTTGTATACTCCTAAAAAAGGTTTTGACCTGTTTTCCCATTTGACATTCTTTACATACTGGATTATAGGGCTTCACAATCTTAGGTATATCTCTAACTACCTTAGTTGAACTGATCTTAACAATGCAATGAAAATTCACATGACATAGCGTTTTATGCCATAGCCAACTCTCTTCAATTTGTGCAATCAAACATGTCTTCTCACTGGAATTCAAATGAAATATAATACCTTTTGTTTGTGTACCGGTTGCGATCTCCAAACTAGATCTGTTAATGATTTTATATTTTCCATCCTTGAATTGTAATTTAAATCCCTTATCCACCAATTGTCCTACACTCAAAATATGATGCTTCAAACCTTCAACAAAATAAACAGTATCAGTATTGTCCTTACCATCCAATGATATAGTCCCTTTTCCTTTGGTCATACATGCTTTGTCATCTCCAAATCTAACCAAACCACCATCAAATTATTGCAAAGATAGAAACTTCCTTTTATATCCAGTCATATGATATGAACATCCACTGTCAATTATCCATTCATCCCTCTCTTCAATTTTAGCAACAAGTGCCTTCTATTCAGGTACATTCTCTTCCAATGCCGGAACATCTTCCTTGATAGCCAGAAATACCCATTTCTTCACATTGTTGGAACCACTAGCAGAGTCTTCTATTGGTTCATCATCAGAATCAGTCACACCTTCCTCATCCACTATGTAGCATGATTTATCTACATTTTTCCTATACTTGTACTTATTCTAAATCCAAGGTTAAATTTAAAAGATATTCTGACTCTTTCTTCAAATCTTGAATTCCTTTCAGGACATCTAGATGTAAAATGACCAATCTTATTACATGCAAAACATTTAAAAGGTGCTTTTCCTTCATATATACTTCCAATCGGTCCTTTAGGTACTCTTCTAGCAAATAGTTCTTCAAGTTGCTCAAACTCATCATCTTCTCTCTTCATATCATCCAATTCCTTTGCATATAAATATTTCCAATCTTTCTTACTGGTTGATAATTCAGATGGATGAAAATTAGGTTTAGACTTCATAGCTTCAAAAGGTCCAAATTCTTCAAGTTCAAAAGTAGATAATTTCCCAACCAAGGTATCTCTATTGATAGAAGTATTAGCCATTGTTCTTAATTTATTAATTACAGTAGCCTTCATCTTGTAAGCCAGTGGTAGGGCTCTTAGAACTTTAGAAACAATTTCATCTTCACTTAGAGTTCCACCACAACATTGAATTCCCATAACAATCCCATTTACCCTTTCCATGAATGCAATAATCCTTTCATCTTCTTCCATCTTAAATTTTTTATATCTCACCCTGTCACCATTAAGTTTAGTAATCTTCATAATAGGGTCACCCTCATTAAGAGTCTCCAACTTGTCCCATATAGCTTTTGCAGATGAATTGTCAGTTAATCCCATTATTTGTTGATAAAAAATTGCACACAAGAGGGCTTCTCTTGCTCTACAATCATTCTCAAGCTCCTTATCCAAGTTTTCCAAAGGAGGGTTGCCAGATGTCGGAATATGAGGTGTAACACCATTCTCTGTGATCTCTTAGATATCCTTGCCAAGACATCACAGATGAGTCTCCATCTGAATCTTCCATACTCTGTAATTTGTTTCATTGAGCCTAGGAATATCTTTCCGAAAGATAGCTCCAGATGAACTTGAGCTGTTAGTCGCCATAGGATCTTCTTGAAGTGGTTAAGCTTTCTGCAGACGGGACCAGAGCTCTGATACCAATTGTTAAAAAGTTCAAATAACTGGAAGAGAACTGAGAGGCGAGGGGTGAATCAGTTGTCTTAGATTACCAGAACCTTAAGAAATTAAAAAATTTAATACCGAAACTCAAAATATTAATACCAGAATGCTTAAACCAAATACCGAAATTACTGATAAACCAATTAAGCATAAACAATAATCAAAGAATAAATACCATCCACATGACACCAAGATTTGTACGTGGAAAACCCGGTAAAGTAAAAAACCACAGTGGGAAGCCTACCTATAGTCAGATAATACTTCTATAGTAAGTATGTGAATTACAATTTAGGGGCGTGCACTTGCAGGAAGGCCAATAGCCTAGAGCGCACTGCTCATCACAAAAGGAGTCTCACTGACTACATAGAAATCTAGACTACAATCCGAAGAAATGAATGAACTACAAAGATAGCATGTCCGATGCCTGAATACAGTTCTTGTTAAGCTCAATACCAGAGGACTAAATCCTCTTACATAAACCCAACTTGATCTCCAATGATCAACCAAATCCTCTTCCTGGATGATATTACATTATTCTCTCATTACATATCCATATCCCATTCCCTTGACCATGATGATCTACAATGAGATCTTACATCATATATATACAAACCCTTGACCATAAACAATCAGGTCGCCCACCAGACAATAAAACAATTACATAATTACAAAACATGTAGGCATAATAGAAAACAAACAATATCCAACCCATAAGACATCACAGTAACACATCGAGAGGTCCAATCCACATGTTACATTAAGTCGATCCATAACCTAGATAATATCGGGAACCAATATAGGTCCACACACACTAAAGAAATGATCCCAATCAAATAAGTCTCAAACATGATCAACATTAGCATCCTAAATCTCCACTGGAAGCCACACAAACACCACTTATGCATATCATCAAAGATCTTCATCAAAGCTCTGTTGGTGAAACCCTCACTAGAACAACAAACCAAGCTTTCTAGCAAACATGATAGCATCTGATCACCAGATCAAAACCAACTGGCTGTATATGAATATGAGTAAGCAAAATCCATAATCAAATCATACCAAAGCATACCAGATCATGTCAGATCCAAACCTACCGTAACCAGAAGGGTGTCGGTAATGCAACCAAAATAGCTAGTGTTGATGTCAATGACAAAACATCAATGCAACACATAATCAATTCCTCCAAATGATCAAAACCAAAAAAATTTAGATTGACAATTGTTTTATTTACTTGCTTCAATTCCTTGCTAACCTCTTTATATCTTTCTTTTAATTTCTTGATTTGTTCCCTCAATTTTTCAAATACATTCATTTGCTTCTTTGTTATTTTCTTTCAAATATTTGTTTTCAGTTTCCATTTTCTCAATATGTTCAAGAGAGGTCTACAGTTCTCCATCCATAATAATTTCTTCAGCACTTAACTCATGAGACATTTGTTCAACCAACAAGATCTTGATGAATAAATGATGAACAGTTAGTACCAAACTAGTACTGAGAGGGGGGGGGTGAATCAGTACAGGCAAAAACACTTTCCCTAGACCGGTTTGACTGCACACACTGAACTTTGACTGGCAAGCAATAACACCGGTCTAAATCAGATTACTACCAGTAAAACATAGTGAGAATGTGAAAGACATAAACCGATAACCCTTAGCTTTCCATACAATATAGCACCTCATTTCCACTTCACCCTTATGCATAAACAAGTAATCTATCATAAAAAATATAATGACTTCTAGCTCAACATATTTTACTAGTTTGACATAAGACACTAAACCATCACATGAAAGGCATCACACATGGCATACTGATTTTTCATGTGGAAACCCAACTGGGAAAAACCACGGTGGGGATGAATACCCACAAGATGCTCTTTGAACTCTTTTGAAGTCTTCTCTATTAGGAGCCTAGTTCGGTTAAAGACTATTACAATAGGTTCTACTAGGAACCGATCCTGCTAGGGATCAGCCGGTTAAAGGATGGCTAAATACCCAGTTAAAAGTTAGAACCCTATTAAAGGTTACCTCGCAAGAGGATTTGAAGAACTCATTGAATTGAGTCACCCTGTTAAAGGATTTACACAAAAGCCTGTTAAAGCTACCCGGTTAAGGGATTTTCCAACTACTGAAATGGTTAGAAGTCAACAGGTAATACACTGATCTGATAACAGCACTCAATGCCAAGGCAGATCCACTTTAGCTCCTCCTCTTCTGCAATCACACTCTGCAGGTATCAACACATTTCTCCAGTTTGGAAAGAATCAAGTATCTCTTCACTTGGATACACACATAACATTTGCCAACAACCTCAAAATGAAAAACATCATCAACCTTATAGGAAATAGATAGGTCAGTAGCATAAACCCTAAACCCTAAACATTTAGGTTTTACAATCCAGTCAGTTCAATCCTAACTGTTAATCACACTACATTGAATACAATAGTCTTGAACATATCTCAAGACGTTCTCCAACGTTCATTCTTTGCCGCTTCAGGAAGTTGATAACTCATCATGTTCTCTCCACCACTTAAAGAGACTTAGCACATTTCTGAGGTAGATAGGATCAATCTCCATGTAAGATCCTCAAGGAAATCCTTCACGCACACAAGGCTGACATGGAAACACTTATCTAGTCTTCATTACAATGTGAAATTGTAAAGCGGAAAAATCAAACCCTAGTTGTTCTCCCCTCCCCAACTCCAAGGAGAGAGAAGGGAGAGTCACTAGGGTTGATGGTTTTCACTTAAGAGAGACTTTACATTCAAAAGAGGGGTTGAAACCCACAAGATCCAATCCCACGCAATGCAAGATTGGATTCTAAATGAGTTTCAAGGGTTGTGACATCAAGGATACCCTCTTTTGTAAAGAATGTAGATAGAAAGATTGAACTAGGAATGCATGTAAAGTAGGAAAGATTCGCTTATAAATAGAGATAGGTATATGGGATGAAGCTGCGGACCTGGAATTAGTAGTAAAATGTTGAGACGGTGCTGTTCTGCAAATTTGAGTGAAAGTTGATAGGACGATGGCGCCCGGCGTGCACACGGTCCTCCGAAAAATCCGCGAAACGAAGGGGGATCTATTCGTCTCTGCACAAGGATTCCAGATCTTCAATTATATCTGCGTACCTACAACCTACACATAGAAAAGAGAGGATGATTGGGGGGTTAGGGATGAGGGGTTTGCCTTTAGGTCAAACCCCAGTTTTGGAATTAACCAAGAAATGAGAATGCTGTAAATGTAAATGTTTGTAATGTAAACAAGTACTGATACCTTGTTGTAAGAATGTTTGTATTCTTACATGCGAAGGTGTAATGAATGTTGTATTTGATCTCCTCTTCAATGGTTGAATCCTTGTCTTGAATGAAACACTTAGCCTTGAATGGAGACTTAGAATGCTCAATTGCTTGAAGGAATGCTTGAATGCTTGAATGTTTGAATATCGCTTCCGCATCTTGCCCACATATGTCTTCCTCCCTTTTTTTGGAAGAGGAAATGTAGTTTATATACTTGTCAATTAGGGTTGATAGACTGATTTTCCCGACCTTAGGCTGACTAGGAAACATTATTTTCCAATTTGCAAACTTAAAGACCCAATGCCCACAAGAGACCGGTCCCAAAATAGGGCCAGGGACCAGGGCGTTGGGCGCCATGGTCCTGGGGGACCAGGGCGCTAGGCGCCCTAGTCTTGAAGGACCAGGGCACTGGGCGCCATGGTCCCACCTCCAGGGACAGCAGGGTGCAAGGAGGATCAGGCCAAGGTGCTGAAAAATGCAGTTTTTGGTGTTACAAGCAGGTTTCGGGGTCTCCATTCAGGTTCAACGTTGCGCCGCCATCGTGAAGACCCAAATGCAGTCGAAATTGCAAGTGTCACAATTTTAGGACGCTACATTTAGCGGGAGTATAAGCGTACGCTCATACTTCCGGTAAAGTACAAGGAAACAACATTGAAAAACTTTCACCACATCAAGGAGGCAAGATACACCAAGCCCCCAGTGGACTAAGGATCTTACGAATTCGATTGACAAAGTAAAAGGGAAGATCACGAGGGAGAACCATGACTGTCAGTAGTAAGGTTCCCTCACTATGAGTCATGCAAGAAAGATATCAAAAATTTTCAAGGCAAAGCTAAATTTGTCAAGAATTTTTCAAGTATCTTGAAAAGATATGGATGGGATGTATGCCCCCCTACATTGAAGCGATCGCACATGCCTCATCGGGGGTGATTGCTTTAAGGTAGTGATACATATAAGAAATGAGAAAGGAGCATGTTACCACAAGGATTTAGCCCCCAAGTGTGAGATAAGCCCAAGGATAATAGACACAAAACACAAAGCACAAGGTGACTTCGCTTTCCTCGGGGTCAGTATGCTGTATGATAATTCATGTATATCATATGTATGTATGCATAATTGTTCTTCATTCCCCAATCAAGGAAGGTCACCTAGAAGAAGGGAACACATGTGTCTTTTGAGTCAACATGAGAGAGACCAAAAGAGATCTCAATGTTTTGCATCATCCTCAAGTAGACAACACTAAGGACAACAAATAGAAGAAGGAGAATAACACATAGAAGAAGTAACAAAAGAGAGGAGGAGAGAGTCTGCTATGCTAATGAACTAGTCTAGCACATCATCTACCCCCCGATCTTGCTGATCAATATTTCGAGAAGGTAGGAAACACGCTAGAGGAGAAACATCCAACACAGGAGATGGAGCTATCACAAGATCCAAACAAGGGCTATGTTCATATCCCAAGACATGGTGTTCTTGTCTAGGAGCTAGGATAAGTGCTTTAGAAAATTCGTTAGATAAATGGTTATCAACATCAACATATTCATATTCACTATCAGAATGAACAGGAGTAACATTTTCATCATGAATAACATTTTCATCTATATCATCATCAAGATTTATAAAAATAGGATCTTTAACTCGCACAGGATCAAGACCATCATGCATCTTATGTTCAGGAGATTTCGGCTCAATCGTCGGCTGAGGAGAAAATGGAATAATACTAGCTGAAGGTGTTTTTGGGGATTGCAAAGTTTGAGAAGCAGCTGCCTGAGCTCTAAGATGACGCTTTCGTCGGTGTTCACGTGCAGAATGATTTCGTCTAGTCTTAGTAGGAAGTTGCGAAGATTGAGGAGGAGGAATGTTTTCATCCCTATCACTTGGGTGTTTAGGTTGTGGTCTCTTAGGTTGAACAATAGGAGAAGAGGAAGGTCTCTTCTCTCCATAAGAGGAAGGAGGAGGAACTACTCCATATAAGGGAGGAATACTTGGTTTAGGAAGGAGACCAAGTCCATCATGATGAGGAGGGATAGGTCTACTTTTAGGAAGTTTATTAGATATAGGCATAATCACATTCATAGGAATGGGTTGGGAATCTTCTAGAGGAAAGACATTAGTTTTATCTTTCAAAGGAAGAACTTCCTTCTCAAGAACAATAGGAATAACAAGTTTGGGTGTTCTAGGTTCACTTAGAGATAGGATCATATCTTTCTTCCACTTTTGATAAGATTTGAAAAGATGATCACTTCACGGAGGAAGCGATTGGAATTGTTTAGGCCAAAAATAATCAATAGGAACTCTAGAAGTTCTTTCAGCTGGTTTAAAGAGACTATGATTGACAGTAACAACTTCACCATTATGGGGAAATTTCAAACACTTGTGAATAGGAGAAGCAATAGCTTTCATGGAAGACAGCCAAGGATAGCCTAGCTTCACATGAAATTGTTCGGACGATGGAATAATAGCAAAGTCCACATCAAGGGATTTGTTATGGACCTCAATAGGTAATGTAATAGAACCAATTGAAGGAGAAGAAAATGCATCAAATAATTTCACAACCACATTTGTTTCATCATAGATCACTTGATTCAATTGCAAAGTAAAAAGAAACTCTTTAGTAATGATATTAACCATACAAGAAGGATCAATAAGCACTCCATGACAAGGTGTATTCTTGACTTTTGCAACTATATATAAAGGACCATCAGGTGCCCTAATAGTTTCACTGGAATCAAAGGTGATGGAAGGTTCTTTAGGGATTTTCTGCTGCTCTACAAAGTTAATCACATTCGGAGTCATAGACACAAGATCATCAGGTGAGATAGAGGAATCATTAGTATCAATCGCATTAGAGGTATGAGAAGGTAATGGATCAGTAAAAATCTGAAGATTTTGGTTAGGAGGAGCTATAGATGTGTTGCCTTTATCATTCACACCAGAAACAGAGATAGTATTATTATCAATCAAATCTTGAATTTTACCCTTTAAAGCAAAACATTTTTCAGTATCATGCCCAGGTTGACGATGAAATTGACAAAAAGATTTGTTATCAAAATAGGGTGAATTAATCTTTGCAGGATCTATTTGCTTTATAGGAGGAAGAGTAAGCACATTTTGTTCCAATAACTTATTCATAATACTATGCAATGATTCATTCAAAGGAGTAAACTTTCTTTCTTTCTTGAAAAACTTAGAAATAGGAGGCACACCTGATGCTGCATTCACATTGTTGTTGATGATGTTTTTATTGAATTTAATGGACTCTCTGTTCGGTTTAAACTTTCCAAATGGTTGTTGACTACTATCATCCTTATCACTCAGAGCCATAGGATTTGCTTGTTCCATTTGACTCACAGTCAGTTGATAATTGTGAAGAGTTGCGCACAACTGTTGGAAAGAAGTAAAATCAGAAAACAAAAGTTTTTCTCTAATATCTTTTTGTAAATTAGAAATAAATATTCTTTGAATATCATTGTTAGGTACTAGAAAGGAAATTTGAGCATACAAATGCTTATATCTACCAATGAAATCAGTCACTTTTTCTTTAACACCTTGTTTACAATGCATTAAATCAATCAAAGTAACTTTAGGACTTATATTGTTTTGAAATTGTTGAATAAAAGCATTTGCAAGTTGTTTGAAAGAAGTAATAGAATAGGAAGGCAACGAGTAATACCATTGTAGGGCTTTATCTCTTAATGTTCTAGTAAACAGTTTTGCAAGCAACCTTTGGTTATAAGCAAAATCAGTACATATTGTTTGAAAGGTCTTAACATGTGTTAGAGGATCACCCTTACCATTATAAAGCTCCAAATGCGGAATTTCAACATGTTTAGGGGGGATATCTTGAACAATGTCAAGAGAAAGTGGGCTCGCAACATCAAATGTGGGCACACTAAACTTAGATTGATTCATAGAGGCAATTTGTTGCTATAAAGAAGAGACAGTTTGTGCAAGATTGTTAATGGTCGCTTCAGTCGAAGAGTTCATATTAGACGTGTTAGATTGTGATGGAGGTGTTATGTTATTGAAAGAAGGTAGAGAGTAAGGTGGTGGGACACTATGATAGTTAGTCATAGGAGATGATTGGAAAGGAGGAACACTACAAGGAGGAATGGAATGGTTAAATGAATTGCCCCCTTGCGTCATGTTCATTTGTGGAGATATAAGAGGAACACTCATTGAAGGAATGAATGAAGAAGTTGGATTGAATGAAGGCAGAGGGTTGATTGAAGAAGAAGGATTGCCCCCATGACTAGTGATCATAGGAGAAATGTCTTGTATTGAGGTAGTCATTATGTTTGATGTAAAAGTAGGTATACTAGCAATAGGAGTTGTCAAAGGAATAGAATGATTAACTTGAGTAGGAGGTTGTGTATAACCTAAGGTTTTGGCACAACTTTTCATAGGCATCACATTCGAATCCACAATGTGTGCAATACCATGCAAAATATCAATTCCATTCTTATCACTTTGAACCATACGTTTTAGACCCTCAATTAATGAAAGAGCTTGACTATCAGGGTATTCTTCAGACATCCATTGTCGAAAATCATCAAATTGGTTATCCAATTTTGAAAGTTGTTCTACATAAACCTCATGGAGAGCTTCTTCATCATTAAGAGGATTAGAGGAATTACCCATGTCCTCGTTAAAAAGGCCATTCAAATTAGGTTCCATCTCCTCGGTAATTACACCTTGGAAAGACTTAATTCTAAGACTTCATCTAATGGGAATAGTGTAAGTAGGGCTTATTGTTGTAAAACTCATGCACTAAAGAGAGAGAGAAGATTTTGAATTTTAGAGGTAGCAAATTTCAATAAAATCAGCCAATCTCCTAGATTTAAGCTGTTAAATGCAATCAGGACAATCTCCCAAAATTTTGGAAAAAATGTTCGGGACCGTGGCAAACGGAGTGCACACGGTCCTCGCAACTTTTTTCAAAATTTTCAAGGATGAAAGTTATGATGATTTTAAAGCTAACCTGAAAAAAATTGAGTGATTTTGCGATCTGTAGATAGGCCAAATTAAAGTTGCAATCTCAAAATTGAACCCTACCAAGATTGTTGAAAAATGTAAAATTTGAATTTTGAAAAAGAGAGGGAAACTGAAATTTTGAATTTTATGATTTTAGAAGGAATGCTGAAAGCAATGCAGGCTTTGAAATTTAAAAGTTGACTCGATTTCATGCAAAATTCGAATTTGAAAGTGGAAATCAAAGATGTTGCAATTAAACACTTAATTTCAAAAGTCACAAACTGCAAAAATTTGAATAAAACACTGAAATTTTGAATGAATGCCAACACACTTTTCAGATTTAGGACAGTAAGAAACACAATTTTGATATGAATTTCAATTTCAACAATTTTTGAATGATTAGAAGCCTCAATCTAAGCAATCGCTAGACCAACTTTGACTTTAATTTTGAAGGTGTTAAAATTGATAAAATCAGCCAAAATTCTGGATTTTAGCAGAAAAATACAATAAGATCTAGCTCCCGAAATTTCGGAAAAAATGTCGGGGAGGAGGGCGCTCGGGGTGCACACGGTCCTCGCAACTTTTTTCCAAATTTTCAAGGATGAAAGATATTGTGATTTTGTTGCGGAATCCAAAGTTACAGCCGATTTGGAGGTGTTTTGATCAGTGAAATCATCAGCCAAAGGCTGAATCAGGAGGGTTTTAAAAATTAGGGTTTTGACACTTAACCACTTAATATTCAAAATTAAAGCACAAATATGAATTGACAATTTGCAATAGAAGGGTAGATCTGAAACAAGCATTAACAATTAAACATTTCACAAGCTCAATTACTAAAAAGAAAATTTTAGGGTTTTTATGCAATCAACCTCTAAAATTTGCAAAAGATCAAACATGGAAATGTAATTAAGGAAGCAAATTTTTCAGATCTAACCATGAATAATCAGAATTAGGATGTTCACATCAGGTTCACCAAAATGTAAAGCGAAAAAATCAAACCCTAGTTGTTCTCCCCTCCCCAACTCCAAGGAGAGAGAAGGGAGAGTCACTAGGGTTGATGGTTTTCACTTAGGAGAGACTTTACATTCAAAAGAGGGGTTGAAACCCACAAGATCCAATCCCACGCAATGCAAGATTGGATTCTAAATGAGTTTCAAGGGTTGTGACATCAAGGATACCCTCTTTTGTAAAGAATGTAGATAGAAAGATTGAACTAGGAATGCATGTAAAGTAGGAAAGATTCGCTTATAAACAGAGATAGGGATATGGGATGAAGCTGCGGACCTGGAATTAGCAGTAAAATGTCAAGACGGTGCTGTTCTGCAAATTTGAGTGAAAGTTGACAGGACGATGGCGCCCGACGTGCACACGGTCCTCCGAAAAATCCGCGAAACGAAGGGGGATCTGTTCGTCTCTACACAAGGATTCCAGATCTTCAATTATAGCCGCATACCTACAACCTACACACAGAAAAGAGAGGATGATTGGGGGGTTAGGGATGAGGGGTTTGCCTTTAGGTCAAACCCTGGTTTTGGAATTAACCAAGAAATGAGAATGCTATAAATGTAAATGTTTGTAATGTAAACAAGTACTGATACCTTGTTGTAAGAATGTTTGTATTCTTACATGCGAAGGTGTAATGAATGCTGTATTTTGTATGTTGTATGTGATCTCCTCTTCAATGGTTGAATCCTTGTCTTGAATGCAACACTTAGCCTTGAATGGAGACTTAGAATGCTTAATTGCTTGAAGGAATGCTTGAATGCTTGAATGCTTGAATGCTTGAATGCTTGAATGTTTGAATATCGCTTCCACGTCTTGCCCACATATGTCTTCCTCGCTTTTTTTGGAAGAGGAAATGTAGTTTATATACTTGTCAATTAGGGTTGATAGACTAATTTTCCCGACCTTAGGCTGACCAGGAAACATTATTTTCCAATTTGCAAACTTAAAGACCCGATGCCCACAAGAGACCGGGCCCAAAATAGGGCGAGGGACCAGGGCACTGGGTGCCCTAGTCTTGAAGGACCAGGGCACTGGGCGCCATGGTCCCACCTCCAGGGATAGCAGGGTGCAAGGAGGATTAGGCCAGGGTGCTGAAAAATGCAGTTTTTGGTGTTACAAGTAGGTTTCGGGGTCTCCATTCAGGTTCAACGTTGCGCCGCCATCGTGAAGACCCAAATGCAGTCAAAATTGCAAGTGTCACAATTTTAGGACACTACAGAAATTATCACAAGATGTCATCGGTTGAATTGCACAATCTTGGAATGCATCAACCGGAAACCCTGAAGCTAAGACTACCAACCGGTAGTCATGCCAAATGAAACCCCGATACAAAACTTCCATTTATCAGTTCTCATTCCAACATACCGTTTCACCTTGAACAAACATACCACTTCACTTTTTCACAAATACCAATTTACATCATCATATCGGTTCTCTTGCCAGTTTGCTTACTACAACATATCGGTTCATACTTCAACATATTGACATCAATGATAACATACAATATTATCATGTCATCATGCTTTGCACATATTCCAACAATCTCCCCCTTTGGCATTGATGGCAATATACAAAGATATCTTTCTGCTTCTACTTCACATCTTCTCCCCAATACAACAAATATCTTTTCCGCTTCACATCTTCTCCCCAATACGGCATATATCTTTTCCACTTCACATCTTCTCCCCCTTTGACAACAATGCCAAAGTGGAGGCATACACATCTATGTTCCACTATGCTACTCCCCCTAAGGAGTAGCATCCTTCAACACACCAATCCTAAAAAATATATATCAATGTAAGACCTTACTGATGTGGAGCACACACCTTTAGTTCACCTCTTGAAGGGGCAACACCCCTAATTCACCTCTCAAATAGGTAAAGGTAGCCTTCAGTAGAGGCTTGGTGAATATGTCTGCTAACTGCCCCTTACTGGAAACATGTTCCAGTACAACCTCTTTGTTCTGAACCTTCTCCCTCAAGAAATGATACTTGAGCTCAAAGTGCTTAGTTATAGCATGTAAAACTGGATTCTTGGACATGTTAATTGCACTTGTGTTGTCATAAAATATACTTACCGGTTCAGATATAGGAACTTTGAAGCCATTTAATACATGCTTCATCCAAATTGATTGGGTGGAGTTCATAAATGCTGCAACATACTCCTCTTATGTTGTAGACTGAGAGATACAAATCTACTTCTTACTCATCCATGAGACTATTCTACCACCAAGAAAGAATGTACCACCGGTTGTGCTCTTCCGGTCATCCACATTACCAGCCCAATTAGCATCTGTAAACACTTTTAGGTTGAAATCATTAGTGTATGGATACCATAATCCATAGTCAATAGTTCCCTTCATATATCTAAGAATCCACTTGACTACTACCAAATGGGATTTTCTTGGGCTTTTTCGGAACCGTGCAGTAATGCCCACTACATGTGCAATGTCTGGTCTTCTATGTACTACATAGTGCAATTTACCAATCATTGATCGGTATTCCTTCTCATTTACCAACACTGAGTCATCCTCTTTAGATAATTTACAACCAGTTACCATCGATGTACCAACCGGTTTGTTGTCTTCCATGCCAAAGGTCTTCAACACCTCTTTGACATACTTAGACTGGGTGATAAGGATTTCATCTTTCATTTATTGAATCTGTAGTCCAATGAAGAACTTAATCTCCCCTATAAGTGACATCTCAAATTCCTTCTTCATCTCATCTGCAAAGTAGATATTGCTATCTTCACAAGATGGGAGTGCAAGCGTTCATACCATGCTCTAGGTGCCTGCTTTACTCCATACAATTCTTTATGTAGCCTACACACCATGTCACTGTCTTCTGATAGGGAAAACCCATCTGGTTGCTCTATATACACCTCCTCTTCTAGTATTACATTCAAGAATGTAGATTTTACATCCATTTGATACTTTGAATCTCTTGAAGGCTGCATATGCAAGAAGCATATGAACTCCCTCCAATTTGGCTACTGGAGAAAATGTTTCTCCACAATCTTCTCCTTCTTCTTGAGCATATCCTTTACACACCAGTCTGGCTTTGTTTCTTACCACTGTGCCATCTTCATTCAGCTTATTTTTGAAAACCCATTTGGTGCCTATGACATTTTTATGCTCAAGTCTAGGTACCAAAGACCATGTACCATTCTTTTCTATCTAGTCAAGTTCCTCTTCCATTGCCTTGATCCACTCTTCATCTTTATGTGCCTCTTTGAATATTTTAAGCTCAAATTAAGAGATCATGCAAGATTTTTCTCTAACCTTTCTTCTTGTAAGAATTCCTGCATCCTTATCTCCTATGATCTGCTTTGGATCATGATTAAACTTTACATACCTAGGAATGATCTTGGTTGTTTCCTCTTGCTTTTCTTCTTCATCCTTATCTTCATTAGCATCAGTATCTACCGGTGTAGGAGCATAGTTACTGGTACTAGGTTGTTTTACAGCCGGTTCCCAGAAGGTTACTACCGGTTCATCTAACACTTGCTCGATGTCGGTTTCCTCAGGTTTCTCAGAGGTTTCATCAACTCTAACATTGATTCTTTCAACAATTCTCAGAGTCCTATTGTTGAAACATTTAAGAGCTTTGCTCTTTGTGGAATACCCTAGGAATATTCCCTCATCACATTTTGCATCAAACTTTCTCTGATGTTCATTCCTCTTGATATAACATTTGCTATGAAACACTCTAAAGTAGCTTACTACAAGAGTCTTACCGGTCCAATACTCATAAGGTGTTTTATCCTTACCCTTTTTGATGAGTACTCGATTCATTGTGTAGAATGTAGTGCTCACCGCTTCTCTCCAAAAGGTGTGAGCAACTTTTCCTTGGATCAACATTGTTCTAGCTGCTTCAACTATAGTCCGCTTGTTTCTCTCTACTAGGCCATTCTGTTGTGGATTCTAGGGCGCAGATAGTTGCCTCTTGATGTCATTCTCTTCATAGTACTTATTGAATTCACCGGAAGTGAATTCTCCTTCTTGGTCACTTCTTAGGCACTTAATCCTCTTACCGCTTTCTTTTTCAACCAGTGCTCTAAAGGCTTTGAACTTTCCAAAGGCTTCAGACTTGTCCTTCAAGAATGTGACCCACATCATTCTCGAGCAATCATATGTAAGAATCATAAAATACCTATCTCCCTGCACACTCCTAGTTTTCATAGGACAACACAAATCAGTATGCATAAGATCAAGTAAATTGTCTGCAGTGGAAGATTTACCTTTGAAGGTTGAGGAAGACATTTTCCCTAGTTGACACTCTCTGCACAAAGGATTCTCTGGTTTGCTCAGCATAAGAAATCCTCTAACTGCCTTGATCTTATTGGCCTTCACAATATTATCAAAGTTTACATAGCAGAGTCTCCTATGCCATATCCAACTATCATCAAACTTAGCCATTAGACATGTACTGACATTTACATTCAACTGAAATAGGTTACCTTTGGTCTGCATACCAGTGGCCATCTGTTCACCATTCTTTCCTTTGATTTTGCATACTCCATTTTTGAATTCCAGAGTGAGTCCATTATCATTCAGCTGGGCAACACTCAAAAGGTTGTGTCTGAGACCTTCTACCCAATACACAATATTGACACTTCTTTTTCCATTCAGAGAGATGGACCCTCTGCCTTTTACCATACATGGTGCATCATTACCAAATTGGACCAAACCACCATCATACTCTTCCAGACAAAAACTTACTCCAGTCACCAGTCATGTGGTGAGAACAACCACTATCAATAATCTACTCATTGGAATGATCAAAGCGGGAGACAAGAGCCTTCTTGTCTGACACATCATCCTTGACTGCTACAAACACAATATCTTCACTTTCTTCATCTTCTGATTCCTCATCAGTGACACCTTCAACAACTACTACAAAACAATTTCTCCTGTTTCCTCCTTTGAACTTCTTGAACTTCTCTGATTTGTCCTTGTTATCACCATTAGGATAGTTTACAGCAATGTGTTCTATCCTATTGCAAGAAAAGAATTTCAAAGGGAGCTTACCTCTGTATTTACCAGTTCCCTTAGGAAGTCTCTTAGCAAGAAGAGCTTCAAATTCCATCAAGATCTCCTCATCATCCATTTCTCTGCTTTGTCTCGGTTCACCACTGGTACTAGCTTCTTTACCCTTTCTAGATGGTGCAGCAGATGCTCTAAAGGCTGATTCGGTCTTTTGAATGCTGCCATCATAATTGTTTAGCTCATAAGCTATCAACTTAGCAATGATGGAGTCTAGGGATACCTTTGTCTTGTCTATAGACCTCAACTCCTGAATAGCAGCAACCCTTATTGCATAGACCGGTAATAAGGATCTCAAGACTTTGCTAACAATAATGGAATCATCTATTTTACCTCTTGCACTCTTGATGTCTCCAACAAGAGTTTTGATTCTTATTCCATATTGTTGAATGGTCTCTCCTTCAACCATCTACATGTCTTCAAACTTTCCCCTAAGGCTCTCTTCCTTAGCTTGTTTCACATGTTCATCACCACCATAGATATTCTCAAGAGCATCCCATACTTCTTTGGGATTGTTTTTATCCTGAACATCAATAAACTCAATGTCAGATAAATTGTTGATTAGGGCTTCCATGATTTGCCCATTCTCTCGAATCTCTCTCTTTTGGTCATCGGTGAGAGTACCGGTAGGGATAACATAAGCATTCTCCACATAGCTCTAGTGTTGAGCACCCATGCGTCTGATGTATATCTTCATTCTGTCCTTCCATATTTTAAAGTTGTCATGGTTGAACTTTGGACCTTCTCTCTTCATCATTAGAGTAGGATTTTTTCCTCAAGCGGTTAAGCTTACAACATAGAGGACTTGGAAGATACTCTGATACCAATTGATGAATAAATGATGAAAAATTAGTACCAAACTGGTACTGAGAGGGGGGCGGTGAATCGGTACAGGCAAAAACACTTTCCCTAAACTGGTTTGACTGCACACATTGAACTTTCCATGGCAATCAATAACACCGGTCTAAATCAGATTACTACTGATAAAACACAGTGAGAATTTGAAAGACATAAACCAATAACCCTTAGCTTTCCACACAATCTAACACCTCATTTACACTTCACACTTATGCATAAACACGTAATCTATCATCAAAAATATAATGACTGCTAGTTCAACATATTTTACCTGTTTGACATAAGACACTAAACCATCACATGAAAGGCATCACAAATGACACACTAATTTTTCATGTGGAAACCCAACTGGGAAAAACCATGGTGGGGATGAATACCCACAAGTTGCTCTTTTAACTCTTTTGAAGTCCACTCTATTAGGAGCCTAGTCCAGTTAAAGACTATTATAATAGGTTCTTCTAGGAACTGATCCTGCTAGGGATCATCCGGTTAAGGGATGGCTAAATACCTGGTTAAAGGTTAGAACCCGGTTAAAGGTTACCTCGCAAGAAGATTTGAAGAACTCATTGAATTGAGTCACCCTGTTAAAGGATTTACATATAAGCTTGTTAAAGATACCTGGTTAAGGGATTTTCCAACTGCTTAAATGGTTAGAAGTCAACATGTAATACACTGATATGATAACAGTACTCAATGCCAAAATAGATCCACTTTAGCTCCTCCTCTTTTGCAATCACACTCTAGAGGTATCAACACACTTCTCCGGTTTGGAAAGAGTCAAGTATCTCTTCACTTGGATACACACATAACATTTGCCAACAACCTCAAAATGAAAAACATCATCGACCTTATAGGAAACAGATAGGTCGGTAGCATAAACCCTAAACCCTAAACATTTAGGTTTTACAATCCAGTTGGTTTAATCCTGACTGTTAATCACATTGCATCAAATACAACAACCTTGAACTAATCTCAAGACATTCTCCAACATTCATTCTTTTCCACTTCAGGAAGTTGATAACTCATCACGCACTCTCCACTGTTTACAGAGACTTTGTACATTCCTGGTGTAGATAGGATCAATCTCCATGCAAGATCCTCAAGGAAATCCTTCACATGCACAAGGCTGACATGGCAACACTTATCTAGTCTTCATTACAATGCTAACTCATCACAAGATGTCATCGGTTGAATCACACAATCTTGGAATGCATCAATCCAAAACCCTGAAGCTGAGACTACCAACCGGTAGTCATGCCAAATGAAACCCTGATACAAAACTTCCATTTACCGATTCTCATTACAACATACCGGTTCACCTTGAACAAACATACCGCTTCACTTTTTTACAAATACCAGTTTACATCATCATACCGGTTCTCTTGCCAGTTTGCTTACTACAACATACCAGTTCATACTTCAACATATTGACATCAATGACAACATACAATATCATCATGTCATCATGCTCTTCACATATGCCAATAGATCTCCTTCAAGCGGTTAGGCTAAAATAGGGGACCAAAGCTTTGATACCAATTGTTGAATAGTTGGAATACTGAGGGGGGACTGAATTAGTATTCCCTAAATCATAAAACACTAGTATTATTATTTCTCAGGTTCACATCAATTAGAATACAGCATAAATGAATGATTAAATGAACAACAAAAGTAGAGATACCATCCACAATAACATACATAAGAGAACACTATATTTTTGTGTGGAAACCAATTAAGGAAAAACAACAAAGAGGGTTAACTCTCAATATAATATAACTAGCTATAGAATATTACAAATGCTCACTACAAGGCTCACTGCCAAAAGATGAAGGCTCACTACCAAAGGGATTGCTGCCCAAAAATAAATAAATAAACAAAAAGAACTACTAAATTTGCATCTCACATATGCATGGAATACAGTTCCAATTAAGCTCTCTAAATAGACTTCACACTGTCCATTCACTCGTCAATTATTTTCCTTAATCACATATCACATTTGATCACTATGTCACAGTTTTATTTCTGTATCTATGTATTTCTCTATTTCCAATCTCTTCTATATATCTCATCAAAGGCATACATCACATATATATACAGATCCATATCTTTGTTGGCAATTGATACTCTATTGGTTGGTTTCACTATGTTGTCATTGATGGCAACATGATTTTGGGTTCCGGCTTCATATGGTGTACCGGCAGGCACTTCACAAATTCTACACCAACACCGGTAGGTCAGAAGGATTTATTTGGTCACCGACAATGCAGGCCGACATGGTATAGAAAGGGTTATCGGTATTAGAGGCCGAATTATCTTGGATCCAGCATCGACAACTTCTTTTAATGTTTATACATTTGTGATATCTGGCTGACATGTAATCTGATATTGTGTATATCTTTGTAAGCCGACATAAGACATAAATTTGTATAGGGTATATAGGGCAGATTGATTAGATCATTTTGATATAATAGGGATATAATGTAATGGATATGTAAATGTAATATGATGTGAAATATATTAGAGAGAATATGTATGCAAGGAATTTATTGTAAGGGTTATTCCGATAAAGGGGTTTAGGGTTTCGACCAGAATAGACAGAGTTTAAACGGGAACTGTATTCTAGCATAGAATATGTTATCTTAGCAGTTCACATTTCTCCGGAATTATTGTCTGGAATTTTATGTAGTTAGTAAGGCTCCTATTGTGATTGAGCAGTGTGCTCTAGGCTGTAAGCCTTCCTGCAATTGCAGGCCCATCATATATTGTAATAAATCTTCATATGGCTAGTGGATTGATATTG
Source organism: Cryptomeria japonica (assembly GCF_030272615.1). Classification (NCBI taxonomy): domain Eukaryota; kingdom Viridiplantae; phylum Streptophyta; class Pinopsida; order Cupressales; family Cupressaceae; genus Cryptomeria; species Cryptomeria japonica. The sequence goes on along the minus strand of NC_081410.1, from coordinate 454,607,081 downwards.
TGGGTCACAAATCTCACCATGATTTTTCCTCATTAAGGTTTTCCACGTATAAATTTGTGTGTTATGGTTCTCATTTATGTGTTTTTCTTATTTGTTGCTTTACTTCTTTCAATTCTATTTGTTGGTGTAAATAATTATTCATCATGGATATTATTACACTTACTTAAGTTTACTTAGGATAATGCATTTCATAGTAGTTTGGATATGAGACACTTGGGTGTTTGTGTCACATTGGGATAGTGTGTGTAGGAGAAATTCCACCTCTTATGGTGTTGATCTTGTTATTACACTATCATATCCACTTATTGTGGAGTGATAATTCCACCTTCGGTGGGTGATCCACCTCATGTGGAATATTATATTATTTCTCCTACCTACTCACACCTATTTCCTACCTACCCTTGTTTCTTATTGAGCCACTTGTCATATTTGTGTGCTCATACATCCATATGGCCTTGCCTATATATGTAGGCCTCTATTCATTGTATTGGTTAATCCAGTTGATCATTTTTATATTGATGAGAATACAGTTTGTTCTTGTCATTCTATTGTCTCTTTTATGCTTTTCATTGTGCCCTTGATCTTGGCAAAATCCAACACTATTTATACCGGTATACCGATTGGTGCATGAATGTTTTGTTAAGGCTAAAATCTACTATTTCCATTATAACACTAATTCACCCCCCCTCTCAGTGTTATTGGTTTCCAACAATTGGTATTAGAGCCTTGTGTCTCGGAGAAAGTTTAACATCTTGAGCAAGATCCTGAAACCAGAATCACTGGATATGGCTTTGGAGAAGCAACTTGAGATGGCACTTGAGGATTATGATGCTGAAATATTGAAAAACTTAAAGCTCCAAGATGAGTTGAATTATGCTAAGGAATTTATTCTTGTCCTACAAGAAAAGCTATCATCTATTCAAGCTAGGAGGAAGGAACTTTTGCAAAATCAAGATGATCAAGAGAAAATGCATTTAAGGAACAATGTCAGAAATTGAGTCAGGAGAACATGTTTATGAAGAATTAAATGTAAGTTATAACTATGAGGATTTCTAAGGAGATTGAGGATAGAAAGAAAGAGGAAGAAAATCTTGTTGTATCCCTGAAGAACAAGTTTGAAGAATGTGGTAGGTTGGTTCACGAAAATGATATGTTGAGAACTGATTTGGTACAATCCCAGAGCAATGAGAAAGAGCTTGAGAGACAAATGATAATACTAAGAGAAGATTTAACTATTGCAAGTGAGTACAAAGAAAAATTCAAGATCAGCTCAGCACAACTTGATGAGTTATTGAAAAGACAGAGGCAGATTGGAGATTCAAGTGGACTTGGATTTGAGCAAGGATGGAGTTCCGGTATTTCTAATGAAGATCAAAACCATAAGGCATCAGTAAGATAATTCAATGCTTATAAATTCAATGGTAGATGTTTTGTTTGCAATAGATTTGGTCACATGGCTAGGCAATGTAGAAATAGAGAAAATCAGAACCCTGATTCTGCTCTTGGTAATTGTTCTAAATGTAATAAAATTGGTCATAAGACAAAATATTGCAGAATGAATATAAAGTGTTATGCTTGTGGAAAATTTGGACATATGGCTAATCAGTGCAGGTCAAGCAATTTCACCCATTTTAGCAAAGCAATTCAGAAGAATAATGTTACATGTTATGCATGTAATAAAATTGGACATATTGCTATGTTTTGTGGAAGCAGAAATCCACCGGTTAGTAATGGAGAATCAAATGAAAAAGGAAAAGAAAAGGTTAGTAAAATCTGACATGATCACACTCAAAGATGCGTTAGGAAGAATGAAGAACAATCATCAGATGGGAATGTCCCAGTTACCTATCCAGCAGAAGAGGTTGCTCCTACACTGACAATGAGCTCATTCGGTAACTAAGGCAGATGCCTTAGGGCTAGGCAAAATTCATGAAGTTGCTGCATATGGCCCGGGAAGAGGTTCTGGAAGATGTTCCAGATATTGGAAAGGATTATCTTGTATGGATATATTCTGAGCGAGATCTGATATCTTTCACTGGCAGCCATTTATGTCAATGGAAGATTAGGGTTTTTGTCGAAGGATAAAAGGTCGAATACACTTTGTAGTCATATAAATCTGTCCATTTAATTAAATGAATATTTACTATTTATTTGATTAATAAACCATTCACAATTAGTTAATTAAATTAACATTTAATAAATTCATCTTCAATCATTCTCCTATTAATTAAATAAATTATTCAATTTATTACACCAAATTCACAATCAATTAAATGAATAAATACTATTTATTTAATTTAATCCCCTTTTAAATAAATAAAACATTTATTTAAATCATTAAACTCCCCCCGCTTGCATTCTCCTACAAATGCAAGTTGCAACCACAAGTTGAAATAAATTAATTTTATTTTAATTTAAATCCTATTTTCCTTCACCCACAAAACCCACTTGCAATCCTAAATCCCCTTCTAGACCCTTCTAACTACTTTCTAACCATTCCTAATTAGCCTAATCCATCCCCTAATTATTGTCACATTCCTAAGCAATTTGAAGTCACTTCTCAAAGACTCCAAAGTCTTTGAAAAACATTTAATGCTTTATGTGTTCAACAAGCTAACCCCTAAAGTCTTCCAAACCACTAATGGCTCTTACATGACCATTAATGGCTCTGACATAACCATTTATCATTAAATCCACTTGCTCCCATGGTTAGAGACTTTACCTCTAACTCAACCCTCATTTAACCCATGGATCTCTTCAAGCATTTATTGGTTTGACCATGGTTATCCTCACTAACTCTTGCACAAGAGTTTATCCATTGGATAAAGGTATTATTCCTTGAATAATGAATTTATTCACTCAACTCAACATTAACCTCACCTCCCAAGTTAACCCTCAAGTCATGTCAAGCAAGCATTTAATGCGTATTCCCTCTCCTCTCAACCCATCTCATGTTGACATTTGTCATCCTGGGGTTGGATTGAAAGTCCTCACATGGATCTTAAGCCCTTCAATCCTGATGCTTGTTGATATTACCCAATCTGAACCATCCATTGCACCATTTTACCTATAAATAGAGCTCATTTCTTCATAATCCAGATCCTGAAAAACTTGTATGTATCTAGCTTATAGTGAATTTTAGAGAGTATTTAGCAAAATCACCTCACATTGTTATTTTGGGCTAAAATTAATCTTAATTAACTACCTAATATATCATTTTAGTTTTTTCACATTTGCATTTTCATGATCATTCAGTTTCTACTCTTGAATCTCCATAAGACATCCAAAAAATAGTGCAAAAAGCAACTGAGAGCTACACTCATTTGGGAAATTGCAGAGGAGAGGAACAAGGGAGGAGCAACTATGAGCATCTTGGTTAGCATTTGGAGGAGCATAGTTTATCTATTCTATGTTTGTATGCTTTTTATTTCATGCTCAATATCTCTCTTGATATGCCTGTTTAGAATAATCTTTGGTTGCTAACACTAACGCTTGCTTCTTGTGTTCTTGTGTGTGTTGCCATCAAACAGATTTCTAATCCTTTTTGCAGAGCATCATTTGGTGAACCTGATGTGAATCCAAGAGCAACCATTTTGAAAACTACTAACGTTTTTAATGTTTTAATTGACACATAGGTCGCGCTCTTGCTCTTTTGTTCTCTCTTTAGTACCTTTACAAATTGATACTTTAGCGCTATTGCTCCCACTAATAGCACTATTGTCCCCAAACTGGCACTATCGTCTATCTTCTAGTGCTATTGACCCTAAAATAGCGCTATTGTTCCGTGAGGCCCTACCCTGACCCATCCTAGCTTTTCAATGATTTTCATGTTGGAACTATTATGGATGCTCAATTTTTATGCATTATGGATATAGAACTTTATATGATCCCACAAATTTGTTAACATTGATATATTGATGCTTCATTTCTATGCTTTGTGGATATAGAATTTTATATGATCCTAGAATAGGGTAACATTCAGACGATGTATGACATTATTTGATTTGCAAGAATTTACTATGATAATGGGAATATGTTTGCATATCTTATGAAAGGATTAAACTATGAGGATTATGATGAATTGCTTATATGAATTCTTTGATATGTGGCAAATTGTATTGCATAATGTCAATTCTATGCAGAGTGATTGAATTGTATTCTTGATTACGTGTTTAATATTATATGAGGCTATTGGAAAGTACTAATGTTTAAATTGAGATGTGCAGGAAATTATCCATGTGACCATGGAAATATTATGGAGAATCAAGCCTAGCCCTATGTATGTTTGTAAAACCAGGGGTTGTCTATTTGGAGAGACAACACCCTATATGTATCGTATTTTATTCGTAAACATAATTGTTTGCATGTATGTAAATTGTATTCATTAAATTTGTTTAAATCATTCAAGGGACAATTGCCATGTGTGTATTTGTGATGTGGAATTATTTTGTAGTGTCACTTGACACATATGTTGTATGTTGTGTTGGCAATTGTCATGTCACTTTTGGAGAGTTTTATTTTTGTTTAATTATTATATTTCCTAATTATCCTTGAAGGTACCAAAAACCTAGGATAGTGAGCCACAAGGAGGGTCAACTCAGAGTTGACCCGTAGGTTAACTTTAGATGGACTTTCTAAGGGTTAAATCAACTCCTAGAGTCAGTTTTAGAGCATTCTTATTAGGCCTCATGGGGTACCTATGGGTGAAAGCCAAATTTGGCCATGTGTCTTTCCCCTAGGGCTTGCTTAACCACCCAAAAAAGTGGTTTTCCCAATATGGACGAATTCCATCTATAGGAGTGCCATCCCTGGTTAGATAACTTTCTTGATAGGTGTAATTCCTCCTCCCTATTTCATCCCTCTTCTTGAGGTGCCTTAGTTAGGGAGTGTGTAAGACTTAGGGAAGACCAACCAATGGGAGTCCCTCACTCTATCCAAGAGGTTGGAAGGAGTGAGAGAAGCCTCCTTAGGCTAGAGATGGAAGTTTAGTGAGCTGATCACCCACTCTCCATCTTTGGAGATTTTGGACAATTTTTAAAGGAAAACCAGTTTGAGAATACGAAAATTTGGCTAAATGTTGCAGGAAAGTCTTGTGTATTGAAATTGTGAAAGCTTTATGTGAATCTATTCCTATTTTCTGTTTATGCATTTGTTGTGTTTTGGGAGTATCCAAGACCATCTTACCCTTGGGAGGGTAGAATGGTCTTAGGGGTGGAAGGAGGTTGACAACCTTAGAGTGAGAGGCTCTCATCATGAGAGTGATCTCAAGGTTTTGTCCATGTGACCCTTGCTGCATAGTTCTGTTTATGCATTCGAGGGTCATAAGGGGAGCAAATATGGCATGTTTGCCTTTGGGGGTCATAAGGATATGAGGGATTAAATTAGTTTTGTTGTGTTTTCTTGGATGCCATGAGTTGGCTGTGAGTTACTATCTAGCAGATCTCCTCTAGGGTACTTGGTCCACTTCCACCCTAGTAAGAAATCACATTATGTGATGAAGTTTCAGCTTGGGAAGGGAATGTGTTTGTTGTGTTATATTTTCCCCTTTGCTTGTTTGTGTTTGGCTGAGTGTAACCTGTCTAGGACTTGGCTCTCCAAGCTCGAGGGTGGCTTCTAGTAAGCCTGGGCTAGGAGGTGAGCACCCCATGGTCACATCCCTAAATTTTTAAATGCAGGTTGCTTGGGAAGGAAAGCTAGGAGTTGCTAGTTTTAGTTTTGTTGCAGGAAAAAAAAAAAAAAGGATAGGAAAAGCAATATTATATTTTAGTTGCAGAAATGTAAATAGGGAGCTTTATGTTGTATTTATTTTTGTATAAAGAAAGGTATTACTTTACTTAAGTCCTCATTATTAGGAATGAGAGACCAGTTGGGGTATTCCACCCATTGTAAAAGTTGACTATTGTATTCAAATTATTTCTATGAGAAAAGAGTGTTTTTTTAATGAAAGGTTGTAATGTAATGTTGTTGTCTTTTATCTGAAATCTATCCAATATATGAAGATTTTCATTTATCTGAAAAATGTATTTTATTTAAATCTGTCATATAACTAGATTATGTCATCTTTCATCTCTGTAATTTATATATATAAAAAAAAGTGCATATAGATCTAGTCTTAGACTATGAAGATATGAGTTAATCTAAGTATGATTAACTAAATCTTTCAGAAAAGAAAATATAAAAAATAAAATTTACATCTATCTATGAACAACATGAACATTCCTTTTCTTTACATTCATGCATGCTAGTGTATAAATAACTTCAAAAAATCCTAACCCTAAGAGTTGATATGCATATATATATATATATGTGTGTGTGTGTGTGTGTGTGTGTGTGTGTGTGTGTGTGTGTGTGTGTGTGTGTGTGTGTGTGTTTGAACTTGTTACACACACACACACACACACACACACACACACACACACACACACACACACACACACAGATATATATATATATATATTGTATTTTAAATATTGTAAGTAAAGGAAAAATAAATAAATAAAAAATAAACGATATTCGAGGCATAGGCCAAACCATGGTGTGTTAACACAGTGGATGGCTCATGGGTCGAGCCACTGTGTTTACACATAGTGGTCGATGCGGGAGGTGCCGCCACTATGTGTAAACATAGTGGACAGCCCATGGCCGCAACTGTGCTTACACACAATGGACGACACCGGCCGCCATTGTGTGTAAACACAGCGGTGATTGGGGGGGAGCCCGCCACTATCGGCCGCCATTGTGGGTGCACACAGTGGACGACACCACCCGCCACTATGTGTAAACATAGTGGCGACTGGGGGGGAGCCCGCCACTATGAAATCCCAACCTGCCCTTCGGCCTCTGCCCTCCCTTTTGACCTCCGCTTTTCCATGGCCGCCACCTTTCCCTATTCGGCCCTACATAACACTTAGTGTAAAAAAAAAAAAGGAAGAGAATAAACCCTAACCCAATTTCAGGTTAGGGTAAAGGAAATACATTAAGTTAAGATTTGTTTTTGGGTATAATATGCAACCCTAATCTAAATCCGGATTAGGGTTTGCATACAGATAAAAGACAAAAGAATTATTAGGGTTATCTAATAATATAAAAATAAAAGAAGGGGATTATTAGGTAGTTTTAAATAAAATATAAGAAAATTACTCAACCCTAGTTAGGGTTGGAGATTTAAAAAAAAGAAATAAATTAAAATTAGAAAAGGGGGAAATACTTTCCAAATTTTGGAAATTAAATTCCCCCACATAATCTTAGCCATATGTGTTAATAATTTAAAATTCCTTATCCGATTTGGGAGAAGATTAATTTTAATATAGTTATTTTATATAATTTAAAGTGGAGAATTAATGTTATATGGATACATTAATCGCATAGTTGATTTAATTTATTCAACTAGGGAAACTATATAGTTAGTTGATATATTCGATTAAATATGGACGTTAAGTTATATTTTTAAATTGGAAAAAAATTATAATTGAAAATTATTAATTATTTTACAAATTTTTAGCCTTTGAGACCAATGTTGACCAGATTAATTATATCATCAAATTTTAAGGTTTAGGAGAAAACTAAAATTGACTATAGCATAAAATTGGATTTATTTGACTAATGTCATGGTGAAATTTGAACCCTTATTGGTTAGATTTAAATAATGAATTTGCATACGTTCAATTAATTAATTTAAAATTTAAGATAGCATTATCATTGTTTGCTCGGGAATGAAGTAAATGCATTTGAGATATCTAATTATCCCTCGACTTGAATCAGCGGCAATTTATTTAAGATAATTAAATTAACTAATTAAATTACGACAACCCTCTTGGGAATAATTAATCTTCATTAATTAATGTTGCTTATTTGAGTTAGTTAATTAATCCAACTTTAGAAAACAATTCTATTTGCATCCTAGTTAAGACAAAACTCTTATTTGATTCCACTTTAAATGAGGATTTTTGGTGAGTTTATGTTGTTCGAAAAAAATTTGTTGTTCCGTTTTTTGCCCAAAAGTTTGGGCATGACATTTTGGTATCAAAGTAAGGTTTCCAACACTAGGAACCTCTCTCCATTACGTTTCGCTTTAATTATTTATTTAATTAATTTTTTTCCCTGAAAATTATTTATTTATTTTCTCATAAGGATGCCTCTGACTACGCAACAAGCTCACAAGCACGGAAGGGGTCCTAAGTGTACACATATGGCACACGAGGATGTTGATAGGGAGGAATCGGTTCCAGAAGGGAACCTGGAGGCCCCGCCCCTCCCGAACCACCAGTTGACCCAAACCGAGACATCTTACTAGCACTTCAGAACCTGATTGGGATAGTGCAGGATAGGCTTCTAGCAGTTGACCGTCATGCAGATAATTAGAACTCAGGGAGCCATAGGTCAGTAGATAGGGAACGGAGTAGGAGTCCAGCTCCTAATCCCATAGAGGGCAAGGCTGAGCATGAGCCTGAGTCCGTTCACCTACCTAGACCACCTCTGGTAGCTACACCTATTTATATTGAGAGGACACGTCGAGAACTAGGGGATCTGATCAGAGAGGTTTTGTGCCTCCAGCCACCATCTTTTGGCGGATCTACCAATGGGGTAGAAGCTGAGGCTTGGCTTTTGAGCCTAGATCGATGCTTCGCATTGCATTCTTATGAAAGCAATCTAAAGGCACAAGTTGTAGTCCACCTTCTGAGATCGACGACCTCCATATGGTGGAAATAGAAGGAATTCAAGTGTGGCCTAATTGCAGACACCCTCACATGGGAAATATTCACAGAGAGGTTTAGAGAGAGGTACCTGCCAGAGAACTTCAGGCAGCATAGGATCAATGAGTTCCACAACCTCCAGCAGAAGGGTCTCTTAGTGACCCAGTACGAGTGCAATTTCATTGAGCTCCTACCTTATGTAGACTACCTGAAGGATGAGAAGCTTCTCGTCAACCAATTTATCAGGGGACCTAATGTCGGGATAGCAGGACCAGTGAGGATGGCCGCTCCAAGGAGCCTTCGGGTTGCCGTGGAGAAGGACTTGATAGTCGAGGAGATTTGGGTCCGGCCACAGGACATGAGGGATCAGTTTCAGAACCAAAACCTGACACCCTAGCCTTTCAGGTTTCAGAAACCCCACTGGAAAGGCAACCATAGAAATGCATCGGGGTCCTATAAACCCCCTCCTCCATAGCAGTCACAACAGAGTCAGAGACAGAGGCCCCCTCAGAGACAGCAGGGCTTTAAGCCCAAGAAGTGGTAGTCATAGGGTCCTAGACGTGACTAGAGAGCACAGGGTACATACACACCTTCGACATGGACTCAGCAGTCGTCCAGGGGTGGGTACAGTGGTTCGAGCAAGACAAGTGGGTAACCTTACTCTAGGCCTCAGGGCGCACAGTTTTAGGCATGTGGTGCTTGTTTCACATGTGGAGCCATGGGACACATGGCGAGAGAGTGTCCGCAGGTTCAGATGGCAGGTAATCAGAGGATGGCAGCATCAAAGCCTACAATTGGAGATATGGGCAAGTCCCATAGGGTATTCACAGCGGTTGACAACCGCTAGGCAAAGCACCAGGCCACAGTCATTGAGGCTGTAGGTATGATTAGAGGTATCGGTATTTCTATATTATTGGACTGAGGAGCAACTGAATCCTTTATATCTCCATTGGTTGTGGAGCATTGCAGGCTAGTGGCAGTTAGGCAAGGTGTCAGTTGGGAAGTGGAGTTAGCATCAGGGGCTAGAGTGTTAGTGGATTAAGAGGTTAGGGGATGTTTGCTCCAGATTGGTAATACCACCACCGTAGTAGACCTTAGAGTTACGCCACTCAGATCCTATGGCATCGTACTTGGCATGGATTGGCTTTACACCCACAGAGCCAAGATGGATTGTCGCCTAAAAAAGATCGAGTGCGAGGATGATCATGGTGCTTCCATAGTAATCACTGGGATTTATAGGCCTATGTCTCTTCATATGATTTCCGCTATGTAGCTTAAGTGGAGCATGCAAAAGGGTTGCAAGTTGTTTTCTATCACCATCAGTGATAGAGAGGAAGAAAATGAGAAGGAGCCTTCCATAGATGATCATCCCATCCTTGGGGCATTTGCAGATGTGTTTCTAGCCGAGCTACCTAGCATGCCACCGAGTAGAGATATTGACTTCCACATAGATTTGGTGCCAGGAGCCAAGCTAGTTTTGAGAGTGCCTTATAGGATGACCACACATGAGCTTAATGAGCTCAAGATGCAACTAGAGGAACTCTTAGAGAAGGGTCACATTCATCCTAGCATCTCCCCTTGGGGCGCACCAGTCATCTTCATGAAGAAGAAGGACGGGTCCCTTCGGTTATGCATGGATTACAGGCAACTGAACAAAGTAACCATCAAGAACCATTATGCCTTGCCCAGGATCGATGATTTGTTTGATCAGCTTCAGGGTGCTAAAGTGTTCTCCAAAATAGATCTAAAGTCAGGGTATCATTAGTTGAGGATTGTGGAGAGTGATATCCACAAGACTGCATTTTGTACCAAATATGGCCACTATGAGTTCACTGTGGTCTCATTCAGTCTTACGAATGCTCCAGCTGTATTCATGAGTCTCATGAATGGGGTATTCCGCACTTTCCTTGATCGATTTATGATTGTGTTCCTCGATGACATATTGATATATTTTCAGAATGAGAAGGAGCATGAGGAGCATTTGAGGCAGGTTTTACAGTGTTTGAGGGACAACCAGTTGTTTGACAGTTTGTCAAAGTGTGATTTCTTTAGATCAGAGGTCAAGTACCTTGGGAATGTTATATCCAGTGATGGGATCTTAGTTGACCCATCAAAGATCAGAGCTATTATGGATTGGCTAGCCCCAACCAGTGTGATAGAGGTCAGGAGCTTCATGGGTTTAGCAAGATACTACAGACGCTTTGTTGAGGAATTTTCCTGAGTTACACACCCCATCACATCCCTCCAATGAAAGGGAAAGAAATTAGAGTGGACAGAGAAGTGTGAGAGGGCTTTTTAGGACCTAAAAAGGGCACTCACTAGTACACCTATTCTTATTGTGCCAGACCCCACAACTAATTTCATGGTATGCACAAATGCTTCCTTGGATGGATTAGGAGCAATCTTTATGCAGGAGGGTAGAGTTATAGCATACGAGTCTAGGAAACTTAAGACTCACGAGCTTAACTACCCTACGCATGACCTAGAGCTTGCAGCAGTAGTGTATGCACTTGTGAGGTGGCGACACTTCCTTTTCGGTCATCACTTCGAGCTTCATTCAGACCATCAGAGTTTGTAGTACATCTTCACCCAGCCTAATCTTAATGCATGTCAGAGGAGATGGATGGAGTTCCTTTGCGAGTATGATTTTGATATCCACTACATCAAAGGGAAGGAGAACGTAGTCGCAGATGCCTTAAGTAGGAGATGACATGAGGTATACACCATATCTATGAGCACAAATTTGAGAGACCGTATATTGCAGTGGTTGCTAAAGGATGGATGGTATCTAGAGGTTTGTCAGAGGATCCGATCTCAGGAGATCTTGGAGGGGAAGTATGTGGATTACTCTTTAGAGTCAAATGGACTATTACGCCATAGAGGGTACATCTATGTACCTTCTCCCAGGGGATTGCGAGAGTTCATTGTCATGGAGGCTCATAAATCTCCTTATGTAGTGCATCCCGGGGTTAAGAAGATGCATGCAGACTTGAGGCAGTTATATCATTGGCCAGGTATGTGGAAGCTTATCATTGAGTTAGTAGCTCGATGCCTTGAGTGTCAGAGAGTCAAGGTGGAGCACCACCATCCAGGTGGGTTGCTATATTCTCATGCTATACCAGAGTGGAAGTGGGATACTATATCCATGGATTTCATCTTTAGTCTTCCCATGTCATCTCATCGCCATGATGCTATCTTTGTGACAGTTGACAAGTTGACCAAAGTGGCCCACTTCTCACCAGTCCAAACTACCTTCACAACACCAGCAGTGGCACAGATGTTTTTGTGGGACATTGTCAGGTTTCGTGGTGTTCCACGTAAGATTATTTCTGATAGGGATTCCCTCTTCACTTCTTCCTTTTGGAAGGCACTACAGGCAGCAATGGGTACCAAGCTCAATTTCAGCAAAGCCTATCATCTGGAAATGGATGGATAGATAGAGTGGGTTAACCAGGTGTTAGAGGATATTCTCCACATGTAGGTCATGGATCATCAGACCAGATGGGAGGAGTACCTTCATTTAGTAGAGTTTTACTATAATAATGGGCATCACACTTCTTTGGGGATGCCACCTTTTTAGGCTTTGTATGATAGACCTTGCAGGACACCTTTGAGTTGGGACCATATTGAGGATAGAGTGGCCATAGGCCCTGAGATGGTTCATGATATGGAGCAGTAGGTAATTTTGATTAGACAGCGCCTTAGAGAGGCACAGGATAGGTAGAAGAAGTATGCAGATGCAAAGAGGATAGATCAGAGTTACATGGTTGGGGATAGAGTTTTTATGAGAGTGCGACTGCATAAGAGTCCAATCCGTTATGGAAAGGGTTCTAAGCTCACACCTCTCTTTGTCAGACCTTTTGATATCCTTGAGAGAATATGAGTAGTTGCTTATTGCCTAGCTTTGCTAGCTGGCCTATCATGCATCCACGATGTGTTTCATGTATCAGTTTTGAGGAAGTATATCTATGATGAGTCTCATATTTTAGATTGGGATGCCCTGTAGGTGGAGTCAGATGGGAAGCTAGCTTTCGAGCCCATTTGCATTTTGGCTCACTAGATGTTGGCCCTTCAAGGTTGACAGCTGGACCAGGTTAGGGTCAAGTGGGATTGCTATGATGAGGTTACAGCTTCATGGGAGGATGCAGCACGTATGAGATCACAGTACCCTCATCTTTTTGATGAAATCCAGAAGGATGTTCATGCCTAGAGGGGGAGGGTGTGAGGCCCCCGACCCATCCTATCTTTTCAGTGATTTTCATGTTGGAACTATTATGGATGCTTTATTTTTATGCATTATGGATATAGAACTTTATATGATCCCATGAATTTGTTAACATTGATATATTGATGCTTCATTTCTATGCTTTGTGGATATAGAATTTTACATGATCCTAGAATAGGGTAATATTGAGACGATGTATGTCATTATTTGATTTGTAGGACTTTATTATGATAATAGGAATATGTTTGCATATCTTATGAATGGATTAAATTATGAGGATTATGATGAATTGCTTATGTGAATTCCTTTGATATGTGGCAAATTGTATTGTATAATGTCAATTCTATGCAGAGTGATTGAATTGTATTCTTGATTACATGTTTAATATTATATGAGGGTATTGGAAATTACTAATGTTTAAATTGAGATGCACAGGAAATTATCCATGTGACCATGGAAATATTATGGAGAATCAAGCCTAGGCCTATGTACGTTCGTAAAACCTGGGGTTGTCTATTTGGAGAGACAACACCCCATATGTATCGTATTTTATTCATAAACATAATTGTTTTCATGTATGTAAATTGTATTCATTAAATTTGTTTAAATCGTTCAAGGGACAATTGCCATGTGTGTATTTGTGATGTGGAATTATTTTGTAGTGTCACTTGACACATATGTTGTATGTTGTGTTGGCAATTGTCATGTCACTTTTGGAGAGTTTTATTTTTGTTTAATTGTTATATTTCCTAATTATCCTTGAAGGTACGAAGAAACCTAGGATAGTGAGCCACAAGGAGGGTCAACTCAGAGTTAACCCGTAGGTTAACTTTAGATGGACTTTCTAAGGGTTAAATCAACTCCTAGAGTCAGTTTTAGAGCATTTTTATCAGGCCTCATGGGTTACCTATGGGTGAAGGCCAAATTTGGCCATGTGTCTTTCCCCTAGGGCTTGTTTAACCACCCAAAAAAGTGGTTTTTGCAAGATGGACGAATTCCATCTATAGGAGTGCCATCCTTGGTTATATAACTTTCTTGATAGATGTAAATCCTCTTCCCCATTTCATCCCTCTTCTTGAGGTGCCTTGGTTAGGGAGTGTGTAAGACTTAGGGAAGACCAACCAATGGGAGTCCCTCACTCTATCCAAGAGGTTAGAAGGAGTGAGAGAAGTCTTCTTAGGCTAGAGATGGAAGTTTAATGAGCTAATCACCCACTCTCCGTCTTTGGAGATTTTGGACAATTTTTAAAGGAAACCCAGTTTGAGAATAGGAAAATTTGGCTAAGTGTTATAGGAAAGTCTTGTGAATTGGGCTGCTCTTCTCCAAGCTCTCCCTAGAATACCCTTGGTAGATTCAAGGTTGGAGTTAAGTCTTGTGAATTGGGCTGCTCTTCTCCAAGCTCTCCCTAGAATACCCTTGGTAGATTCAAGGTTGGAGTTTTTTTTTCTTACTTGTTTATTTGAAAATCTATTGGTAGAATGCTTGAATGGAAATATTGTATTTTTTATTGTATTGAAATTGTGAAAGCTTTATGTGAACCTGTTCCTATTTTTTGTTTATGCATTTGTTGTGTTTTGGGAGTATCCAAGACCATCTTACCCTTGGGAGGGCAAAATGGTCTTGGGGGTGGAAGGAGTTTGATAGCCTTAGAGTGAGAGGTTCTCACCATGAGAGTGATCTCAAGGGTTTGTCCATGTGACCCTTGCTGAATAGTTCTGTTTATGCATTCCGGGGTCATAAGGGGAGCAAATATGGCATGTTTGCCTTTGGGGGTCATAAGGATATGGGGGATTAAATGAGTTTTGTTGTGTTTTCTTGGATGCCATGAGTTGGCTGTGAGTTACTATCTAGCAAATCTCCTCTAGGTACTTGGTCCACTTCCACCCTAGTAAGACATCGCATTATGTGATGAAGTTTCAGCTTGGGAAGGGAATGTGTTTGTTGTGTTATATTTTCCCCTTTGCTTGTTTGTGTTTGGCTGAGTGTAACCTGTCTAGGACTTGGCTCTCCAAGCTCGAGGGTGGCTTCTAGTAAGCCTGGGCTAGGAGGTGAGCACCCCATGGTCACATCCCTAAATTTTTAAATGCAGGTTGCTTGGGAAGGAAAGCTAGGAGTTGCTGGTTTTAGTTTTGTTGCAGAAAAAAAAAAAAAAAAAAAAAGGATAGGAAAAGCAATATTATATTTTAGTTGCAAAAATGTAAATAGGGAGCTCTATGTTGTATTTATTTTTGTATAAAGAAAGGTATTACTTTACTTAAGTCCTCATTATTAGGAATGAGAGACCAGTTGGGGTATTCCACCCATTGTAAAAGTTGACTATTGTATTCAAATTATTTCTATGAGAAAAGAGTGTTTTTTTTATGAAAGGTTGTAATGTAATGTTGTTTTCTTTTATCTAAAATCTATCCAATATATGAAGATTGTCATTTATCTGAAAATGTATTTTATTTAATTCTGTCATATAAATAGATTCTATCATCTTTCGTCTCTGTAATTTATATAAAAAAAAGGATGTAGATAGAGAAATAGGAATGTTTTAAGTAATTTCTGGAATATTTGAATGTTGTTGTTATTGTAATTATTACTGTCAAAAAAAAATTGTATTGTTGTTAAAACAAAAAAAAGGGAACAAAAAAAAAGTGCATACAGATCTAGTCTTAGACTATGAAGATATAAGTTAATCTAACTATGATTAATTAAATCTTTCAGAAAAGAAAATATAAAAATAAACTTTCCATCTATCTATGAACAACATGAACATTCCTTTTCTTTACATTCCTGCATGCTAGTGTATAAATAACTTCAAAAATCCTAACCCTAAGAGTTGATATGCATATATATATACACACATTTAAAAATGCACATAAATGTAACAAAAACATATGTTTGAACTTGTTACACACACACACACACACACACACACACACACACACACACACACACACACACACACACACACACACACACACACACACACACACACACATATATTGCATTTTAAATATTGTAAGTAAAGGGGAGAAAAAAAAGAAGAAAATAAACGATAATCGGGGCATAGGCTGAACCACTGTGTGTTAACACAGTGGACGGCTCACGAGCTGAGCCACAGTGTTTACACATAGTGGTCGGCATGGGAGGTGCTGCCACTATGTGTAAACACAGTGGATGGCCCATGGCCACAACTGTGCTTACACACGATGGACGACACCGACCGCCACCCACCATCACTGTGGGTGCACATAGTGGATGACACTGCCGACCACTGCGTGTAACACAGTGGCAACTAGGGGGGAGCTCGCCACTATGAAATCCCAACCTCCCCTTCGGCCTTCGCCCTTCCTTTTGACCTCCGCTTTTCCATGGGTGCTGCCTTGCCCTGTTCAGCGCTGCATAACACTCAGTGTAAAAAAAAGAAAAAAAAAAGAAGAGAATAAACCCTAACCCAGTTTTGGGTTAGGGCAGAGGAAATATATTAAGTTAAGATTTGTCTTTGGGTATAATATGCAACCTTAATCCAAATCTGGATTAGGGTTTGCATACAGATAAAAGACAAAAGAATTATTAGGGTTATCTAATAATATAAAAATAAAAGAAGGGGATTATTAGGTGGTTTTAAATAAAATATAAGAAAATTACTCAACCCTAGTTAGGGTTGGAGATTTAAAAAAAAAGAAATAAATTAAAATTAGAAGAGGGGGAAATACTTTCCAAATTTTGGAAATTAAATTCCCCCACATAATCTTAGCCATATGTGTTAATAATTTAAAATTCCTTATCCGATTTGGGAGAATATTAATGTTAATATAGTTATTTTATATAATTTAAAGTGGAGAATTAATGTTATATGGATACATTAATCACATAGTTGATTTAATTTATTCAACTAGGGAAACTATATAGTTAGTTGATATATTCGATTAAATATGGACATTAAGTTATATTTTTAAATTGGAAAAAATTTATAATTGAAAATTATTAATTATTTTATGAATTTTTAGCCTTTGAGACCAATGTTGACCAAATTAATTATATCATCAAATTTTAAGGTTTAGGAGAAAATTAAAATTGACTATAGCATAAAATTTTGACTAATGTCATGGTGAAATTTGAACCCTTATCGATTAGATTTAAATAATGAATTTGCATACATTCAATTAATTAATTTTAAATTTAAGATAGCATTATCATTGTTTGGTCGGGAATGAATTAAATGCATTTGAGATATCTAATTATCCCTCGACTTGAATCAACGACAATTTATTTAAGATAATTAAATTAACTAATTAAATTATGACAACCCTCTTGGGAATAATTAATCTTCATTAATTAATGTTGCTTATTTGAGTTAGTTAATTAATCCAACTTTAGAAAACAATTCTATTTACATACTAGTTAAGACAAAACTCTTATTTGATTCCACTTTAAATGAGGATTTTTGGTGAGTTTATGTTGTTCAAAAAAAATTTGTTGTTCCATTTTTTGCCCAAAAGTTTGGGCATGACATGTTCCTAGTATTAGCACTTTTCACTCATTGTTGGACAAAGTTAACTTTGTTTGAGATTGGTTCTTTTAGCGCTATTGTCTCTTTATTCAACGCACTCGCATTTCTTTTAGCGCTATTGTTTATACTGTTGCACTTTCATGTTAAATAGCACTTTTGTTTTCACATAGAGTAGCACTATTGTAACAGAGAGTTGTAAAAAAATTCCTTGTAAGCGAAAACCACAATTTTTAGGCTTGTAGAAGCCCACCAGAACATGCAGATTTTTCTAACTAATTATCTTTTGTGCAGGTTTTGACTAACCCCTACAATAGGATTTTTTTAGCAATTTTAGCTTAGGAAATAAATTTGTTCATATTGCTAACTTTGTCTTTCAATTTAGGATAAAATAAATTCATTTTCCTTTTGGGTTAAAATCAACTACACTTTCATTTGGAGTTTTAAAAAGAACCACGTCTTTCATTCGGAGCTCTAAAAAAGAATCACACTTGTTCAAAGTTAAAAAGAATCACAAAAACAAACACACAAAATTCGTTTTTGCAAAGTTAGGAACAAATTATTTTGGAGCTTAAAATCAACAAGGCAAATTTTATTTCTTGCATCAAACTAAAATTCTCAACCAACACTTCATTTTGTGCAAGTTAAAAAGAATCCCCAATTTGTCAATGTTGTTCTCAAATTGATTTACTTCAAGCAAAATGTGCTCTTAATTCAGTTGACCAGGATTTCAAATTCCTAGTTTACAAAAACATTTTGCCTTTTAAGTTAAAAATAACACCATGATTGTTGGAGAAACATCTCCAAATAGTTAGATCACATTGCAATGAAAATCAGTTAAAAAGAACAAGTGTTTTTGGTGATTGGCACACTTGTGCAAAGTTTGTCGAGTGGTCCTACTTCTAACACACACTATCCTCTCCCTTGGCTTTCATGGTCCTAGGTGCAAGAGAAAAGTGTTAGTAACACTCAAAATTTTATCTTTTTAAGAGAGGCCTACCAAGAGACACATCACTCTTGGGAATGATCTCGCGCAGTAAATCCTTCGAATTGCTATAGAAATCAGGTGTGAGTGAAAGTTGTAGCCTTGGGTATAGCTATTCCTATAGTGTAACTTGCCGAAAGGACATATGGGCCATACCACAAGTTACAAGGCTCTTAAGTGAGTCACTGCAGAATAAACTTATGTCCAAAAACATAAAAAATTACTAGACACATTTTTATGTAGAAACCCACCCGTTCTATTGATTGAAAATATTTGTGATAAATTTAGTGCAAGAGCATAGATGGTTTTTCTCCCAAGATACTCACCATACATATTTCCTTGAGTAGAAACATATCTGTTTGAAAGGCTACTTGTAGCTTGATAAAAGTGGTGACTCCCCTATCATAGGGATCATCTATTTGTTACGCTCGCGCAAGACTTAGTATATCACATCCTTACCTGCTACGGTGAGATTCATAAGGTATGTAGTACCAAAGTTGAAGAAATATCAAGATGTGGGCTGAAATTATCACAACTGGCCATTTGACCTTAGGGATAAAGTGTGTTTGAAGTGTTTTCATTTTGTGTCAGACCAGTGATAAATTGAGCTGACTTCAGGCTTTTGGAAAAACATGCACAAAAACATTTGCAAAGGGGTCAAAGAGTTCAAAGATTGGGTTGATTTAGACCCATACTTATT
The DNA here is from genome assembly GCF_030272615.1 of Cryptomeria japonica. Taxonomy (NCBI): domain Eukaryota; kingdom Viridiplantae; phylum Streptophyta; class Pinopsida; order Cupressales; family Cupressaceae; genus Cryptomeria; species Cryptomeria japonica. The sequence goes on along the minus strand of NC_081410.1, from coordinate 454,587,980 downwards.
TGTGCCTTTTGAGGCAACATTATTGTGTTTGTGTTCTTGCTCTGTTTTCTTGTCAAAGAAAATCAAAACCAATTCAAAAATAAGTATTCATCCAACACAAATTTTCAACACCAACATTTTAGCAAAAGTCAAAACAAAGTGCAAAAAATTAAAGTATCAAATTATATGACCATCCTTCACATTTTGAGAAGGAAGAATCTTCATCAACATATCAATTTGAAGAAAATACCATTGAGCTCAAAGGCTTTCATCAAAAGAAGGAAATTTTTCTATCTCAATAGATAAATCTTTGTTTCACATAGAGCCTTCTTACGTCACATGCATCTATATCTTCAAGGAAAACCCAACGAGTTTGATCAAGAGTATTTAAACCGCAAAGCTTTTACTCAATATAGAGCTTTGAGTTATCATAAAAACAAGGGAGGAAAAATCAATCTTGCCCTCTTTCCAAACATTTGCATCACATATAACATAGCTCGGGAAGAACCACCAACCCCCGAAAGAGAAGAGGAAGAATTTGTCCCATATGTAACACAAATTTTTTATTGAAGTTTAAACATTCCATCCATTCTCACATTCATACATCATTATTCCATTCCAACTCTTGAAACATAAAGAGGTCTTTTGTCCTAAATTCTTTTTAGTAATTGCTTGAATCAAAACAACACATCACTTTTTAGGGTGTCTCTACATCTAGGATAAACCCATCCTAAGAGGCATTTCTATGTAGGTTAAAACTAGCCTATGAGTGCATCCTCGTATTACTAGGTAGCTTGGTCTGTAAAACATCTCAAACCTTGCTATACCTTATCATCTCAAAAATTGTCAACAAACACAATAAGCAATTCATAGAAGGACTTTGGTAACATCAAACCTTTAGTGCTAGAGATCCATATGCAAAGCACTTCACCAAAAATTTATCTCTCATTCCATCACCAACTCATAATCATTTTCACCAAACTTCAACAACAACTTTCAAACATAATGGTTCAAACCAAATCAAGGACTAGACAACAAGAAATCGAAGAGGAGGAGGAGGAAAATCTCAATGAATTCCAAGAAGCCCTTGGAGGAAACACAAATGATGAAAATCCTAGTACTCCCACTCTTGAAGCAATAGAAAGGGCACAACACAATCCCCTCTTCAATTGACTTTTTGATGAAATCCTCAGGAACAATGTTGATGCTCACTTTTTAAGACTTGCCCAAGAGGGAGCCAAACTACCCTCTGATTTTGATACTGCACAATTAAGGCAAGCATCAGAATACCAGAGTCGTAATGAGGGTGGAAGAGGTCAAGATAACTTCAGATATGACCTTCATCAAGGACATCCCCCACCTCCTCCTCCTCCTAATGACATTGACATGTTAAGGCAACAAGTTGAGAATCTAGCCCAACAACTTCATAGTGGTGTGAAAACTACCCAGTTTTCACTTAATGATATTTGTCCCTATCCCTTCGATAGGAATCTACATATGCCACCTATTCCATGAGGGTTTGAAACACCTATGTTTGAAAAGTATCGAGGAAAAGGAGACCCTCAAGATCATGTTAGGGAATTTCACTCAGCTTGCCTAGAAGTGGCATATGAAGACACATATCTAATGTGCCTCTTTCCTCAAAGTTTGGGAGGGACAACCACTCAATGGTTTTCTCGACTAACAGACGGCATTAGGACATTTGAAGAACTGGTCCAAAAATTCATTGCACATTATTCACACAACATAGAACGCGATGTCACCATGGCAGATATGTGTAACACCAAGCAAAAACCAAGGGAGCTATTTTTAGCTTTCCTGCAACAATGGCGACAAATGTCTAGCAAATGTTCTCTTTAGTTACTTGAACGAGAGCTAGTGGAAACATTTATTTCCAACTTGAATGAAGAAATGGAATTCCATCTAGACATGAAAGGCACAGAGTCCTTTAATGACATGATCACCCAAGGATTAAAATGTGAACGGACCCTCATCAAAAAGGGGCTTATCAAGATATACAATGAACCAAAAGATGCCCCTTGCCCGTGCTTCAATAGTGATAAACCTAACTTCTGGAATTAAAAAAAAAACATTGTCAATGACAAGGTTGTAGATCATGGAAAACTTTAAGAAACCCCCCCTTGGACAAGGTGTAAAAACCTGGCAAAAGCTATATAATTCCCCAGGAAAATTTTAATTTTGCTGGCAAATTTTTGTGGTTTAGGGAGAAAAAATAATAATCTCCATTAGCAAATTAGCCGTGATCGCTCAAATCTTGTGAAAAATCCTGGCGAATTGTAATGTTTTTAAAACCAAAAAAATATTTGCATGGGCGAATTGTAATGTTTTTAAAACCAAAAAAATATTTGCATGGCGAATTGTAATGTTTTTAAAACCAAAAAAATATTTGCATTGGAAATTTCAACATATTTTCAAACCATTAAAAAAAATATTGGCGATTTCAACCTATTATCAAACCATAAAAATAAAATATTGGTGATTTCAACCTATTTTCAAACCATAAAAAAATACATTGGCGATTTCAAGATATTAAGTCATTAAAACACGTGGCACACAATCGTCAAATCTTTGCCTGAAAGACTGCCCATTAAAAAAATATCACGACCTAGCGATAAGCCCTTATGACTCTATCTTCAACTCTCAAGTTGAAAATTCTAAGCCTTCATAACCTCGAGATCTAGCGACTAAGGGAAACTGAACTACCACTCACCAATTCTCGACCACAAAATGTTAAGTCCTCATCACCGTAGCGACTTTGAGATAGTGGTAATTTTAACCCTTTTCGCATACTCGCCAACATAAAATTGTTTATCTCTTAACTACTAGCACTTTACTCGCAAGCTCACGGCTTGATCATGATAACTCAATGATGAATGAATAGTACCAAACTGGTACTGAGAGGGCGGGGGGTGAATCAGTATAGACAAAAACACAATCTTAAACTGGTTTGTTAGCAAACACTGTGCATTGACAGAGAAACAATAACACCGGTCCTTAAATAGAGTAAACCAGCGAAACCTAGAATAACTGAGACAAGCATAAACCGGTTGACACTTATCTTCTCATACAATCTAACACTTTATTTCCATTTCAACCTAATGCATGGATAGGTAATCTACCATCAAAGATATACATATAAGCAACTAGATCAACATGATTCACCACTTGACAGAAAACAACATAGCATCACATGAAGAAGACATCACACATGACACACATATTTTTCATGTGGAAACTCAACTGGGAAAAACCACGGTGGGGATGAATACCCACAAGCTTTTTTTTGAACTCTTTAGAAGTCCGCTCTGTTAGGATCCTTGTCTGGTTAAAGACTGATACAATAGGTTCTATTAGGAACCGATCTTGTTAGGGATCACTCGGTTAAGGGATGGCTAGAATAGCCAGTTAAGGGTTAAACCCTGTTAAAGGTTACCTTGTTAGAGAATTTCAAGAACTCAATGGTTTTGAGTCACCCTGTTAAAGGATTTACAACAAGCCGGTTAAAGCTACCCTATTAAGGGATTTCTCAACTATTGAAGTGGTTAGAGATCAATAGGTATTACAATGATCTGGTAACAACACTCAATGCCAATGCAGATCCGCTTAAGCTCCTCTTCACCTTCTACACTTACACTCTGTAGGTATCACTTCTCTCCTTTGGTCTGGCAAGAATCATGTATCTCTTCTCTTGGATACACACACACAAATTTTGCCAACAACCCTAGAAAGAATCACAACATTGACCTTATAGGAAAATAGATAGGTCGGTAGCATAAACCCTAAACCCTAAACTTGTTAGGTTAAGGAATTCAAACGGTTCAATCCTGACCGTTGAGCACACTGCATTAATCTCCATTGTTTGTTTTCCACCGATTTCATGGCGGCTGATAACTCATCACACTTTATCACTGTTTACAGACTTTGTACATTCTTGAGGTAGATAGGAACAATCTCCTTCATGCAAGATCCTTCACGCACGCAAGACATATGTGGCAACATGATCTATTCTTCGTTATCATGCTGACTCATCACATAAAGTCACCAGTTGAGCCACACTAGCTTGAAGCACTTCAACCGGAAACCCTGAAGTTGAGACTACCAATCAGTAGTCATACAACACTTCCATGTGTTGATTCCCATAACCATATGCTAGTTCACCTTGAACAAACACACTGCTTCACTTTGGCATAAATGTTGGTTCACAGTGTTATACCAGTTCTCTTCTCTTCATCATATTGACATCAATGACAACACACAATGTCATTATGTCCTCATACCAGTTCACATAATGCCAACAATCTCCCCCTTTGGCATTGATGGCAATATACAAAGATATCTCTCGGCTTCACATCTTCTCCCCCAATTTCTGCAGATATCTTCTTCGCTTCACATCTTCTCCCCCTTTGACAACAATGCCAAAGTGGAGGCAAAAGCTTCCCTGTTCCATTATGCTGCTCCCCCTGAGGAGTAGCATCCTTCAACACATCAATCCAAAATAAATTTGACTATGCAATACGTGACTGATGTGGAGCATATGCTTTTAGTTTACCTCCTAAAGGGGCAACAACCCTAATTCACCTCTTAAGTACATAAATGTAGTCTTCGGGAGAGGCTTGGTGAATATGTCTGCTAACTGCTCCTTACTGGAAACATGTTCGAGTGCAATCTCTTTGTTCTGAACCTTTTCCATCAAGAAATGATACTTAAGCTCAAAGTGCTTGGTTCTAGAATGTAAAACCAGATTCTTGGAGATATTAATTGCACTAGTATTGTCACAAAATATACTTACCAGTTTAGATACAGTAACTTTGAATCCATTTAATACATGCTTCATCCAAATTGTCTGAGTACAGTTCATGAAAGTTGTAACATACTCTGCTTCCATTGTAGACTGAGAGATACAACTCTGCTTCTTACTCATCCATGAGACCAGTCTACCACTGAGAAAGAATGCACCACTGGTTGTGCTTTTCCGGTCATCTACTTTACCTGCCCAATTAGCATCTGTGTATACTTTCAAGTTGAAATCCTTGCTATATGGATACCACAATCCATAGTCAACAGTTCCCTTCAAATGCCTAAGAAACCGCTTGACTGCAACCAAGTGGGATTCTCTTGGGCTTTTGTGGAACCTTGCAGTAATGCCTACTACATGTGCAATATCTGGTCAGCTATGCACTACATAATGCAACTTACCAATCATTGATCGGTATTCCTTCTCATCAACCAATGTTGAGTCATCCTCTTTGGATAGTTTATAACTGGTCACTATTGGTGTACCAACTGGTTTGCTATCTTCCATGCCAAAGGTCTTCAACACCTCTTTGACATACTTGGATGGAGTGATAAAGATTCAATCTTTCATCTGTTTTATCTACAGTCCAATGAAGAACTTAATCTCTCCTATGAGTGACATCTCAAACTCTTTCTTCATCTCATCTGCAAACTCATGACTCATCTTGTCATCTCCATCAAAGATAATGTCATCAACAAATACCTCACAGATCAAGATCTGATCTCCTTCAGGCTTCAAGTAGATATTGCTATCTTCACTTGTTCTCTCAAATCCAATCTTCACAAGATGGGAATGCAGACATTCATACCAAGCTCTAGGTGCCTGCTTTAGACCATATAAGGCTTTATGTAGCCTGCATACCATGTCACTATCTTCAGATAGGACAAACACATCCAGTTGTTCTATATACACCTCCTCTTCACATACACCATTTAGGAATGCGGATTTGACATCCATTTGATATACTTTGAAACCTTTAATAGCTGCATATGCAAGAAGCATACGAACTCCTTCCAATCTAGCTATAGGAGCAAAGGTTTCTCCGTAGTCTTCTCCTTCTTCTTGAGCATATCCTTTGCACACAAATTTGGCTTTGTTCCTAATCACTATGCCATCCTCATTCAGCTTATTTCTGAAAACCCATTTAGTACCAATGACATTTTTATGCTCCGGTCTAGGTACCAAAGACCATGTACCATTTTTCTCTATCTGGTCAAGTTCCTCTTCCATTGCCTTGATCTAGTCTTTATCTTTATGTGCCTCTTTAAATGATTTAGGCTCAAATTCAGAGATCATACATGAGTTTTCTCTAACATTTCTTCTTGTAAGGATTCCCGCATCCTTATCTCCTATGATCTGCTTAGGATCATGATTCAGCTTAACATACCAAGGAATGGTCTTCATAGAGTCCTCTTTCTTTTCTTCTTCATCCTCATCTCCATCAGTATCAGCATCTACATCTACTGGTGTAGGAACACTGTTACTGGTACTTGGTTGACTAACAACCGGTTCCCAGAAGGTTGGAACTGGTTCATTTACCACTTGCTCACTACTGGTTTCCTCAGTTTTCTCAGAGGTTTCATCAACTCTTACATTGATACTTTCCATAATTCTCTGAGTCCTATTATTGAAACACTTGAGAGATTTGCTCTTGGTGGAATACCCTAGGAATATTCCCTCATCACATTTCGCATCAAATTTGCTCTGGTGTTCACTCCTCTTGATGTAACATTTGCTACCAAACACTCTAAAGTAGCTAAGCATAGGTGTCTTACCTGTCCAATATTCATAAGGAGTTTTATCCTTACCTTTCTTGATGAGTACCCAGTTCATTGTATAGACTGCAGTGCTCACTGCTTCTCTCCAAAAGGTGTGGGCTACCTTTCCTTGAATCAACATGGTTCTAGTTGCTTCAACCACAGTCCGGTTATTCCTCTCTGCTAGGCCATTCTGCTATGGAGTCTGGGGGGCAGACAGTTGCCTCTTGTTGCCATGTTCTTCACAGTACTTGTTGAATTCACCGGAAGTGAATTCCCCTCCTTGATCAGTTCTCAGGCACTTGATCCTTTTACCACTTTCCTTCTCCACTAATGCTCTGAAAGATAAATTTTACAAAAGCTTTAGACTTATCTTTCAAGAATGTGACCCACATCATCCTTGAGCAGTCATCAGTGAGAATCATGAAGTACCTATCACCCTGCACACTCCTAGTTTTCATAGGACCACACAAATCAGTATGCACAAGATCAAGCAGATTGTCAGCAGTGAAAGATTTACCTTTAAAGGTTGAGGAAGACATTTTCCCCAATTGACACTCTTTGTACAAGGTATTATCTAGTTTTCTTAGCACTGGCAACCCTCTAACTACCTTGATCTTACTAGCCTTCACAATGTTATCAAAGTTTACATGGTAGAGTCTCCTATGCCATATCCAGCTATCATCAAATTTAGCCATAAGACATGTACTTATATTTGCATTCAAGTGAAATAGATTACCTTTGGTCTGCATGCTGGTGGCCACCAATTCACCATTCTTTCGTTTGATTCTGCACACTCCATTCTTGAATTCCAAAGTGAGACCACTGTCGTTCAACTGTGCAACACTCAAAAGGTTGTGTCTGAGACCATAAACCCAATACACATTGTCAGCACTACTATTTCCATTCAGAGAGATGGACCCTCTGCCTTTGACCATGCATGGTGCATCATTACCAAAGCGAACCACACCACCATCATACTCTTCCAAGGATAGAAACTTGCTCCGGTCACCAGTCATATGGTGAGAGCAGCCACTGTCAATAATCCACTCATTGGAATTATCAAATCGAGAGACAAGAGCCTTCTTGTTTGACACATCTTCCTTGATAGCAACAAACACAATATCTTCATTTTCTTCATCTTTTGATCCTCATCTGTGACACCTTCATCAAGTGCCACAAAACAGTTTCTCTATTTTCCTCCTTTGAATTTCTTGAACCTTTCCGGTTTTTCCTTGTTGTCACCATTAGGATAGTTTACAACAATCTGTCCTATCCAATTACAAGAAAAGCATTTCAAAGGAAGCTTACCTCTGTATTTGTCAGTTCCTTTAAGAATTTTCCTGGCAAGGAGAGCTTTAAATGCCATCAGAATCTCCAGATCATCCATTTCTCTACTCTATCTTGGTTCACCGCTGGTGCTAGCTTCTTTTCCATTTTTGGATGGTACAACAGAAGCTTTAAAAGCTAATTCAATCTTTTGAACATTACCATCAAAACTATTTAGCTCATAGGTTGTCAACTTTGCAATGATGGAGTCTAGGGATACCTTAGTCTTGTTTATTGATCTCAGCTCCTGAATAATAGCAACCCTTATTGCATAGACCGGCAATAGGGATCTCAGGACTTTGCTTACCATAGTGGAATCTTCCATTTTAACACCTACATTCTTGATATCTCCAACAATGGTTTTGATTCTTATTCCATACTGTTGAATGGTCTCACCTTCAACCATCCGCATTTCTTCAAACTTCCCTCTAAGGCTTTCTTCCTTAGCTTGTTTTACATGCTCATCACCGCCATAGATATTTTCAAGAGTATCCCATACCTCTTTGGGATTTAACTTATCTTGGACATCAATAAACTCAATGTTAGATAAACTACTAATTAGGGCTTCCATGACTTGCCCATTCTCCTGCATCTCTCTCTTTTGGTCATCGGTGAAAGTACCGGTAGGGGAAACATAGGCATTCTCAACATAGCTCTAGTGTTGAGCACCCATGCTTCTGATGTATATCTTCATTCTGTCTTTCCATATACTAAAATTTTCTCTGTTAAACTTTGGACCTTCCCTCTTCATCATTAGACTGGGATCTTTACCTCAAGCGGTTAAGCTTATAACACAGAGGACCTGGAGGACGCTCTGATACCAATTGATAACTCAATGATGAATGAATAGTACCAAACCGATACTGAGAGGGGGGGGTGAATCAGTATAGACAAAAACACAATCTTAAACTGGTTTGTCAGTAGACACTGTGCATTGATAGACAAACAGTAACACTGGTCCTTAAACATAGTACAACCAGCAAAACCCAGAATAACTAAGACAAGCATAAACCAGTTGACACTTATCTTCTCATACAATCTAACACTTCATTTCCATTTCACCCTAATGCATGAACAGGTAATCTACCATCAAAGATATACATATAAGCAACTAGATCAACATGATTCACCGCTTGACAGAAAACAACATAGCATCACATGAAGAAGACATCACACATGACACACATATTTTTCATGTGGAAACCCAGCTAGGAAAAACCACAGTGGGGATGAATACCCACAAGCTTGTTTTTGAACTCTTTAGAAGTCCACTCTGTTACGAGCCTTGTCCAGTTAAAGACTGATACAATAGGTTTTGTTAGGAACCAATCCTGTTAGGGATCACCCAGTTAAGGGATGGCTAGAATACCCAGTTAAGGGTTAAAGCCTGTTAAAGGTTACCCTGTTAGAGGATTTCAAGAACTCAATGGTTTTGAGTCACCCTATTAAAGGATTTACAACAAGCCGGTTAAAGCTACCCTATTAAGGCATTTCTCAACTATTGAAGTGGTTAGAGATCAACAGGTATTACAATGATCTGGTAACAACACTCAATGCCAATGCAGATCCGCTTAAGCTCCTCTTCACCTTCTACACTTACACTTTGCAGGTATCACTTCTCTCCTCTGGTCTGGCAAGAATCACGTATCTCTTCTCTTGGATACACATGCACAACTTTTTCCAAAAACCATAGAAAGAATCACAACATCGACCTTATAGGAAAATAGATAGGTTGGTAGCATAAACCCTAAACCTGTTAGGTTAAGGAATTCAAATGGTTCAATCTTGACCGTTGAGCACACTGCATTAATCTCCATCATTCATTTTCCATCGATTTCATGGCGGCTGATAACCCATCACATGTTATCACCATTTACAGACTTCGCACATACCTGAGGTAGATAGGAACAATCTCCTTCATGCAAGATCCTTCACGCACACAAGGCATACGTGGCAACACGATCTATTCTTCGTTATCATGCTATACTCATCACATAAAGTCACCAGTTGAGCCACACTGGCTTGAAGCACTTCAACCGGAAACCCTAAAGTTGAGACTACCAACCGGTAGTCATACAATGCTTCCATGTGCCAGTTCCCATAACCATATGTCGGTTCACCTTGAACAAACACACCACTTCACTTTGGCACAAATGTTGGTTCATAGTGTTATACCAGTTCTCTTCTCTTCATCATATTGACATCAATGACAACACACAATGTCATTATGTCCTCATACCAGTTCACATAATGCCAACAGATCAGGTCTTCAGACATTTAACTTCACGAGCTGGCGATAACCATAAAAATTAACCACAAACTGTCTAGTCACTAGCTCATGACCTAAAAATGCTAACATTAAAGAAACATGAGAGCTAGCGACAACTGTATGAAATGATTTACTCACTAAATCTCACGGCTATAATGTATGACATCAGACCAACTTGAGACCTCGCAACCAAAGCAATTTCATTAACAATCTCTAGCTTGGTAACATAAAACACTAACACCCAAAAAGCTAGAGACCTCACGATGTAAACCCAAACCAACTTGTCACTAGCTCGCGACTTGATCACATCTTCAGACATTTTACCTCGTGAGCTGGTGATAACAATAAAACTTAACCACAAACTATCTGGTCGCTAGCTCGCAACCTAAAAAATCCTAACATTAAACAAACATGAGGGCTAGCGACAACTGTGGTGGCAAGCTAATATGTACGGGGAATTTTTAAGGCTTGGATGCTGACTCATTCCCAAGGGACTAGTTTGAAGGTTTCTCCTGAGTCAAGGTTGATTAGACAAGCGAGGACGATGGTTTCAGAGGCATAAAAGGATTGGATAGCTTCTAAGATAGAGATGGGAGATCACGGATTTCTCTAAGAAATCAGAGCTCAAGTTGCTTTTTCAGGGATTCTGAAGCAGAATTTGTCCAATCAAGGAGGAATAAAATCAGAAAAAAATCGTTCACAATAGATGAGCCTTAGCAGGATGCAGTGGATTTGATAGGCATGACTTCTAGAGTCTACAATCATGTTGAAAACACCAAAATGATGATTTTTCACGTGAATGACCATCACCAAATAGAGTGTTAAAAGGTTATAAATACAATGGAGTGGTGACTTAATTGGTAGAAGAGAAAAGAAACCTTTTTCATTTTCTAGCAGTGGTTTTTCCTCAGAAAGGAAGATGATGTTTGAGCAGGATTGTGCATGGAGTTGTTGTGTGCTCTGTGATATCAGATGGGTATTTTTTTGTTTTCTCCTATGTGAGTTTGTTTATTGTCAGAGGGGTTGTGAAAGTGAGAAGGATTGCTAGAGGGGTTGTGAAAGCCTTTTATTATCAAGAAAGGCCAAGAATGGCACATCCTCTGCTTCTACTCTGCCACGGGATGGTAGGGGGTTTGAAGAAGGAGCCCGTAGAGGAATGGAAGAAGGATTTGTTTGGGTGGGGAGTGGCAGCAAGTCATCTTTGTGATGACATGGAAGCTACAACCCCTCCCCAACATATTACATTTACCCTAAAGCTCCTCTTTCCACTTTCCCTGATTGTGGGCATGAAGGCTCGAGCTCATCTTTCCATTTTCTCTATTCCTGGGCATGAGGGCTTCCTCCTCTATTTGGAAATGATCTGTTGGACAGAACGTAACATCTCACATTACATCTGAAGGCATCAAGGTGATAATGACATGGCTCAAGCAGTTTTGCAAGTTGTATAGTCATTGGGGTTCCTTTTCTGGTTCCAGTAGTGATTCTAGACTCTAGGTGAATGGAGAAAGTTGTATAGTCTTTTACAGAGCAAGTGGAAAGCATTTAGTGTCAAGCTTTGTGCAGGTTCTTGAAGGAGTTATATATAAATTTATTTTGTGACAGTCGATGGAAGTAGTAATATTATTCAATATAAATTAAATTTTGATCTATTTCTCTCCAGTGTATAATTCTATCTCTTTCAAATGATCAGAATCATGAGTTTTAACTTTTTTCATTTGTTGCCTTGTTATGGTGTATGTAATTTTTCATTTAATGCTTCCTATTATGCCCATGAATGCAAAATTTTTGTTAGTCTGGAATCATATTAAGGATTCACCTCATTGTAATTGGTGGGCGGATTATAGGTATGAGTAAATGCCAACTTTATGGAGGAGGGAAAATATAAACATGATAGTTATAGAACACCTCCATATATATTACACAAACATCCATATCATATAAAATCATAAGAGTATTAAGAATGAAAGTATCGAACACCACAATAGATAAGAATACAACATAATTAGTAAAACATGCATGCAACTCAATTAAAGGGAATATCTTTTGAGGATCCAATTCCATGATAGATGTTATAGACAAATCACAATTTCATAATCAAAGGCAAACAAGAAAATATATTCACCCACAATGAATAAACTATTATAATTGGAAGGTCACTTCACCAAGTCAACATCAAGACAATAGACTAGTGCCTTATCCTAGGGCATAGAATCACTTACAATTCAAAGGCAACCTGATAATTAACTTCAATAAGATTCATTTGCAGATAAATAGGAATGAATATGTCATTACATACACAACCCAAATTCATACGTAAACTAAAACCCTTGACCATTCAATTCATAGTGAAAACATAAATTCAACACAAAGACAATTATGTGAAGATCTCAAACTACAAATGATATTGATATTATATTCATAATGATATCAGAAAGTAAATTCAAAATGCGATTCAGCTATGAACTTATCAAATTCTTGAACAATTGAACTATAATAACTATATCAGAGTTTTCAACATCAATAAAAGTGGCCAACTAGCCATCCCTCTCTACCAATCAAAAAGAAAAAGTGGCCATCCCTCTCAAATTAATCTTGGAATCCTTTTATAAGATGAGGATTCAACAAGCTTAGAATTACTGTGAGGAATCTTGGGTAGCAAGCTGACATTTCTTCTTTTGCTTTAGCATGGCTTGCCACCTATCCACTTCTTTGTCTGTTGGCCAATTGAATGCCTTTAACTCTTCCAACTTTGCAACTGAATCTGTCCATCTGGCATCTGTAACTACCCTGGCCTCAAAAATAAACTTTGCATGGTCAACCTCAACCTTGAACAATGAATCAAGCATATCATTAAGGAAATCAACATCAACCTATTCATCTATATGCTTGATTATTTCTTCTTGCTCCAGAATAAAATCAAATTCGTTGGTCCAATCAGAAACTGATTTCAAATCTCCATTCCTACCATAAATTGAAGGCACCAATTTACTATAACCTTCCTCAAATGTCAACAATTTTTCATTTATAAGCACATCCTTCCTTGTGAAAAATGCATAAGTTGCATTCATTACCTCCACCATGTCTTTAGTGTCACTGATCTTGGGAGGGAACTCGTCACTATACATCATTGTAGTATCTAGCTTATCCATGAATCTTCTTCTTCTTCCTGACCAAACATTAAACAAAGGTCCACGAAAAGCGACAACCTTAGAGGATGTTTTACTTGCCTCTTTCAAAGAAATGTGCAAATCATGCACTACCATCAATTTTCCTTTCAATACATTAATCATGTGTTTCAGAATTCCTAACACAACATAGATAGCCTTGACATTTTGTTCATTTTCAAGCTTTTCAATTTTCTTTGTGTATTCCTCCATTTTTGCTGTCACATCAACTGGTATTTCTTGTACTTGTTCTGTAATCTATATTGGAGGGGGCTCATTTGCAATTTTTTCTTTCAACTCCACTAACTCTTCCTCCAGAGCGCCCTTCTTCATTAGTGTCTCTTCATATTTTTTAGATTATGCAATCAATTGGCTATATGTTTCTGTGTATCTTCTTGACAAATCCTCTATTTTTGATAAATTCATGAAAGAAAATTGAGTAAAAAATGAGGCATTCTCCATGTCAATTGTGTTCTACAAATTCCAGATCATTCTGTCATCTTTCTTTTCTATTTGGATATTTAGAAGGTGGGGATTTTGAGTGGAAGGGGCCAAAGACCAAGCAACAAGTGTCTTTGACTTAGGATTAAATCTTGATCCTCTTATTACATCTCCAATTTCAAATTTAGTTTTAAACTTTGGGTCCTCTTGCTTCCTAATCTGATCAATAATAAAAATAGACTGGATATCCCAGTCAGGCATCATAATCATACCAGTACTCTTAATCAATTGTCTTTCCTGTTCCACATATATTTTCTCCCTGTCAGGATCATATTCCTATAGTGTCTTGATGATCTCCTCTTTCTTTTCTACATTTCCTTCCTCTATGATCAGATTTTGTTTTAATTGATTTTGTTTCAACCTTGTTAAAAAACTTTTAAATTCATCTAACTTAATAAAGTCATCATCTTTCATGAGCTCATTTGACAACATCACATGCTCATCAAATCCTTGAGCAAGGGCTTCATTTGTTTCTCCCTGTTCTTCATTCTGTCTTGCTTCTCTAAGATGTGTCCTTATTTGATGAAAGTAGTGTCCTTGTTTTGTAACAATTTCTCTAGCAGCGTCTCTCCTCACAATTGTACTGACCTCTTCGGTTTTTTGTTTCTATGCAGCTAGCACTCGGGTAGATTGAACTTCATCCCCACTCTCTACATCATCAACAGACACACTAAGTGGCCTCTTGCCATGTGAAGAATGCCCATCTTGGGGGTCTTACTGCTGAGAAGCCACTTCTGGAATTTGAGGCATTTGTTCCATCAGAGTTTCATATAAACTCAACATTCTATTAATCCTCTCCAGGTAAGGGTTATCAGGGCAAAAACCTGAGAAACTAGGGTCAACAACCTTCAATTTTGCTTCAACTCTCATCAAATTTTTCCATTTTCTTCTCCTTTCTTGTACTTCCTCTTTTCTCAGCAAATTTCTAACCACATCTTCATCATCCAATGGTTCATGGTCCTTTATTGTGGCCCAAGGTGTCATTTTTGGCAATGCGCGTTTAATAAATTGTCTAGGATCACAGAATCTAGACACAACATTAACCAACCTATATTGTTTAAGGAAATTGTTTACTTCATCAAAGGAACTCCTACCAATGGTAAAATCAGATACAACCCAAAGCTTAGGAAGAAGAGAACCCTTCTCGTGTTTGTCAAGGTATTCTTTTTCCACTAGGGTCAATTGCCAAATAAACTCCATAAAAGCAATCCTAATTGGAACAAATTTTGGTAAAATATGGGGAGGATAAGGACACCCATAGACTCTAATCATAGTAAAGTTATCAAAAAAGAAAAATTCCCCCCAGTTATGTGAAATAGACTAGTTTGGAACATACTGGTAAGGTCTCAAAACTCTCCTAACATTAATTGACAATCGTTCCTTATTTATTCCTAGTATTTCCATAATTGGCAAAACAATCCAATTTTCAAAGAAAAGGAAAGAAGAATGGGGAGAACTACTATCCCAAACCTGGGTCCATCTTTGTATTGGCATTAAGACACCCAATTCTTCTTTGAAAAGATCCAATTCTTTGTTCATGAACTCAACATTATAGAACAAGATTAAATGCATCAACAATGAATAATGCTTGAATGTAGGGCTGGGTGCACCACTCTAAATTTCAACTAGAGCATTATGAATGTGTTCAACCACATATCCCACATAATCATAATCTTTGTTAACATCTGGGTGTTGAATGTCCATATCCATCATTAGTAATTCAGCTGACACTATTGAATCTCCATCAAAACCCAACACCCTGTATAATCCATAGATTGTACAATGCATATAATGGTGGAAGGGTGTGATGTCATATGGTGGTTCAATACTATCTGGAATTATAACCCGTTTCCTATTCACCCTAGGCATGTATCTGGGCATTGTATTCTTATTGATAACACCTTTATATTTGTCATAATCCTCTACAATCTGTTCCAAATCTATATCTATACATGCACCACCAGTAATCTGGAAAGCTTCAACAAAGCTAGCTCTGTTAATTGAAACTAGGGCAGACTGGTTCTTTCTTATGATTACCCTAGATACTGGGCAATAGCATTTGGCCAACTCTTTGATCAAATCCACATCAACATACACATCTGGCACAATTAACTTTGCCATATTTAAATCCCAAGGGTTTGACATCGGGACACCCTTAACCCTATTATTCCAGAAATAATGAAATAGAGCAGAACCAATCATATGAAGTGTGGTCCGGTTTCTGCATTGGCTCCATAAATCTTTCCATGCCAAAACATTTGTATTCAAAGCAACAGAAGTCCTTGGTAGCAAATCTACAAATTCTTCTTTGTATTTCTTATCCTTCTTTTCCTCAGTGGCCTTGGGCTTGGAACCTCCAGGTCCTCCACTTGCCATGGCCTTGGGCTTGGAACCTCTAGTTCCAATTGCCGCCTTGCTCATTTTAGCTGCAGGAGAAAAACTTAACCAATTTTTAGAAATTTTCCCACACCAACATTCCAAATTCTCCAACATTGTTGCAGAGCTCAATTCATTGGATTACCTCGAAGATAGAATGCATTAATGCAATTATACAAAATCTTGGACCGATCATGCAATTTATGGTATTTGGGCACCGTCACTTCTCTCAAGTCTCATTAATTGCCACGCTTGCATGAACTAGCTACTATGGCATTAATTCAAGGCTGAAGTACTTGAGCAAAATTTGAATTCATGCCCTTCTATTTGATTGGCGATTTCCCTTCAAAACTTTTACAGAACCTAGCAAACAAGTCCACGTGTCAATCCCCATCTTTAATCGCACACTCGCAACCGGTTATAACAATTTGGAAAGTAACCAGTGAGTTAGCGACAATGCTACCAAATCCTCTTAACCGCAAGCTAGCAACCCCTTTTACAAATCCTCAAAGAATCTCACAAGTGAGTGAGAGCCATTGATCTTCATCAAGCCCTTCAGTCGGGCAACAACATTTGTAATATTCCTTCTACACCTGCGAGCTAGTGACCACTGCAAATCTAACAAAACAACTTATTGCATCGCAAGATCGCAACTCAAAACTTAACTTGACTTAAACCCTTGCGATCCCACGACAACAAGACACTTAACCGCCATCGCATGCTCACAACACTTTTTGACTTAAGACTTACAAACCCACGAGCATGCGATGACCACAAAATCAAACTAAAACTTACTATCGCTAGATCACAACATAAAATGCTAAACAACTTCAAAAACTATGAGCAAGCGATGAAACCAACTAAGCTGCGATACCAACCACATCACATGATCGCAAATTAAAATGACTTAACTGCGAATGCCTTGCGATAACATAAAATCACACCCAGTCACAACCTCGCAACATAAAATGGTCAAGTGCAAAACATCTTGCGAGGTAGCGACAACTAAAATCTCCCAATACTCGCAACCTCGCGACTTAAACTGACTTGATGATAAAGGCCCTGCGAGCTAGCGATAACCATAAAATTTCAAAACTATTTATCTCTTGACCGCAGTGACCCAATGAGTACCAACAAAAATTGATGTTTTATGTTAATTACCTTCATAAACAGGTGTGAGTAGTGGCACACAGACCATTAATGACTTACTCGCTAACTCTCATGGCTATAATGCATCGCATCAAACCAATTCAAGATCTCACGACCAAAGAAATTTTATTAACAATATCCAGCTCACTAACATAAAATGCTAACACCCAAAAAACTAGAGACCTCGCGATTTGAACCCAAACCAACACTCGCTAACTTGCCACTTAAATTGTTAAACCTGAAATTTATCTGCGAGTTAGAGATGAAACATTAAACATGTCTCATTGTCTGACCAACCATTTGAACACACTTGACGTTGACATGGACAAATAAAGAGAGGACAACTCAGATTTTCAACACACGACAACTTTGGTTTACTAGCCAACTAAGACAAAAAAAAAACACAAAACCCTAATCGCCATGAACATCATGTTAAGCATTTAATGTAGAACAGTAGAAAGGTTCTAAAAGTTATGCAATATGAATAATTTTATGGATCTTGTTACACAAATTGTTGCATTTCATGTTCAAAATAATGTGGAACCAATTTACTAATAATTCAATTGTTTACTAATAATTTAGAAAATAAATTCTAATTGTTTAAAAATTCAAATTCACAATTAAAAATATGAAATAAGTATCCATTCTGATTGACAAATTCAAGGAATACAATATCAAAAATCATCAATGACAACTATAGTATTGCAAATTGAAATTGTAATATGACTCAATAACTGTAGTATAATTATAAATACCTATAAACTAAATGCTAATTTACTTCAGTGACTCAGTCTAAGGCTTCTATATCCCAAATTGACTCAAGATCCAGAAACAGACTAGTACTAAAAGGTTCATCTTCATTCTAAGTCGGGTATTCAAAAATTTCTTTGTCTTCATGCTGACTCTGAGTCTGTGATCCATCATTTGTCTCAGAACTAGCGCTAGCACTAGCACCCCCAGCTTTTAAAGTGTTGCACAACCCTCGTCTTTCACGCATGGAATTCCAGATTGTCAGTGCCCTATAATATGGAAAATCTCTAACCTTATACTGAGTTACAAACAACCTCAAGCAAGTTTCCAAATTTTTGTCTAATTTATTTCTGATCTTTGATTTCAAAAGCCCTAATGCACTGAAAACTCTCTCATCTTCCACCGACCCCAATATCATTGTTTGACATAAATCAACAAGTTTCAAATATTCTGGTATTGCAATACGCAATGCTTCACTTTCATCTATCCTTTTCCAAAGCCTTGTGATTGATCCAGGTTCAAATGGATTCTCCAAGTTAACCAACAGCTGTTTCATAAACAATGCAAAGTGTTTACATTTTTTTTTAAGATGATCTAAATTTAAAATTCCTTCTATTGGCTATCCATTGCAATATGCATCTTTTGAAAATGTCAACATCTTTGCATCATTTGGATCATCTCCAATTGAATGCCAAAATTGAGGATACACACAACCCATGGCTTCAAGTATTTCTTCTCAAGGGAATCTTTTCACGAATCTCAGTTGAAAGTTCATATGCAATAGACTTCAAATTATCACTAACAGATTTAACAATCCTATCAAAATCTTCCTTTTTAACTGGTAGTGCTCTACCTCGTTTGCAAGTCTTAGATTGGTGCATTGGTATCTGAAATCCTTTTACAAAGACACATAACTCATTTTTTGTATTGAAATTAAAAAAAATATCAACATGATTCAAATTTGTAATTATCTGCCACCTAAAAAAATTTGGGCTTCGCCTTGTTAGATCTGAATATAGACCATCCAAGCTCAAGCATGTCATTTTACATAGAGTTCTATACTCATTGATATACATAGTTCTGTCTTGGGCTTTCTCAACAAGTTTGTTCATTGAATCCAACATGGGGAGAAGACTAGCTAAAGTTAACAGAGTCTTTATATCACTTAACTTATGTAAGAGATCAAGAGCTTTGTCTACTGTGAGGCATTGCTCATACATTAGTCTGATCAAGGATTGATATTCTATTAGAACTCATTCCGCTGGTCCATGCAAGGAGATCCATCTAGTCTCAACATCCCTGAGAAGCTTGTTTCCTATTGTTACTCCCTCAACAAAAATCTAAAATTCTGCAAAACATTTAGGACTTCGGCATAAGTATGAGTGGAGCTCGTGGACCAGATCTTCAATTTTTGACACTATAGGGAAATTGCTTACAATTCTATATGCTAAATTCATTTGATGGGCCATGTAGTGAATGCCAACCATGTATGGTGCAATACTAGTTTGTAATATTGCACAAAGACTAGTCCTTTGACCTTGCATTACTGCAGCTCCGTCAGCTCCAACACACACCTACTTCTTGGTAATTATCAAGTCATGCATACCAGCAATTTCATTCAAAGCTTTCTTAACTTCCAAATATAAATTTTCTGCTGTTGTATTTCACCTCATTTTATGAACATAGAGTAGATGAGCTTGGCCGACGTGCTCTTTTATGATATACATATGCATACAAACCCAAGCAGTGTTATCTACCACAGTAACTTCATCTATAGATAATAAAATGAAATTTGACTCTTTTACACTCTCTTGTAAATTTTTCTTTTCCACCTCAGCGAGACTGTTTGCCATTTCCCATCTAGCGTTTATTGACCAATGTGACATAGGATAGTGAGGAACATTCAAAAAAGATAATAAATTACTAAATTTTGGGAAATATTTCATAGGACACCCTCTCGACAGAATATGAAAAATAACACTCATCTGAATAGTCTTTGCCAAGTTTTCATCTTTCATTGCATGTTCAAGCCCAACCTTGATTCTATTTCCAAATCCACTATTATCAATCATTGTCATTTTGTGGTTATGCTCCTCATATTCTACAACATACTTAACATGAAGACATTATTCCTTTGATTTCCATCTTAGTACTGGTGTTTCCTTTCCATCTATGATTTGTTTTTCATAAACCTTACCAATATTCTTTTCTATGGTGTCAAGCTTTAGCTGCATCTTCTTCTCTCTTTTAGTTTTCCAGCTACAAATCTTACACCTACATTCTGTTGGTTGTTCTTCATTGTTTGGGACTGGTTCAATGAATAGGTACTTTTCTACCCAATCTATCTTAAAACTCCTTATCATCTCCCACTCTCGCCCCAGTTTTACTTTCCTTTTTCTTTTCTTCCTACCAACATCATCTTCAGTATTAGCATTTGCATCTGAGTGAATTATCTCATTGTGTGTATCCCTTAGAACATCTTCTGTCATGTTGGTATTATCATCCCCATTTGATGCATTTAACTCAATGACAATCCCACCTTATGGTGGTGGTGAGCTACTATGAATGGCTTCTGCAACTGCAGAAGTTGATGGACTAGAAACTTTGTCGATTCCAAAGAAAGAATTTATGGTAGTATCTTTAAGTTTAAGTTTTGGGTGTTTTGATGGCCTCCCAATCCCTTCAGTTTCATCGCCCTGAGGAGTCTTACCCTTGTCTGACATCCCAATCCCTTCACCACCCTGAGGAGTCTCAGTCTCACCCTTGTCTGACATCTCAATCCCTTCACCACCCTGAGGAGTGTCGCCCATGTCTCACTGTGACATCTTGAGTCTTGACCTCTCACTACGAATTAAAAGTTAAAACTAATACTATCAAGTATGAAGAAATGATTACTCACCTTTATGCCTTCTCAATTCTGTAAATCAGGAATCAAGAATGTCTGGGCTTGTGTTGCAGGATTGTAACTTTGGCCCTTCGCCCTATAATGAACTTTGACATTCCAACTCAAATTTCGGAATACGAATCGAGTGCTCCCAAATTTACTAATTAGACATGAAAAAATTGTAATAAAGAGTGTATTTATATCAATCCATGATTACATTTTTGGTGAATTGCGCAGGCGTGCAATGAACATTTAATTTAAGTGGGACGAAATGGGTCCTCGAATGCTTATAATATTTTAATTGATATTGGCGAATTTGGCTGATGCGTGCAATGAACATTTAATTTACCTTTGGTGAATTAGGCCATGGGTACGTGGTCATTTTACTATTGCTGGTGAATAAAAGAGGTGATCTAATACCCACGTTTGAGTGATTCCAGGCAAATATTACGAGCATGCACGTCGAACGGTGTGTGGTCAATGGCAAAGTCAGAATATAGTGTACTATTAACCCCAAAATTCTGGGCGATTTGACCATGATGTTGCCCCAAACTATTCACCATTTCCTAAAAAAAAATGCAAAAATACACAGAATTCGCCAATTAGTGAAGATTCACCACTAAAAAACTCTCTGTTGTAGATGCAAGGACTATCAAGAGTGCACAACCTATGGTCCGATTTGCAGGGCAAAACCCCCCTCCTAAGAGCAACACGATTGCCCTCCTTGCCAAATCAAGGATGCAATGTACCGCAAGAGGAACCGAGACAACGACAATAAAATTATAAACCAAAACATACATACACTCCCTTAGGGGAACCTATTGAAACAATGTTACGTCAATTGGTCTCCTCAAATATAGTGACCTTACCAAAGACATCTAATTACGAACCTTAGGTCAAACCTCCATCGTGGAGGGATAATGAACATTGCGAATTCCATCAAGGGAAAGGGCATAAAACAAGTAATTGTCATAGATTGAAAGATCTTGTTCGGGATCTTATTGGCCGAGGAGAGATTGAAATTGAAGGACATGACCAAAAAACCTCAAATAATTATCATCTCATGTTCAATAATATGCTTCCATCACAAGATCAAAGGGGTCCTTCCACTTCAGGACAAAACATAGATACCAATGATTATACGCGAGCCACTTATAATTACATTATGAATCACCTATATAATATCGATGAACAAATTGCAACCAAAACCATCAAATATCCAAGCCCTACCTGCAATGTTGTTATGCATCGTAGCAAGATCACCATTAAAGAAGCTCCACAAGGCACTACCTCCATCCCAAAGCAGTATAACCTTGTGGAACAATTAGATAAGATGCCCACACTTATATCCATCCTAGAGATTTTGTGTCTATCCCCATCTCATAAAACAATCTTGGATCAAGATCTCCAAGAGGCGTCAGTCCCTGCCAATCTAAATACAGATCAATTTCAAGCTATGGTTGGTAATTTGAGGTCATCACCATGTCTCACTTTCTCTGAAAGTGACAATACATCCTTCCAACCACATAATGCCTCACTCCATATTGAAGGATTTATCGACCAACATAGGATCAAGCAAGTCTTGATCGACAATGGAGCAGGCCTAAATATCTCTACATTATAATTGGTCACAACATTGGGATATGCAGTTGAATCAGTGGGTCCCCACAAAAAGATAACTATAAAAGCCTATGATGATGCAGAGCATTCTTCAAAAGGAGCAGTTGTGTTACCAATCTGAGTGGGCCCAGTGGTGAAGCACATCATATGTCAAGTTCTAGACCTTCCTCTGCCATATAATTTGTTGTTAGGAAGACCTTAGATACACACCATACAAGCCATTCCATCCACCTATCACCAGTGTATCAAGTTCCCTCATAACGGTATAGAGATTACAATCCTGGGCAATGCAAGTTCATTTGCATATTGTAACAATATCAACCATCAGCCAGAGATTACCATTCCCAATAATAGAGAAGCTATCCCATCCACATCATATGTAAGTCCAGCCTCTCTTTCCAGTTCAAACACCACTACACCCAAGCAAGAGAAGCTAAAGATGAAAATGTTAGAGGAAGGTCCTGGGGATTACAATCTAAGCCAACTCTTTTGTGTTAGGAAACTACCCAGTTCCCCTAGAACTCATGGTAAACCTCAAAGGTTACTTCAAGCACCACTGGTCAATCCAGCATGCACTTTGGCACCTTTTATCCTTGGAAAGAGTCAGGAAGAGGAGACCAGAGATGAGTACTTAGCAGAATGGATCTATAAAGATCCTATCACCATGGAAATCCATAAGCTAAGATTTCCATAGATCAATATGGCAAAGGCCTTCTCATTATGCAAAGAATGGGCTATGATGGTCAGAGTGCTTTAGGACCTTGCAAGCAAGGATGACACGAGCTGTTGCAGCCTACATTAAAGCCTAAAGATAACAATAGATTGGGCTTTCAAACGGAGAGTTTTCCTAAGCTCAGATTCAAAGGGAAACCCAACAAACCTCTATATCAGCCTAACACTCTAAAGAGGCCACCTTTGATTATATCAGTAGCACCAAGAATCGCACCAACTGCCCCAATGAGGTTGAAAATCCTAGCAATATCATCCACAACACCAATCATCCCACCAATCAAACCAACAACCCCATCAGTAGAAGCAACTGCATCAATAACACCATTATCAGTATCAGAACCCCCAGCAGTATTGACAACATTGTTCATTCCATCAGAAACAACAGATTCAATAATGTCGATACTCCTAGTATCGGATTCACTAATCCCAATAATCCTCCCCGCAACACCAACCATTCCATCTCCAAAGGTGCATCAGCCAGTTACACCTACAATGTTTAACTCAAAGGATATCCCAGTTTGGTATAGTAATCGGATGTTGGAAAGCGACTCAGAGATCGACTCACATGAGTGGGAATTTGATTCCGTACAGCTCAATACTTCAGATGAGGAAGACACATCACTACCTCCACCTCGCAAAGAAATCCCTATTTATGGAGAAGCACAGATAAAAACCTCTTGGGTTCCTGAACTGGAAACACTTTCCACAAACCCTACATCACATCCTATGCCTGATTCTGACAGGGAGAGTACCATCAATGACTTTCACCATGTCTTAACCCTCACTGACACATCTATGAACTTAACCTGATCGATCAGGTAATGCCCATCATCTATCCTGAACTCATCAAATCGAACCAACCTAATCCCCCATGCCTTGACCACTTCCAAAATGATGAGGTGATCATTGACTTTTTGTAACTATGGGATAACATACCAAGTAGGGATCATAAAGCTGGATTCGCCATTGAACTTAATAGCGCAACATACTTTGGGGTAGATGACAAACCTTTGAGCTGCAAAAATATAACAATAAAACATGGATCTTCTAGTGAAAACCACACTGTGGCATTGTTTGATCCCAAAAAAGTAAAAAGAAAGAGTGTATCCAATGGTGAAAACCTCTCTAAGGTGCCTACGGATGAAAGGTTTGACATCCTCCCCTCTAGTACAAATCAGGAATGATCAACAATCCTTATTCTTCTAAACAAAAGAATTCAACGTGGGGGCTTCTGAAACTCCTCACCACATACATCTAGAATTTCTTTTAACTCTAGAGGAACAACCTAAGTTTGTCGAATTCTTTTAGAAGTGTCAGATCAAGTTTGCATGGTCATATGTAGACATGCCAGGTCTTGATCCTGATTTAGTCATGCATCACCTCACCATAGTAGAAGGAGCTAAGCCTATCAAATAGAAGCTTCACAAGATGCACCCCCAGATTGCAGTACTAGTCAAAGCAGAACTTAAGAAACTCCTAGATGTTGGTTTTATTAGACTAATTGATAATACAGATTGGATATCGAACATTGTACCTGTTGGCAAACCAAATGGGGGCATTTGTATCTGTACTGACTTCAGAGTTCTAAATAAGGCATGTCCTAAAGATGACTTCCCCCTACCAAACATTGACATGATCATGGACCTAACAACATGACATGCCATTCTTTCTCTCATGGATGGTTTTTCAGGGTACAACCAGATAAAGATCATGCCTGAGGATCAACATAAGACAACCTTCACATGTCCATGGGGGACATACTATTGGAATGTAATGCCTTTTGGTCTAAAGAATGCAGGGGCGACCTATCAAAGAGAAATGACCACCATCTTTCATGATATGATGCATATGATAATGGATTATTATGTGGATAACATTGGAAAAATAATTAACAAGAGAAGGTCATCTGGAAATATTAGAGAAAATCTTTGACAGACTAGAACAATATCATGTTCGACTCAACCCAAAGAAATGTGTCTTTGGAGTAACCTCAGGGAAGCTTCTAAGATACATTGTCTCAAGCAAGGGCATTGAGGTCGACCTGGCAAAGGTCAAAGCAATCATGGTCATGCCACCTCCAAGGAACATCTGTCAGCTAACGACATTACAAGGGCAGCTACAATCCATTCGAAGATTCATTGCACAACTGGCAGATAAGTGTCACCCCTTTACACACTTGTTACACAAAAACATTCGCTTTCAATGGGATGCCAGATGCTAGCAAGCATTCTAGATGCTTAAGGACTATCTCATGAATACACCATTGTTGATCCCACCAGATCCAAGTAGACCTTTATTGCTCTATATTTCAGCGACTAATACAACATTGGGAGTACTGCTGGCTCAACATAATGCAAAAGGGAAAGAGTGTGTTGTATACTACATTTTTCACACACTAGTCAGCTATGAACTCAATTACACACATATTGAGCGAGCTCGCCTAGTGGTAATCTTGGCAGCCACTAAACTGAGGCACTATTTATTAACACATAAAGTACAACTCATTGCAAAGATTGATCCACTAAAATACTTACTCAACAAAGCAACATTGACGGGCCGCTTGGCCAAATGGGTGATGATTCTAAGTGAATTTGACATCGAGTATGTGGACTATAAGGCTATCAAGGGCTAGGTTATTGTAGATCAGTTGGCCGATGTACCTCTCATAGGCGATCATCCTCTTATTTCTAATTTTTTGGATGAAGAGATATTCATGATCACAACAGCACAACCATTGAAATCATACTTTGATAGTTCATATACTAGGCATTCTGTTTATCACACCTCAAGGTGACAACATCTCGAAGTCTTACATGCTAACTTTTCCATGTACAAACAACATAGCAGAAGATGAGGCCTTGATCAAAGGACTCAGACCAGCCATACAATGGAAATTGAAAGAGCTACAGATATATGGCGACTCCCAACTAGTCATTCAACAAGTCATGGATGAATATTAGACCAAGGATGATAAACTCATGTCATACAAGCAAATGGTGGATAGTTTAAAAGCATCACTTATGACTATCACCTTTGAGCAGATGCCTAGAGATCAGAATATAGTTGCTGATGCTATGGCTACCATTGCATGTCTCCTAGATCTTCCATAGAATTCAACATGCTACAAGTTCTTGGTAGAACAACTTTGGATTCTCGCTTATGATATCCCCAAATCCGAGATGATATGTCACCTTGATGGTTCTGAATCCCCATGGTATGATGAGTTCTACACCTACCTTCACGATCACACACTTCCTCTTAACTAATCAAACAACCAACACAAAACCTTCATTCACCAAACCGCTCGATATACCATCATTGTTGAAACCCTATATCGATGTAGTCTTGATGGTACTCTCCTTTGATGTCTAGAACAAGATGAGATAACTAAGGCCTTGGAAGAGGTACATGAAGGAATTTGTGGGACTCACTCAAGTGGTCCTTCCTTAGAAAAGAAGATCATGCGCGCTGGATACTATTGGCCATCCATGGAAAAAGACTCCTATTTTGTCAGAAAATGCAAGAAATGCCAAGTTCATGGAGATCTGACACATGCACCAGCATAGGAATTGCAACCAATCACAACACCATGGCCCTCTTGTCAATAGGGACTTGACCTTGTGGGTAAAATTCATCCATCTTCATCCAACGGCCATAAATTCATTATTACCGCCATCGAATACATCACAAAGTGGATCAAATTTGTTCCACTTACCCAAGTCACTGACAAGAAGATCACCTCTTTCATCCTTAATTATATCATCTATCAGTATGGTGTACCCATGTCCATCATCACAAATAATGGGCTTCCTTTCAAAAATCAGGCTGTTGGTGAGCTCTGTGAGAAATTTCACATCCAACACTGCTTTTCCACTCCCTATTACTCACAAGGAAATGGTCAGGTTGAAGCATCGAACAAGAAAATATTGAGAATCCTCAAGAAGATAATCAATGATGCTGGTCGTGATTGGAACGTTCAATTAAATCCCGCACTATGGGCATATCAAACTAGCATTCAAACCCCTACAGGTGCAACTCCCTACTCACTGGTCTATGGTGCAAAAGCTATCTTACCTATTGAGGTCGAGATACCATCTCTATGGGTTTCCTTGCATAATCTAATATATGATGAAGCATACCGAGTCTCCCATCTTTAAGAATTGGAACTACTTGATGAAAGGCGACAAGCTGCATACAACCACCTCAAGGCCTATCAACAATGCATGAGAAGAAGATATAATCATCAAGTTAGACCTTGTACATTTGAGGTAGGTGATCTTGTTCTCAGAGAGAATCCTCGTAACCAACCAAATAGAGAACATCAGGGAAAGTTTGAATCAAACAGGCTGGGTCCATATGTTATCATTGTTGTATTTGGGTCTGGGGCATATCAGTTGGCTACTTCAGAAGGAGAACTGCTAGTAGATCCGTTCAATAGCATGCACCTCAAAAGGTTTCATACATAAGTTGTATAGAGCATCAGACTCCCATACATATTAGAAAAACACCAAAAACATTCAGATAAATGTCCTGAAGAAAATACAAAAAATCAAAATAGTAAA
Organism: Cryptomeria japonica; assembly: GCF_030272615.1. Lineage (NCBI taxonomy): Eukaryota > Viridiplantae > Streptophyta > Pinopsida > Cupressales > Cupressaceae > Cryptomeria > Cryptomeria japonica. The sequence goes on along the minus strand of NC_081410.1, from coordinate 454,560,092 downwards.
GAAAAGTCATGCATCCAAACAGTGAACAACCACTCCAGTGGCACCTTGGGTAAGTACGATTGTGAAAACCTAGCAAATAGGCGCCACTCATGAAGGATATGGCTCCATTGTCTTTCAGACTTGTTGCGATCACATTCATTGCATCCACTCATCCATCAGTCAAACCATGCTTGTTATTGATCTGCAATCAAGGATAGTACTTCATGCGTCTTGCATCCCGCTTTTTCATGGGCATGTCTAAACTGGGGGCAATTCTCTTAAACCTATTGATGGAAGTGGATTCTACATTACTTGTGATTCATTGAGTTCTTCATTCAAAACTGTCTCACAAAATCCAAAAACATTTGAAAAATTGTCTCATAAATTCTAAAAACATTCAAAAAACACTCACAACAATTAAAAAAATATCATAAAACCTCAAAAATCAACCAAAAACATGGTAACGTAAACAATCCTTTGTACATACACAATCGCAAAAAGACACCAAGCAAACATTTTGAGTTACTCAAATGATGACCACTTATCAAATCAACCAAACAATCAACATCGACACACAAACTATCTTAACACAGATGCATCCTTCCTTACCATAACAAAGACACACTAACATTTTTCTTTGACAAGAAAATTTTGTTTAAGCTATCATGTACTTTGTCAGTTTGTTAGTTATTTATTCATTTATATTAGGTTCCTACGCTACTCCAGGATATCCACAAGTGATTAGAGTAGCTAGGATGGTTCCTAAATATCGTTTTGTTTATTGTCTGCGAATTATTCCAATGAAATTCTGGGGCATGTACTAATGGTGTCTACATGGTAAGTTCACTAAGATACATGATCTTATGCAAAATACAGTCATGGATCACTATGGCTTGCTAACTACATTGTATACCTCAACCATATGAGCATGAACCATTATGGAGGGTCCATATTCTTTATTTATTTATGCTGCTTACTTGCAGGTACAATGCTCCAAACTTGGTTCCTACTGCCTCGTCCAAGATTGATACTACCATGCTCAATGATCAAAAACAAAAGCATTATGGATTTTCATTCCATCTGATCTGTTTATATTGCATTTTGTTGCATATCACCCATCCATTTGATCATTCATTATTCATATTTATGGTTTTTTATGCAAGTGTGAACAAGTTTAAATATGAGAAATTATTTAAAAACCAATTGGTCTTGGATACAATCATGACAGAGTTCTCTGATACATAATAAGTGCATCATACAAATTCTCAGCAACCTTGCATTCATCTATCATGAACACATGGCATCATCATTTCATTACATTTAATTGCATTTAAATGCATCTAGTTCATTATCATTTACTTACATGTAGGTTCATTACATTCATCTTCAAATATTCCTTAAAGTGCATTTAATATCATTTAGTTGCATTCATTATCATGTACTTAGATTAGTATCCTTAAATCATTCAAAATCATTCATCATCATTTAAGTTTGTTTACCATACATTTGTCTAGATTCCTTTAGTTGCATGCATTTATTTATCTATCCATTAGTTAAGTGCATTCATCTATCCATCCAATATATTCTTATACTCATTTATTTCATCTTAAAAACATTTCCTTTAGGATTCATTAAGATAAATTCATTATCCTTTTAATTGCATTAAGGTGCAGTTATTCATTATCCCTTAGTTGCATTATCATTTCACTTAGTCATATTTTAAATCATTTAGAATCATAACATTTGTTTATACATTTTATATGTGCATTCATTTAGAAATTATCACATAAACATTTGTACTTTACATTTGTTTATCCATCTTACATTTATTTTTAACCATCTATACACATTTACATAAACCATTCGATTCATTGCATTTCATCATATCAAACACAACTGCATATCATCATTTCATCAACATAAACACAAGTGTTATCTCTTTCATAGTTAGCATCATTTCATTATGCATACATCATAATCATGACATTACATACATAAAGCATTACAACCAACGCATCATACATATATTAACCTGCATCCACATGTTAGCATCACATTCATAAACATCATAAAATCATCATCATCACATACATATAGAAATTATCTCATCATCATCTACATCTAACAAGTAAACACATCCATCTAAGCATAAATCATAAATCATCATCTTGCATATATCCATACATATCATCAACATGCATATCATCATAAAATATGAGATCTCCTCATATATCACATCATATATCATCTCGCAAAAACATACATGTATCAGAGTACAGTGATGTCAAAAATATCAGCTACCAAGAGTCATCCAAGTCACAGTCCAAAATGACAATGTAATAAAATACTTAAAGCTCTCTCAAATGGCACTCTGGCTAGATGTTGCACCACCATCACCACCTGCTCCCCCACTACCCCTTGCACCACCCGCACTATCTCATCATGGAGGACCCATCACACCACCACTACTCTGCATCCTCTGAGATCGCTCTGATCTCGCCTGACGCATCTATGAATAGCTTAGTGCCCACTGACTGGCTAGCATCGCCTACTCATATAAACCTCGCTAATACTCTATCTCTGCCTGAGCCCATCCAAACGGCCTCATCACCTCCCTAGTAGGACCCTATACTCCTACCCCAACTCGTACTCTCTCCTGCAGCTCCATTCATCTCTCCACCGCATCATCTCTCTCCCACAGCACTACAGTCAACTCTGACTCCCATGCAAATAGCTGAACATCTCTAGCTGCAACCTCTGCCTCCATATCCTCCAGCCAAGTCTGCAAAAATACTATCATTTGATCCTGAAGATCTCCTACTCCCATCCCCATCGGATCCTCTCCTCCACCTGTAGCTCCCTCTCCTCCTCCAATGGCTCCCTCTCCCATATCCCTAAGTGCCTCTCCCTCCCCCATATCCCTACCCCCTAATCTGACTCCTCCCTGCATCAAAGGCCCCTGTGATAGTCACAATGGTTGCCCGCCTCTCCATCTCCGCTGTAACCATCCACCTCCACCTCCAAACCCACCACCACCTCCAAATCCACCACCCCCACCTCCTCCTCCTCCATCACCTCCCCTACCTCATCCACCTACTACAAATCCTCGACCTCCTCTCCTCCTCCATCTCTATCTCCTATCATCCTCAAAAGCTAGAATCAGCTCTGTCTGATCTGATATACATGGAATAGGATGTATAGTAATGTACTATGTATACTCATCTATCACCCTTGCATCTACAATCCCTAGCCTCATATGCCATGGTCTCGCCTATAAAGTCTGAAAATCTACTAAGGCCTGATCATATGGTAACACTGGCCCCCACTGGAATCTCTCCTGTATCGCTTGTGCACACTCCCTTGATCCACTCAGTAATCCCTACCTCCGACCAAACTGCCTCATCACTCTCCCAGGTACCTGTCTCTCCACATTGTAGGTTGTCCTACCAATGAAGTACCGTGTCATAAATACATATGGCAAGGCCTTTGAATCATCATCCCAAGGCTCACACTCAATATAGGGCCTCTAGATCACTATATCTAGATCATCTAATGCCTATCACCACTAGTCTAACTTCCCCAGGTGGGGCTGACTCATCATACCTCTGTACATATAAACATAGGGCTGATCCACTGCCCTAAATCTCAGACTAATAGGTCATCTCACGGGTAGGTGCTCCCATGCCCAGATATGTAGAAAAGTGATCGCAACTCCTAGCGAACTCATCTCTCGATACACCACCTCATGAGGCTCTCGATATAAGTGTGCTAGAATGCATAGTCCCCATGCAAAGTGGGGCCCTCAGTCATCATCTTCTCTATAAACTGGCCCCAACCCATGGCCATTCCATGTGATTGTCGATTCGGGCATAGCAGGCCCCCAACAATCCCTGATAGTATAGCTGGAAGTGGCTCATACAATGCAACTATCTCCTCCCATGCTACCGAGCCATCGTGAATAAAAACATCCTCATCAAATATCTGCTACATAGCCATTGTCCCCCATGCTTGGTTATATGTCACAAGATCCCCTCGGATAGGGATGTGTAAGATCCGCCACACATCCTCCAGTGTCACATTCATCTCCCTCATAGCTAGATGGAACGTACAAGTCTCGTTGTGCCACCGCTCCGCTAATGTTGTCATCAGGCCATGATTCATCCAAATCATGGGCATGTACATCACATCATAAAGGCTTGTCGCTGCAATGCAATCAATCTTGACCTCCATCAATCAATCTCTCAAGTGTTGTGTGGCTGGATGCCTCTCCCACATCTGTAAGATGGGAAGATCCTCCTACACATCATCACACATCTGCATCATCATCAGTTTTTTTGTTTCAAACTCTCTTAAGTTTAAACTTAGACTATCAACAGATACTCTGATCGAGTATTTTTGGGTCTCAACAGGTAAGCAATCATGGCAAGCCTAGACTACAATAGGCATTTATCATAATGACCTAGTCTCAATGGGGCTGCTATGGTTTAAAACAACTGACCTATCCATCCATCCACCATCGGCATCAAGAGATTATTTTTCTAAACACTGGGGCATCTATTCTTTAGACAAAAGTGCTATTCTACTAACACTCATGCTAAAACAACTACATATTAGCACTACAAAACCAATAGCGCTAAAACCACTACACAACAACGCCATTTCCGGGCAATAGCGCTACAAGACTTACTCGATCGCGCTAAACTACAATCATGCTAAAACAACTATACAAATATGCTAAACCTTGCAAAAGTGTTAAAACCACTATGCAATAACGCTATAGTGGCACAAAAGCACTAGTTAAAGTGACAACAATGCTAAAACACAGTTTTAGCGCTATTGTCTTGACTCAACTTGGACGCTTGAAAAAAGACATAAAAAATACGTGAAGAGAAAAATTTTAAATTTGTGTACCACTGGTCCATAGTCATTTGGCCGCTGGAATCGACGGACTCACTCTAGCCGATGATCTGCTATAGGTACTGGCATCCTGACTACTACTCGCTCTTTCAAAAAAGTCACTATCAGAGCTCTGAATTGTTGTGGAGGTGGATGCAAATGACGTTGTTTTTACCCCTTCTCCCCCATATATACCCTTCGCCCTAACCCTTATTTTTTCTCACTCACCGCCGTGGTCCTCATTAACTTCTAGCGCCTCCCATTTCTTTGATTTCTTCTATTATTTCACCATTATTGCTATTTTTTTCTCTTCTACCTCCCAACCAATTCTTGTTCTTTTTCGAGAGATCACTCGATTTTTTCAAAAAAATTCGGCCCATCTCTCGAGGGGGCATACCACCCATTAAATTAACATTTATGAGGCATATTTCTTCACACCTATTTTTCTTTCTTTGAAACAATGCGATAAACCACATCGTCTCAAAGAGGGGCAAATGTAGTCACATAAATTTGTCCATTTAATTAAATAAATATTTACTATTTATTTGATTAATAAACCATTCACAAGCAATTAATTAAATTAACATTTAATTAATTCATCTTCAAACATTCTCCTATTAATTAAATAAATTATTCAATTTATTTTAATTAATTTATTACACCAAATTCACAATCAATTAAATGAATAAATCATATTTATTTAATTTAATCCCCTTTTAAATAAATAAAACATCTATTTAAATCATTAAACTCCCCCCCACATGCATTCTCCTACAACTGCAAGTTGCAACCACAAGTTGAAATAAATTAATTTTATTTTAATTTAAATCCTATTTTCCCTCACCCACAAAACCCACTTGCAATCCTCAATCCCCTTCTAGACCCTTCTAACCACTTTCTAACCATTCCTAATTAGACTAATCCATCCCCTAATTATTATCACATTCCTAAGCAATTTGAAGTCACTTCTCAAAGACTCCAAAGTCTTTGAAAAGCATTTAATGCTTTATGTGTTCAACAAGCTAACCCCTAAAGTCTTCCAAACCACTAATGGCTCTTACATGACCATTAATATCTCTTACATAACCATTTATGGTTAAATCCACTTGCTCCCATGGTTAGAGACTTTACCTCTAACTTAACCCTCATTTAACCCATGGGTCTCTTCAAATATTTATTGCTTTGACCATGGTTATCCTCACTAAGTCTTGCACAAGAGTTTATCCATTGGATAAAGGCTTATTCCTTGAATAATGAATTTATTCACTCAACTCAACATTAACCTTACCTCCCAAGTTAACCCTCAAGTCATGTCAAGCATTTAATGCTTATTCCCTCTCCTCTCAACCCATCTCATGTTGACATTTGTCATCCTGGGACTAGATTGAAAGTCCTCACATGGATCTTAAGCCCTTGAATCCCGACCCTTGTTGAGATTACTCAATCTCAACCATCCATTGCTCCATTTTACCTATAAATAGAGCTCATTTCTTCATAATCTAGATCCTGAAAACTTGTATGCATCTAGCTTATAGTGAATTTTAGAGAGTATTTAGCACAACCATCTCACATTGTTATTTTGGGCTAAAATTAATCTTAGTTAATTACCTAATATATCATTTTAGTTTGTTCACATTTACATTTTCATGATCATTCAGTTTATACTCTTGAATCTCCATAAGACATCCAAAAAGTACTGCAAAAAGCTACTGAGAGATACACTCATTTTGGAACTTGGAGAGGAGAGGAACAAGGGAGGAGCATAGTTTATATATTCTATGTTTGTATGTTTTTTATTTCATGCTCAATATATCTCTTGATATGCCTGTTTAGAATAATCTTTGGTTGCTAACACTAACATTTGCTTCTTGTGTTCTTGTGTGTGTTGCCATCAAATAGATTTTCTAGTCCTTTTTGTAGAGCATAACACTTCATTGTTAATCACCCTACATTCAGAGCGACTAAGTGTGATCAGAGGCTATTTAGAGGCAATCAGATTTCTTCTTGAGCGACTTCATTGGCATTTGGAAGAACTTGTTGAAGGTTTTCGCCAAGAATGATCAAAAGGTATTTTCTTGAAACATGGAAGTGGGATCATATTTTGTTCCTATTTTTGTTGCAAATCCAACTGTAGTGGAGGTTAAGGACCGCCCCAGGCCAATTTTCAAGCGGTATCCACATGTGGCTACCAAGGAAGATTCAGTTGGAGTTCTTTCTCATGTTCTGAAGGGAGTGGTGCATGTAGAAGATGTTAGGCATACATTCACTATCATATAGAGGACTTAGGAACTTCAGAGATCAAGGGGATCTATATGAATGAACTAATGGGAGAATCTAGAAAGATTAAACTGACATATCAACACATTGAAGATCTAGGGTTTACAGATATTCTGGATATTCTAGAGTTTGAGGATGAAATAATTAGATATGTACTGAGCAAAGTACATGGGGAATTTATATGGCTAGACGGGCCTTAAAAAATCACTAAGGAAGCCACCCGGGAAATTACTGGTTTGCCATCAGTAGGGCAACATCTGCAAAAGAAAGTGTCAAATGACTTCATGAGGTAGATCACTGCCACCCCATCTGATAAGAGATCGATGAAAGTGAGCACTATCACCGACACCGACATCAATTTTGGTAGCATGGTTATAGGATACAAGGTAACTCAGTCAACCCGACTAAAATCTATTTCCAGTTCATGTATTTTGGCTACATATAAGATGATGAAAGAAAATGTAAAGTTAGATCTATGTGGTTGGATGCTTGAAGAGTTATTGATCAACTTAGGAAAGATTAAAGGTGTGAAGAAGGGTAGCTTCTGGTATGGAAATTTGTTAGTCTGCTTGATATTATAGTTTTTGAATGATACAACCGGTTTTGGTAGGAAGCAATGGGATTTTGACATCCCAGTAGGAAGACAGTTAAAACAATCAATTGCTGCATTAGGAAGTCAAAGAGATGATAAGATATGAAGTTATTTGAAGGCTTTTTAAAAATCTATGAGGTCTAGGATAAGAATAACTGAGCATATAGTAGAGAAATACTCTACCGACAAAAGTTTCATGGTTAAGAAGGATGTGACTCTCATGGAGGCAGTCAAGCCTTGGAAGATTTGGATAGAGGAAATGGGCTATGAGGTAGATGCATTAATCCTTGATGCCTATGCAAAAATTCTGATTGATGCAGAAATTGATGAGGCAAAGAAGCCCTATGGAACTACATAGCAAAAGACTCTATAGGTTGAAGCAAAGTTCAACCGGAAGAGAAGGGAAAAACAAGAAGGAAAAGAAAGCAAATTTGTATAGGAGGTCTCAAAGGACATAAAGGCACTTATTGATGTTGTCCCGAAGAAAGGGAGAAAGAGGAAGGATCTGGTAGTTCATATTGAACCTGTTACTGTAGACTCTGAATCAGAGGATGACACACCATTAGCCTTCAAGAGGGTTGTTAGGAAGAAACCGTAAGAACCTAAGGTAGAAGAAAAGAAGAAACCGGTTAGAAAGGTCACAATCAAGTTACCGGCTCAGAAGAATGCACCTAAGGCTACACCTATAGCTGCATCCGGTACTGCCAATAGGAGAAAGAAGAGTGACATTGATTTGGCACTTGAAACAGGTAATGTAACTATCATACCACCAAAAACTTGTGTATAAATTGTTGATGAAATAACTAAAGATGGCATGTTGAAGAATGTTAAGTTTTATTATGACAAATTAGAGGTTGATGAACAAAGACAGGTAGAGGAAGAAGTCCTTTTATACTTAGATATTTACAAGAAAGCCTTAGTACAGAGAAAATCAAATATCGGCTGTTATATAACATGTTAGATGCTAGAAGGTTATCTGCTATGTGTCTACCCCAACTATAATGATAATAATTACTCTAATTGAAATCTCAATCCAAAGTTTGGACATTCATCTGGTAGAGTTTACTATTTTCATGGATGGTGTAGTTATCAATCCAGGAATGCAAAACTTGAAATGGGTCTGCAATATATATGCACTAAGCTCCTTCAATGGTTATTCTGCATTGTTGCGGTAACTAACATTATACAGAAAGGAAAGGCAAGAATGGAAATCATAAAAGGCTACATGAAAGCTTTATTAAACAATGCTGGAATGATCTAATGTAGATAACAAAAATCACATCATTCTGTCTTGGCTGCAAGAACAGTGAATGGATATATTTCCAGTGGCTGTAGGAACAATCAAGTCATGAACTTCTACTGCAACTAGGTAAAAACTAACTTCAATGAACATAAACATAGGATCACTCACCAAGTGGGCCCCCTTGGATGAGTGATATCAAACTTCTAGTAAAATACTTTTAACAGATCAAAACAACATATCTTTGCTTTATTTCATTCTGAAATTGATTACATGTTCTTAAAAGAAAACTCTAGAATGCTTTCAAAAACTCTTTGCTCAATTCCTTTCTATCTTGTCTAACCTCTAAGAAAAAGGAAGAGCTTATTATAAAGAAAAGATAAACTACAATGGACAACTCAAATCATGCCCAGAAGAAGAGGTGGATGATTCTCAGATGAAGGAGATAACTAGAGCTTGGCTGCAGGAACCGTGGATCTAAACCAAACCACAGTCTTTGCACGCCATAGCGATATTTTGCGAATTCAATACGCACTAGAGTTAAACTTCCATAGTGAAGTATGACTGCTCTAATTATGCCATATGTTGTGCTTGCTCAGATCCCCTTCAGTTTGATCTCCAGTTATCTGTACGTGATTCTTCAGCCTTTGGGCGCAAAAGGAAATCATCCACCGCAGCATCATTTATTAGCTGCACTAAAACAAAAACAACATACAAGGACATGCATATGTATCTTACTCAATTAATACATTCATTAACTCACATATGACATTATCCTAAATAATTTGCATATCAACAGGGACAAATCACTTGGCTGCAGGAATAAATTGGTATGGCTGCAGGCATTAACCGACAAAGTTCAAACAAGATTTCATAAGTTCAAGTTTACCACATGGATTACATATAGTCAACTCACAATCCTTTACTATCAAAATGCAACCCAAAAGATGCCAATAACCTAAGACTTTTGATAAAAAACATGACAAAGTATCAACTTATCATGCCCCCCAACTTTAAGGGTTTGCTACTCCTACAACAAAAGGAAAATTTCTGATTTTCACTGAAACTCTTAAATCACCAATAGTGTCCTATCCTATTCCCTTGGAAGCCAAATTCCAATAAAATCCTTTCATTTTTTTCCAACCTAGACCATCTAGTTGTTTCCTCTGCAACTGCATCATAATTCTGTTTTGTTGGTTGGCATGCCAAAAGTGGCCACATAAGGATCCGAGGTTGAAAGATCAACGGAAGCCAGTTGTTGGCTTTCTCCCTGCCTAACTCTATGTATCTCAGGGCTCTTTGTATGACTGCATGAAAATTCTAAAGTGAGCAAGGTTCTCCTTATTTTAAATGTTCTGGTAGATTATTACAG